>NW_004567108.1:39320281-39325224 GCF_000260355.1 Condylura cristata
TGACCCGCCCGCTGCTCCCCTCAGCAGTGTACTTTGTCGATCTGCCTGTTCTGCTCCCCTCACTGTCTCTGGTGAAGCCTCTCACCGCCCCTGTACCTCTGGCCTGTACCCCAGTTCTGTATGTATAAATAAATAAATCTTGAAGAAAAGGGCTTCTTTCTCCCCAACATCTCGTGTCCATCATCGGTGCCCCCCATGCTCCACAGAGCTCACCCTTTCACTGACTCCGGCTCCCCAGCAGCCCTGGCAGCCCCACCCCCAGCACAGGCCCCACACTCCTGAACAGCCTGGGTGCTGCGAGTGAGAGAGCCCTGCGGCAGCTTGGGTGTGCTGGATGGGGCCATCAACTCAGGTGGACTCCAGGGAATAGTCCACAGAACAGCTTATTTCTCCATGTTGGATTTTTTAAATTTTATTTCCTTCCTTTCATTATTAGTTAACAATTGAGTGCCGATACAGCCCCATAGTAGAAGTATGAAATATTCACTCCTCCCCAGAACCCTAAGTCCCATCCCCTCCAACAGAGGGAATCACCATGACCACTTTGGTGTGAATCCTTCCAGCCGTGTTTCTATGCATGGACATTTGTATGGTAACACCACAGTTTCATGTCCTTGACGATTTTGTTCCTCAACAGAAACATCAAACTTTAAGAATCTCTGACTTTCCTTTTGTTGCTCAACAACAGGCTCCAGACACTATTTAAGCAGTTTTAGAGGACTGTAGATCCACCTCATGCTCTGTGCCTGACACATAACACTCCCCACCCCATGCTTCATTGTCTATTTATCACTCCCCTGTAAGGACAAACGCGGTATTTCTACTTATTTGTTATTATACATAATGACACACTGAATATCTCTGCATTTGCCAATATTTTGTTATAATAAATCTAGATAGTAAAATGGCTGGGCAAAAGATACAGATGTTCAAAAGTTCAACACCGCTCTAATTTTCCTCAGCCTCACCTTGGGAATGACCAGTAAGGGGCTGGGGGGGGAGGGGGGGCCGCAACAGGCCTGGACTACCCTGATGGCCATGGTAGGCAGAGCCTGTTCCCTTGCAGGCATCTCAAGCGGGCATAAGGCAACTTCTTGGAAAGGCCCCCACAGGCAACGACTACACAAGCTGATGTGATGGAGTTGGATGTGGCCCTGAGCGCCTCTGAAGAGCAGATGCTAGTGTCCTGTGGAAGCGGGAACATGGATTTTCTCAATCTTTCATTCAAGTAGCTGTTGACCCAAATTTCAGTGAGTCTAAGTTCCCAAATTCCTTGAGATACTAGACAAGTGATACAGGCTTCTGTGAGTAGCATCATGGAATTCATTTAGTTCATTTTCAGATGAGGAGATTAAAAAGGCAGTGCTGAAGGAAGATCTTCATGGGACTAGTGTGAAGCTTCTGTGTTTATATGTGGTGAATTCTGTGTAGCTGAAATCTTGTTTTATATATATCATAAAGAAAAACATCTCAGTTGTAATCCCCATGGGCTTCCCATCACCAAATCACCTGTGTGCCATCACCATAGTCCAGTGCATTTCCCTCCCCCCACTGTTTTTGATCCCATTCCCCATCCCACCCCATAAAATGTCTCTGGTATGTAACTATTTCATTATTATTTTCTCGCCTGGTCCGTTATACTCCTGCTATGAGTGAAACCATCCGGTATTTTTCCTTTTCTTTCTGGCATATTTCATTATGCATGATCTTTTCCAGTTCCATGCATGCTGCTGCAAAAGGCATATGTTTGTTTTTTTGGTTGCTGAGTAACATTCCATTGTGTATATGTACCACATCTTTTTAATCCAGTCATCCACTTTTGGGCATTTGGGTTGTTTCCATGTCTTTCCAATAAGCATGGGGGAGCCAGTATCTTTTTGAATCAGTGTTTTTGTGTCTTTTGTGTAGATAGCTAGGTGTGGGATTGCTGGGTCATAGGGAAGCTCCATGTTTAGCAGTTTGAGGAACCTCCAAACAGTTTTCCATAGTGGTTGTACTAGTTTACATTCCCACCAGCAGTTCAGGAGAGTTTCTTTTTCTCCACATCCTCACCAACATTTGTTGTTGCTAGTTGTTTTAGGATGTCTATTCTCACTGGGGTGAAGTGGTATCTCATGGTGGTTTTAATTTGCATCTCCCTTATTACAAGTGATGTTGAACATTTTTTTCACATGATTGTTGGCCATCTGCATTTCCTCTTTGGAGAAATGTCTTTGTAGTGCTTCTGCCCATTTTTTGATGGGGTTGTTTATTTTATTTGGAATCCTTTTTAACCTTCAAAATAAGATGATGATGATATACCAAGTAGTTTTAGAGAGGCCAAGTGGTGTTTGTGTCTTCTGTCCTTCCTGCTGGTGACATCCCTGAGCCCAATATGTAATCTTTGCCACAGGACCAGCTAACTCCAGAGAAAGAAAGGGCAGAGTGTTCTTTGTCTTAACTCTGGACTTTAAGTTGTGGCTAAACTATCTGAAAAACTGCTGAAAGTTCAAAAGTTGTTCTTTTATTTTAGGTTTTTTTTTTTTTTTTAAGACATCTTATTCAGAGGGGGAAAGAAGGGACATGGTATTTGCTGGAGAAGATAACTCATTTCTCACCTGGAAATTTTCTATGCTTTATTGAAGGTGTACAATACAGATAAGGGGCAGTGTACTAACCCCAGCACTGGCTTGGATAAGAGTTTAATTTAGATTGTTGCATTAGATTATGTTTGTTTTCAGAAAACTTACTGCACTTTGAGACCTCTGTGCAATAGTAAAACTTAACAATTCAGTATTAATGAGAACAAGACAGCTACACAATGGGAAAATTGGCAAAGGACACAAGCAGGCAATTCAAAGCATATGAAACAGAAAATGACCAGCAAACATTCAAATGTGTAACCTCCTTAGTAATCAGAGAAAGACAAATTAAAAGACAGTAAGACAGATGTTTTCACAAACCACATGGGTTAAGAGCCAATTACTAGACTAGGGAAGGGTAAATGATGAATAAATATGAAAGCCCCTTTGCACTAATAAACAGGCTACAACAAAGACATCATTTTTCACCAGTCAGATTGGTGAAAGTTAATATGTGGCAATGACATGGGGGAAAGCCCCTGAAGGAGCCCAAGCTGAAGCCTTTGGACACTGCCATGTTAAATCAGGAACCGGCTTAGTTGACAAGTCCAGAGGGCAGGAATGAGGTTAAGAAACAGGAGACATGCTGAGATTTAGGGCAAAGATGGACCTGGAAAGAAAAGAAATGGGGCACATTCTGGAGCTCACTGTTCCAGGCAGGGGGGCCCACACTGTCTCTACCAGGCACAGGCAAGGTCACGTGCGTCCTGATGAGGGTTCTCCACTCTCGCTGTGGACTGCACGTCGCTGGGCCGCTCCCCGAGATTTGGCTCAATGGTCTGGGCTGGAGCCAGAGATGCTTATTTTTTAAAACCGCTCAGGTTAACCAGAAACCAGAATTGAGAAGCACCGGCTTAAAAGAGTCAATCAGCTGAGGCAAAAGGAAGGAATATGGCCACAATCTTAGATTATTTGCTGCTGTATGCAGAAGCCCCGCCCCAAGGAGAGAACTTCTCTGGGCCTCCCAAAGTCAGACCTGAGAGAGACATCAAACCCAGGCTACATGAATCTTATGCGTGGAAAATATATGTACCACTTCTTACTCTAGAAGACACAGAGGAGACAACGGGTGTGGACAGGAAATGATGCTTGTGTGAGGTGCCCACGAGTGCATGGATCCAGTGCCTATCAGTGTGTTTCAGTTAGAAATGCGAGCGATGGGCTCTCCCTGGTGGTGCAACACGTTAAAGCGCGGCTCTGTGAAGCTCTTCGCAGCCACTGCAGCACCAGTCCGATCCCCAGACATGGAGCTGACCCAAATGCGTGACAGAACCTCTCCTATCTCACCCACTGCTCCCCTCAGCAGTGCATTTCAGGAGATCTGCCTTTTCCTTTCCCCACTCTGTCTCTAGTGAATGCTCTCTCTCTCACTCACACACACACCCTGCACCTCTGGTCTGTACCCCAGTTCTGTATGCATAAATAAGTACATCTTTTAAAATATATATATATATGAATGAATTGTTCACAGACAACGATGAGCTAAGGATATGCTTTAGGAAGTGACTTAAGAAATGACCAACTGGGCCCTCCGCGGTGGCCAACAGGTTAGGAGACAGCACTGCAAACTAGCCATAGCGGCTTCAATGCGAGTTCCATCCCCTGCCCGGAGGTGACCCACATGGTGCGGCAGACCCCTCCTGAGTCTGGCCCGCTGCTCCCCCTCAGCAGTGTACTTCGTCGATCTGCCTGTTCTGCTCCCCACTCTGTCTCTGGTGAAGCCTCTCACTGCCCCTACACCTCTGGCCTGTCCCCCAGTTCTGTATGCATAAGTAAATAACTTTTTTTTTAATTTCTAAAGAATTTCTAAAGAACTGCACTGAATTAAATTTTCCCATGAAAACAGACCAGGATGCAAGAAGGGAAGATGAAAAACTAACATGATAAATATACTTATAAATGTCTCTTTAGTTGTGTCATATGAAAGTATAATTTAGATGAAACATACAGCTGTGAATTCTCCACGAATCTGTTATGTTTCAGTGCAGCCTGAATCTTCCGGGGAAGACATTTATAGCCAATGCTTGTATAAAGAGACATTCCAAGGCGATAAGGCTTAGAGACACCCCTCTCCCCCCAGAGATAAGGCAGGGTAATAAAGATAAAGCCCTCTTCGTCCCTCCCTGGAGGAGATTTGCCAACATTCCAGCATAATGAATAATCTCTCTGAAAATCCTAAACGCCCTAGATAGGAGCAAAGCTGCCTAAATTAGGGTTCTCCTGAAATGCTCCCCATTCTATGCACAGACACCATCAGACCCTCGCCAGTTCACCCATGGGGACCGGACTTGGAGACCAGTGCTATGAAATGGGCCTGTGAAT
>NW_004567108.1:39326249-39331436 GCF_000260355.1 Condylura cristata
GGGATTTAGAAATCCCTAAAGATGGGGGTTGGTTGCCAGAGGAACCAACCATGAACAGAGGACTGAAATTTTCAGTCCCATCCTGATTACTGAGGCAAGGAGGAGGACTGGAAATTTAATCATTTGCCAGAGGTCAATTATCTTAATCCATTGTGCCCATGTAGTGAAGTCTCAAAAATATGGTGGGGGCAGAATGGAAGCTTTCAGGTTGTGAAACAGGACATTTCCATGGTACTGGCCCCGAGGGCCTAGCTCCTGCTCCTGTGCTGGAACCTTACCTACGTATCTCTTCATCTGCCTGTCAATTTGTATCCTTCAATACCTTTGTAATAAAGCAGTAATCTTGTAAGTAAACTGAGTTCTGTGAACCAATTTAGTAATAATCCAAAGGGTTTGTTTAGTAATCCAAAGGCTTTGTTTTCTATCAGTCAATCAGAAGCACAGGTAGCAACCTACACCTGTGACTGACAGCTGAAGTGGGGAGCAGTCTTGTGAGACTGAGCCCTTAACTTGCAACTCTGATGCTATTCCCAGGCGGGGAATGTCAGAATTAGGCTGCAATGTAGGGCACTCGGCTGGTGCCAGGGAATTGTACGATGCTACGGGGAACAGTTGTAGTGTATCATGCTTGTCACAGTTTCTGATTTAACAATACATGTTAGTGCTTCTAATGGAAAATGAAAGGCTAAAAATGTATGAGATAAGCACTCAACATGAGAGGTTGGAAAACAATAGCAAAATGAGTGCAAGCATTAGAAAGGGGATAATAGTCATTTCACTTAAGGTGCTAGTGATCATATGCATTGTTATTATATTTAACTGTTAGGAAAAAATTATCACTAGACTTATTTAGACATATTTCCCCCCATATAATATTCAATTACTCCAAGCTGACACTGTCTGTGACTTTCCCATCTAGTATTGTGTTTTGTGGCATGGAGATCATGGAAATATGCCATTATTGTCCTGAGGGATTTTGTTCCATTCGAGAAGTTTTGTACATGCAGAGAAATGGCACATTAGTCATGACTTCTACTTAGCCAAGAATGATTTAAAAATACTCATATTTCAGGACCCTCCCTGGTGGCGCAGCGGGTTAAAGCACAGCACTAAGAAGCTAAAGCCACTTCAGCATGAGTTCGATCCTGCCCCAGAGGTGACCCACAAGGCACTGCAGACCTCTCCTGATCCGCCAGCTGCTCCCCTCAGCAGTGTACTTCCGTCAGTCAGCATGTTCTGCTCCCCACTCTGTCCCTGGTGAATCCTCTCACTGCCCCTGCACCTCTGGCCTGTACCCCAGTTCTATGTGCATAAATAAATAAATCTTAGAAAAAAAGGTCATATTTCAAATATGTGAAAATAAGAAAAATTCCATGTTCAAATCAATGAAATATGGAAATAGTAAAGAGAAGGGCCTCCCTGGTGGCACAAGGTTAAGTCTCAGCACTATCAAGCCACTGCAGCATGAGGTCAATCTCCAGCCAGGGTCAGTAGCAGACCTGTCCTGACTCACCCCTTGCTCCCCTCAGCAGTGTATTTCTGCTCCCCACTATGTCCCTTGTGAATCCGCTCACCATCACCACCACCCCACACACACATCTCTGGCCTACACCCCCATTCTTATATGCATAAATAAATAAAATAAATCTTTTTTTAAAAAGAAATCTGTGAAGAAAAAGGAAGCATACCAAATTTGATCTAGTTACTTCAGGGGACAGAGAAGAGGCATAAAGGTTAAATAACATCCACAGATGTGCATTATATTATACGTTATAAATGATGTGTCACATCTTTTTGATGTATCACACATGTGTAAAACACAATAAAATAAAATATAAAAATTAAAATAATACTTTAAAGCACATATTCTCAGCTATGTTTAAAACACATATATTTATAGAAGCAAAGAAAAAAGTCTGGAAGATAAAATATCAGAATGTTAATAGTGGTTATTTCTGGATTGCAGAGTTAGGATATGTTTTTTCTTTTTGTATAATTGTAGACTTTCTACAATAAATATGCAATGATTTATAATTAGATGAATGCCTTTTTATCTTTAATGCATATGAGGTTCTACTTGCTATACTAGGCTACCCTCCAAATCCTCTGTTCTTTTCTACTGTGTCTCAGTACAAACTTGAAAATGAGCTTCTTTCTATTCCCTATCACAGATGTCTCAGATGCCTTTTCGTGTTTTTATTAGTGATAATGGTAATAAAAATAGCTGGCAGTTATTAAGAACCTACTATGTGTTCTCACTGCTCATTATTTAGTGAATAATGTCAGTTAATCCTTACCAAAAACCACGGAAGTGCTAGATAAAATATTTGCCTTGCTTTACCAATGTAAAACCAAGGGCACAGTGCTTACCTAAGTTCCTTAGTTAAATTTCTTTCCCATTCAGCTACAGAGGTTACCCATGAACATCAGCAAAGAGAAAAGCCACAGTTTGCATTTCAAATCTAAAGTCTGTCAGGGCCCATTTACTCAGGGAAATATCTGGGTGAGTTTACTCTATATATCAACAAAATGTGGGGAAAGACTCATGGAAAATTTATGAGATTTCCTGATCTAATAAATTAAAATAAACAATTGTAATTAGTGCTGATGACAGAATTTCCTGACAGAAATCAATATTCTGTCAACGGACAGTGTTTGGCTATTCTCAGTCTAATCAAGACAAACAGGAACTCCATGACATAGCAGAGGGCAGTCAAAAGGGCCCCTGGAGGCATCAGCTCCCCCCCCCCCAGTGGGGCAATTTCCTGCATCTCCAGAGGAAAGAGCCTAAACTGTGTTATTTAGTATGCTTGCCTCTAACTACTGCAGAAAGTTGAGAAACTATTTCACTGGCTCTTCATATACATATATATTTCATCTTTCATTCTGAGATAATCAATCATCTCACTTGTCAGAAACAATGGAAAGGAGATCTTACTGTTTTCTCTTGACACCTTCCAGCTGGACACGAGGCCATATCAGTCCAAGATGTGGCTTCTCAACCACAAGTGGCCTCCGTCATCACATTTTATTTAATCTTATTTCAGTAAAATCCCCAAAGATAGCACCTCCTCTTTCCAGACCCTCTACAAAGGCCTCTTGGGAGATTCCTTTTTCTAGCTTCTCTGTTTCTACTTCATACTGTAACAGGGTGTCCCTAGG
This sequence comes from Condylura cristata, assembly GCF_000260355.1. Lineage (NCBI taxonomy): Eukaryota > Metazoa > Chordata > Mammalia > Eulipotyphla > Talpidae > Condylura > Condylura cristata. The sequence continues at coordinate 39,329,412 of NW_004567108.1, forward strand.
AAAAAGGGAAGTTCCAGATTCCCTGCCCCACCCAGAAGGAGGGTAGAGCTGAGCAGAGAAAAAGGAGAGAAGAGAAGGAATGAGAAGAGAGAAGAGGAGAAGGAAGCTGGATGGAAAACCAGGAGACCTGAGGAAGCCACATGAAGCAGCAAGCATGTGATGAAGAAACCGGGCTTGTTTCCTGGCCCTGGACTGGTTAAGGCAGATGTGGGTGAGATACCTGTAGGGAGGTGACTATGGCAGTGTTTATATTGATTTTGATTTTGCTCTTTTCCTCCCAGGCTTGTCTGGCCATTTCTGACCCTTTTCCATGGGTCCCGGCCAGAAGGTGCTTTAGTCTAGTGGCAGCTTTCAGGCCTTGCTTTGGGCCAATCCCTTTTGGGCTGACTTTTGCCCACGAGGGGATGGGTAACTTCAGGTGTTTGATTTAGAAGTTATATTCTTTGTGTTCCGTATTGTATATTCACTGCATTAAAGTTTTCATTAAAGTTTTATATGTTTTGTCTTGTTGAGGAAGATGGCAGAACCCACTTAGAGCAGGCAGGTTTAGGGGCTCAGGGGTGCCTCTCCCCCTGTCATATAACAGATTTTGTCCTATAACAATACCTCAGTGATAACTTAGTCTTTGAAAGCTCCAGATCCCTTGTTTTTAAAACATGTCCACTTAGGCTCATTTTAGAAAAGTAAGCATCAGACAGGAAAAAAGAACACATCAAATTCATAATGGCAGCAAAAAAAGTAGATGTATTTTTGGGGAGCCAGTTAAAGCGGTTCAGTCTGTGTCTGGCCAAGCCCAGAGTGACCATGTAGCAACATTTATTTTTTCCGGACTGACAGACCAGTCCAGCAATCCAGGAAGATTGCCCAAAAAGCAGGACAAAGTAAAAAATAGTCAGGATGAAATGCCTGATGCCAAGCCCAGCAGCCCAGCCTCAGGGAGCCTGCTTTGGGCAGAGATAGGAATGCCAGCATAAGGTCCCACGACCAGACTTTGAACTCTACTGTCTGCAATGGCCTTGCCCCAGAGAAATGCAATGCCTGCAGGCTAGAGTGCTGATAAGTCTGCTCTAACTCCCTGACCTCACCAAAACCTGATTCTATTACAGTCTCTCCTAACTCAAGAGTCTGGTTAGCTACCTGAGACTTCACTAACTAGGAAATGTGACTATCTCACAACAGTGTGAGATCACTGAGAAGCCTGTCCTCAGCCAAACACCATTTGCTCTCTTCTAGAGCTCAAATATGGCCAGACTAGCTCCTTGATGGTCATTACCCAGCATCACCCAGCTGCAGGTTCAGTCTAAAATGTACAGTGAGCAGCTCTTCCAGAGCAGGCATGGGACTTTTCTCCTAGAATATACCCAGCTTGCTCTGCAGTCTACACCAGTGTGTCTTAAAAGGAAAGAAATAGGAAAAAGTGAATGAGATCCCTCAACTGCCCAGCACCTGTCTGCCGAGGCCTAAGAGGCCAGGTCCCATCAGAGAACACGGAGGATTAAGTCCACATAGTATCGACAAGTAGAGTTCTGCCTGCAGCCTGCTCTCTGAGGTATCCTTACAGAAGGTCTTCCTTTAGTGGGTTTGGACTGAGTCTGAGCCAGAACCTTTTGAGTGGTACCTTTGTTCCACTGCCTCTAAGCATATCCCATCTTAGTCCTGGAGAGCTCACTAGGGGTAAAAAGAGACAAGGAAAGATAAACCAAAAGAAAAACATACCACAGAATCAGGGGAGGTTCTTCTCTCCCAGGTCCTGGATATTGACCAAAAGCTACAACAAACCTCAAGATCTACCCAGGACAGAGAAGACAAGGAAGCTTCTCAAGGTTCCAGTCTAGCTATGGCATTAAAAGGGGAAACGGGCCCTCCCTGGTGGCGCAAGGGGTTAAAGTGCAGAACTATGAAGCCATCTGCAGCCACTGCAGCACGAGTTCTATCCCTGGCCAGGGGATCACAGGGCCCAGCAGACCTCTCCTGCCTCACTGGCTGCTCCCGTGCATTATATTATAAATGATGTGTCACATCTTT
>NW_004567108.1:39332012-39353311 GCF_000260355.1 Condylura cristata
CCCGCCCCGGAGGTGACCCACATGGTGCAGCAGACCTCTCCTGACCCACCTGCTGCTCCCCTCAGCAGTGTACTTCGTCAGTCGGCCTGTTCTGCTCCCCACTCTGTTTCTGGTGAACACTCTCACTGCCCCTGTACCTCTGGCCTGTACCCCAGTTCCGTATACATAAATAAATAAATTTTTTTTTAATGTTGATGCATTTAGCCTCAAGCTTCCCTGTTTGTCTGGAGAGTCCTACTCCCAGGTGCTTATTTAGCCCTCTAAATAAGAGCAAGAATGACCCAATAGTTGCTCAGACGCAAGAGTGGCATTGTGTCCATGGCATCTGAAGGGATTTTATGGGGGCAGGTCCCAAAACCTAGGACAAGGTGCAGGTTTTCCTTTATGCTGAGTAATAGCTTACCTTACTGAACACCTAATGTGTTCAGGCACTAGTCACATGTTGGGAGTGACCAAATGCAGAGATTTACTGAGGGATTGGATAAGGGCAATAAGAAATTAGGCCTTGCATCCAATTAACTAGGCTTTGCATCCGGGATGGGACTAGAAGAAGGTGATAATGAACTGGGCCTTACATCAAGGGACACAGTGATGAGTCACCCCTTTGGAATGTGAACCTAGGATCTATTAAAGAGACCCTTCCCCCTTATTGAGTTGGCAGTAGCTGCGGACCCCCTAGGGACCCCACTCTAGGGGCTCTGTCTCAGCTCCTGTCCGGGAACAATAAACTCTGCTTGCTCAGCCTTTCTGCCTCCCACCTTCCTTTCTTGCGGCCAGTTACAAAAGTTGGAACAAAACATCACATATTTTAGCTCATCTAATATGTTACAAGACACCCCAATGTGAGTTGGGTTGCCTGTCTGTGGATTCTGCCATCTGCCTCATCAAGATAAAACATACAAAACTTTAATGAAAAGGGACTTTAATACAGTAAATATACACTGCGGAACACAAAGAATATACCTTCTAAATCAAACACCTGAAGTTACCCATCCCCTCGTGGGCAAAAGTCAGCCCAAAAGGGATTGACCCAAAGCAAGGCCTGAAAGCTGCCACAAGACTAAAGCACCTTCTGGCCGGGACCCATGGAAAAGGGTCAGAAATGGCCAGACAAGCCTGGGAGGAAAAGAGCAAAATCAAAATCAATATAAACACAGCCATAGTCACCTCCCTACAGGTCTCTCACCCACATCTGCCTTAACCAGTCCAGGGGCAGGAAACAGCCCGGTTTCTTCATCACATGCTCGCTGCTCCATGTGGCTTCCTCAGGTCTCCTGGCTCTCCATCCAGCTTCCTTCTCCTCTTCTCTCATTCCTTCTCTTCTCTCCTTTTTCTCTGCTCAGCTCCACCCTCCTTCTGGGTGGGGCAGGAACCTGGAACTTCCCCTTTTCCTAGGCACCACCCTGTCACACTCCTTCAGTTAACAAGGTCAGATCCAGCAGGGAAAAACTTAAACTGCCAAGAGTCAGGCTCTGAACAGGGGTTCAGTGGCTCTGTGAGACAGTCTCATTTGAGAAGACTGTGTCCAGTTCTGGGTGCCATGTTTTAAAGACGTTCCCCACCTGCACTAAGAAGACATGCAGTAAAGGTGACCTCACCTCTTAGCTAAGAGAATGAGCAGACTAAAAGACAGCCGTGTTAGCAGCACATTGACCCACCTGCCCCATATTCCTATTATACCTCTTCCTACTTCCTCGTTTTAGCAAAGGAAGAGTTCAAATAAATTAAAAGTAAAACGCCCACCACTGATTAATGAAATGCAGTCTATCTCCACTGAGCCTGCATTAGAGGGGGAATTTTATTTCCCTTTTCCTGAGGGAGAGCATTAGCATAGTGATAATTAATGAAAGGCAGCAGCCAGAGTTCAGTACATTATTAATGGGTGCAGTCATCCAGAGAGCAGACAGCCCTGCGTGCAGTTGTCCCTGGTACAGCATGCAGAGGTCAGGCAAGGTGGGTGGAAACCAGAGTCAAGTGCATATAGCTCTGCCTTCCAGAATCTGCACACACAGCCTTAATCTTTTGCATGCAAACAGAATGTGTTTTTCCTGCACAAGCGTATATGAGTTAAAAGGGAGAGTCGATCCCTCTGGCAGATGGTGGAAACTATCAGGTTCTCCCTTATAGAATGGCAACTGGGAAATAGGCTTCACCCCCAGAAACCTATGGGAAAGTTGGGGAGGGAGATGGTGGGTTGCTAACAGGAACCACCAGAATAGGGGTCAAGAGTAAAACTGAGAACTGCAATAAGAGATCAACGCTAAAGTGTAGCTGGGGAGTGAATTAAAGGGTTGGGGACAAATATCAGGAGATAAGGTACAAAAACCTTGAATAAGGAATCACAGACAACCTCACAAAATGACAGTAAGAAACATTATGCAAGAATAAGCGAAAGAAGAAATGAACTGGACAAATTCCCAGGAAAGAGGACTCACTGTCATGGTAGGAACCTCTCTGCCTCCCTATGGTAAGCACATATATCCCACTTAAATAGAGCCTTCTTAATACACAAGATCATAAACTCCTTGAGGATGGCAACTTAACATCTCTGCCATTTCCCTGGAGCCTAGCACAGTGTCTGACACAGAATAAATGTTCAAACTGTTTGTTAAGTAAAGTATAAAGGGATGAGTAAGTATCCAGTTCTCTATCATACTGGAGGTTGGCTAAAGGAAGTAATACTGATAAACATTTTTTCAATAAATCCACATCAATTAATTTTTTGAGAAAGAATTCACTGGAGAGCAGGAAGAAAGTTTCGCACTATACAGCACAACAAAGCAAATACCTGCATAAATATTCACTCAGTGACTATGTTATGTTCTTTCCCTAAATTTCTTTTCCAAAAGTTCCTCCTTCAGTCCTTGCCCAGCACAGCACACAGGTGCTCTCTCTCACAGGAGCTCTCTCTCTCTCTCTCTTTCTCTCCCTCCCTCTCTCTCCCTCTCCCTTCCCTTCCCACCCCCAACCACCTACCCCTTGCTGAGCAAACCAAAACAATTCTCTCTTCTATTGCATATAAACAAAATGCCACTCTTACAATCATGAGGTGACTTGAACAGTGGTGCCTCTTCCCTGAGCCACTCGAGCTCACGGTTCTCCTTCTCCCTTCAGGAGTATACTGAGCTCGAAGTCTCCAGCCAGAAATAAGGAGATGAAGCTGATCCCAGTGTCTCCCTTCCGGAGACTGATTGTGTGGAGACTGCTCTCAGATGATGGTTGTTAAACAAAACCAAGTTGGTGAATTAGAGAACAACCCAGTATCTTTCCCAAAGACTCAGAGGGGGAAAGATCAAAATGAAAAGGAGAAAAGATATAGTACGCATAAGCAAAGATACATGAGGCATCCTATGTTTATATAAAAGGAATCCCAGAAAAAGAAATGAACATGCAATAAAGAAACAGTAGTCAAAGAAATAAGAGAAATATCTTTCACCTAAACCCAGAAAATTTTGAGTTCTTTGATCGAAAATTCAATCAAGATTCAAGCACTATTAAGGAGACAGACCTACACTAGATATCCTAGGTGAGATGTCCAAAGTTCAAATATAGAAGCTAGTATCTACTGAGAGACTGAGGGAGAGACAAGCCATTGCCCTGCCAAATAACAATCACAGAGAGAAACTAGAATATAAGGGACCAACAGCCAGAAAAGAGGTTTTTATATCTTTTGCCTTCCCTGGTGCAACAGGTTAAAGCACAGCACTACGAAGCTAGCCACAGCCATTTCACAAGTTCAATCCCCAGCCAGGGAGGTGACCCACATGGCACAGCAGACTTCTCCTGTCCTGCTGCTCAGCAGTGCATTTCAGTACATCTGCCTTTGGCTCTAGTGAATCCTCTCCCCTCCCAACCCCACACCTCTTGCCTGTACCCCAGTTCTTATATGCATAAATACATAAATCTTAAAATAAGTAAATAAATAAAACCTATGCAAAGGCAAGCATTAGTTACTGAAGGACATTTTCAAAAGTCTAAATAAGATAGAAAGACCTTATCATGTTCAAGGGTGGAAAGATGTAATCAGGTTAATATTTTCCATTATTAACTAACAAGGCCAAAGCAGTTCCAATCAAAATCCAAAGGCAGACTCTTTGATAAATGCTAAGACAGGGACTTGTCCATATGGAAAGAAAGCACTAAAACTCCAATCTTAGATTGTCACACATAAAAATTAATTTCAGATGGACTAATAATGTTAAGGGAAGGTAAAAATTGCAAGTTTTTCTTGTAGAAAACCATAAGGGACTGTCGTTATAGTCTGAGATGGTATTATGGTTTAAATTAGGCGGAAAAGATTAATACATTTGGCTACACTGAAATTTGTAATTACACGGCAAAATACACTGAAGTAAGAATGTATGTTCTGAACACACGTTTTATTTTAAGCTTTTTGTCATAAAAGCCAGCATCCTCTTCAGATTTCTTTCAGTTAGTTTAAACAGTTACTTACACAGATGAACTGTGTATTATATGTATTTGTTTTTTAAATCATGTGTAAATTATATATGAATTATATAGTAGTATGTTAAATTCACATTATATATTATAGAAACTGTATATTTATATAGACATTTAAATTAAGGTATACATAGTATTTATATAATACACTTTATAATTTTATATAGCTACAGAATTATATTAATTTATATATGTAATATAAATGCATATACTTGTTTAAAAAGATTTGTTTTATTTATGCATACAAGAACTCATTACAGGCCAAAGATGTGCAGAGTGAGAGGATTCACCAGAGGCAGAGTGGGGAACAGAACAGGCAGATGTACTGAAGTACACTGCTGAGGGGAGCAGTGGGTGAGACAGGAGAGGTCTGCTATGCCATGTGGTCACCTCCCTACTGAGGTATTAAACTCAGGCTTCAGTGGTTGGTGATAGCTTCACAGTGCTGAGACTTAACCTCTTCTGTCACCAGGGATGCCCCAGAATCATATACTTTAAAATCAATTCTCTTCCAGACAAGGATGGGAGTAGAAAGAGCATAAGGGATTGTGGTAATGGTGCGCAGATGAACTGGTGGTGGGACTTTTACAGGGAAATCAAACATTGTACAAAAATGAAGGCTGACGTAACGAATATACTAGAAAAATTAAAATAAGAAAAAGAGAGAAAAAAGCACTTCTCTTCAAATTCCAGAAGTTCAGGGTTATTTACAGACCTGCTTAGCATTTTAGAAGCCCTAACTAATAAAACTGATGTGATTTTGTTTTATTTTTTCTTGTTATAGCCTGAAAGCCAAGTAAAATCAAAACGAATTTAGAGAAGATTTGCTGCATTTCCTGATTGCTCAAGCAAAGAATATTAGACATGATCAAATAAAATAGAACATATTCCCGAAAGGTCTCAATGGGGAGGGGAAGCTGAGCCATCTGCAAGCTTGAGGCCCTGAATGCTGACAAGACTCACCCACATTCACAGCTAATTCACAGCAGAGCCTGGACTGGAAGCCAGGCTTCCTGCTCCTATGGAGTGCTCCTGGCTTCTGCTCGGTGAAGCCATGTCTGATTTAGACTCCAGAGGAAACCTAAAGGCTCTCCAAGCCCCTGGGACATTGGCACTTCTCCTCTGTGCTGCAAGCCTCTCCTGCTGCCTTTCCTTTTCCTGGCGTAGGCCATCACCCAGCCTTCAGACTCCTGGGGCTATAAGGCTCCATGGCTTCAATAGTTTCAAGACTTTGATTTTCTAAACCAGACCAATTCTCTACCCAATTCTGACTTCCCAAGTTGAAATGCCAGTGTGGCTAATTCTGCAGGACCTCAAGTGCACCTGTCCGCCCTGGCTGATGTCGTGCATGGGTGAGCACACTCCCCAGGAAGGCCAACAAGTCAGCAGAACACAGAGCACTCTGTCCTGCAAATAGCTGCAGCCCACACTTTGTTTCAAGTAGAAGCTACAAGAAGCCCCAGGCCCAGTACAAATATGCACACCACCCTTTGCGTGTGGCACATTTCCTGTTTTTCCCTGCACCTACAGACCCTATATACAGCCATGGGCATCCTAATAAACAGACTTCGGACTTCAGACCTCAGGCTCCTGCTTGGTTTTCTTGTGTCTGGGAGTCTTCTACGTTCTGAGAACATAACGGTGGGTTTGCAACATGCCAGAAATTCTTTTTGGTACATGGAAACACTAGGAAAACAAGTATCATCTATTTCCACTGGCCTTTCACAAAAGAACCATGTAACACACGAAATGGAGGGAGTGGCGCGTACACTTCAAAAAGATGAATTTAACTCTACACAATCATACCTGAATAAAGCTGACTTTTCAAAGGCAGATATGCTAAATTTCAAGTTAAAACATTTAGAAACTGGATGTCCCTAACCTCATGTGCCCGCTCCGAGCTGTTTCACCATAGATGAACCCCACCACAAGCAGAAGGGCTTTGGGAAGCTGTGCTTCACACTCGCCCTAGCCAACTTCTCTGTCATCCTGCCCATCCTCACTGCCCTTAACCATCCAGGCCCTGGGCACGTCTTCCAGGAACTGTTGCATGCCTTCCTTGCCCACGTCCCCCTCCCTGGCAGGGTGGTATAAATATGAGCTTCCCAACACACTCTTCTCATACCCACAGTCTGACGGGCCTTTTCTCCTCTTTCACCATTTTACGACCCACGGACTCAACACTCAAGTTCTTCTAACTGCTTTCTCCATCCTGTGTACTTTCATTCACACTATTTCCCACATCTTAAATTTTCTCTAATCTTTATCTTTCAAAATGGCACATGTTCTTAAAAGAATTCAGAAGGCCTCCATGGGAAAGTAGACATGGGTGACTATTTTTGTCATTAAAATGGACTCAATCTGGCCCTCCCTAGTGGTGCAACAGGTTAAAGCACAGCACTGTGAATTCCAATTCCCAGCCAGAGGTGAACCACATGCAGACCTCTCCTATCTGGCCTGCCGCTCCCCTCATCAGTATATTTCAGTAGAACACACTGTTCTGCTCCCTACTCTGTCTCTGGTGAATCCTATCTCTCTGTCTCTCTTTCTCTCTCTCTCTTTCACACACACACACACACACACACACACATACACACACACCCATCTCTGGCCTACACCCCATGTTTTGTATGCATAAATAAATAAACATCTTTTTTTTTTTAAGACTGGAAATGTGTGATATTATCGTCTACCAACTTACTGCATTACCCTATGAACACTCAAAGAACTTTTTTTAATTCTACTACTATACAGATGCCTCTTTAATTTACATTAGGAAGCTACAAGCATTGTGCTGCTGCTTAAAAGTTACATGGCCAAGCTTAAATCCTCAGACATGTGATACTGGATAACCACTCAGAAACATTTCAAGGATACTGAATTTACATTTTCAGTTTGTTTCCTTCAAAACTATTTTACTAAAATTGTTATAGGGCATGAGAGGCACCCCAGAACCCCCAAATATGCCCACTCTGCATAGGTTCTGCCACCCACTGCATCAAGACAAAACATAGTATTGTGCAAGACCTTTAATGGAAAGGAATCTTAATACAGCTAGTTAGTGCTCAACAAAGACAAAGAATATGGTTTCTTATCAAACTCCCTAAGTTACCCATCCCCTGTGGGTAAATGTCCATCCAAAAGGGATTGGTCCAAAGCAGGGCCCCTGGGCTGGAAAGCCTGCCCCCAGACTAAGGCATCTCCTGGTGAGGACCCATAAGAAAGGGGCAGAAGGGGCCTCCCACTTCTGGGATAGAAGGAACAAAACAAGCAAAAGTTGCCATTGTTAATCTCCGCCCCGTCTCTCACCCACAGCTGTTTCAGCCAATCCAAAGACAAGAAGCAAGTGTGGTTTCTTCACATGTCTCTGCCTGTGCACCTCCTTCCAGGTCACCTGTCTTCGCATCCCTCTACCTTCCCACCTCCAGTCTCCTTTCCAGATATTCCTCTGCATCCTCTGCTCAGCTCCGCCCCGCCCTTGGATGGAGTCTCCTCTTTTCTTGGGGACCACACCGTTACAAGTTACAAAATGACTATTTTTCCTTTGAACAGAGTTTTCTGAGATGGTGTACTTACTCCTGGGAATGATTGGGTCTCACACTCTTAGAGGACCTGATACAGCTATTTCCATTCCTGTGGACAAACAACACCCCACCAGAAGTTTTTTTTTTTTTTTTAAATCAATGCCTATTGTCTAATAAGAGTTGTCACAACAGAAGTCTTAATTTTTTTTTTAATTGCTTTTCAGTGTGGCTAAGACAACTGATCCTTGAGAATTTTCTACTAAAGATAATGGGTCTAGGGCTCTCCCTGGTGGTGCAATGGGTTAAAGCACTGCATTATAAAGCTCTCTGAAGCCACTGCTGCACAAGTTCAATCCCCAGTCAGGGAGCTGACCCACATGGCGTGGCAGACCTCTCCTGACTCACCTGCTGCTCCCATCAGCAGTGTACTTAGTCAATCTGCCTGCTTCCCACTCATCTCTGGTGAATTCTCTCACCACCCCTGCATCTCTGGCCTGTACCCCAGTTCTGCAAGCATAAATAAATCAATCTTTAAAAAATAAAAAAAAGACAATGGGCCTAGCTAAAGGTTTTAATAAACAAAATAATACCAACTTAACTCAAATCACCTCCAGCTCATCACAAACACACACTCACATCATACAGACACACACACACTCTGCACCACTGCAATCAAAAGAAAAATAGTGTACCAAAGCTTGTGTGGCAAACTCCTAATTAATGATCAAAACTCCTTGGAGCCAAGGTGCTGTTCTCCCAATAGACTGCTATTTTTAAAATATTTCTCTTTGAAAACAACAGCATGATTAATCCTACCATTCCTACTTCAATTACTTATGTAGAAACAATGATGCATGAGTGATTATTAAAAACACTTTATTATGTATAGTTTGTACATGCTTCAATTTGTGTTGCTTGGGGTGATTTATCAGATTGTGATGTCATCTACCAAAATTAACTAGACCTAATTTTCATCCTGCCATGCCACATACAAAAATACAGTATTCAAAGTGAAGTTTCCCATCTTTGCACAAAGATTCACAGGAGTTTGTCAGACAAATAAATGAAAAGAATACTTTACACGCATATCAACACCATACAAGTCATTATCCTTCACACAGTAACAGCTAATGTGTTCTTTTATTTGGAAACAGCAGGGAAAGAGCCCCTTTGCCTCAAAGGGAAATGCAAACTTTGTAGTGAAAAGCCAAACTCCGGGACAGGCAGGCCCTCTCAGGGAAGGTGGGGGCAATGGGATTCCGAAGGCAGTTAGACACCTCACAAGCACTTCAGGAGGAAAGAATTGCAGGAGGTTCCTCGAGGGCAGTCACACAGCTTCCCGATCCTCGCTCCTTTTCTCACTGCACACTGCTCTCCAGCGTCACACTGCAAAAATCACAAAGTGTGGTCAAAGGGAAAGCCACCCAAATCCACGTCAACACAATTTCCACCCTGCGGGAGAGACATTTGCACCCCATCTTCATCACCAGAGATGTAAACGTAGTCAGACTGAAATGCAGGGAGCCAAATGCTTACAATTTCGATGTAAGAGAGAAATTCAATTATTAATCTTGCTTCTTACTTTCAACTATTTTTTGGTGGGAGGAAGTCACATTTCTTGGCTCCTTTAGTTCCTTTTTTAAAAAAAAGTCAATCACACTTTTTCAGAAGAAGGAAACAACTGTGTACCCCTTCACAGTTCCTACTCCCTGCTTTCCATGCCTTCACCCTGAGAAGAAAGATTTAAATGTGTTTTCGCCAAAATTCTTAACCTGAACCAATTCAAGAATTCTGATTCTAGAATTTAAATTTTAAAACCCGGCAGTACTCCGTTAGGCAGGAAGAAAACTGAAGGAAAGAGAACTGAGTGGAATTAAGGGCTCTTCCAGTTCAGAGACTGAGGGATGGGGGGAGAGGGGGAACAGCTTATGTTCAGAAAATATATCTTCCACACAAACCCAAGAGCTGGCACTAGGTCAAGCTGCTCAATCCTCCCAAACGGCCAGCCTACCCTTCGCCTTAGAAGGAGTAAAGGCTGCAGGTGGAAACAAAGAAGAGCTTACTGCAAACCCATTACGTGGATTATCTAGTCACATCCTCAGGAGAAAGTCGCATGTGAAACTCAAAAGTGGTGTCTTTCCTCTTGGGAAAACAGGGAGGGTGCCCCCCAAAACCTTACCATGGGGACTTGACCGTACTTCTTCTCATAGATGGGAATGCGTTTACTCTTGAGCTTCTTCAGGACTTCCTGCAGCGCTTCGATCTGTAACACACCGCCCCGGAGCCCAAAGTTGCCGCCTTGGCTGCAAGCCCAGCCCAGGCGCTCACTTCCAGTTCTAGGTATAAAGAGCCCCAAACCCACACACACTCTGCCCTCGGACATCTCGGAGCGAAAGAGGTGTTGGAGTGGTAGAAACTTAGTCCTAGGCACTGACGGCAGGTCTCTAAACCACTGAGGGTCGTTGCTCCAAGCAAGGGGTTAGCTCTAAAGCCTGCCTGGAGCCCACAAGCTCCCAACGATCTTCTGATGGCTGCGGAAGACCGGGCTTTAGGCTCAGCTCCCGACTCCTGGATTCTGGAAATGGGGATGGGGAGGCGCGGAGAAGAGGAAAGCTTACAAAGAAAGGGACCGCGTGGCAGCGCAGGGGAGTCCGGGGCGAGGGGGATACCGACCAGTTCCTTCTCATGAGAGGCATCCTCCACGGTGGAGTAGATGTCCAGGGCTCGGGGCTGGAGCTCAGCGTCCTCCTGGGCACGGGCGCCCAGCAGAGGTAGCAGCAACAGCAGAGCGGCACCCAGGAGGGGCAGCAGCCGCAGGCGGGGACTCTCCATGGTGCTGAAATTCGGCACTACTGGAGCACCCCGCGCTCCCGCCTTTTATAGCAGGACGGAGCCCGGTGGCAGGGAAGAGGGAGGGGGCGAAGAAGGAAGGGGGAGTGGAGGAGGGTACGGGTCAACCGGCTGTAGGCAGAGCTCCGCCGCCTCTTGACGTCAATGCCCGCCGGGCTCCAGGCGCCCGGGAACGAGGCTCTGCGCACAGATGGTCTAGAGCACCGAAATCTGAGACCCCGCGCCCCCAAACGCTGCCAGCCCCGCAGCAAGGGAGCTCCCCTGGGGACCTGAGCTGAAGTTGAGGGGCGAGAGGTGAGGGATAAAGAGCGGGAGGAGGCTAGAAAATGGAAAATGTCTTCGAGGCAAGACACAGGCAGAAGAGTTACTCCCCATCACCTAGAAGCAGTAGCAGTAGCAGCAGCAGGAACACAATCCAGCTCACCAGCCCGGCATTACTTCTCATGCCAGCCCCACAGGAGCAGCAAGAAGGGGTTATTGTCTCTGGCCGCACATGTTTGCTGAGCACCTTACAGGGCACTCTCTGGGATAGAGGAGGTAAACACAGTACATAAAAGAAAGAAATCATAGGCTTTCCCACAATCTGTTCTTTGCTAGAATCTATGAGGTGATACAGAGAAAAGAGGGAAATAAACTTTTTAAAACTCCAACGAAGGAGAGGTACGGGGAGTATAGAGTACAAGACTATGGCTCAGCCACTTGCAAATTGTGTGACTGGATAAAAGAAGAACCTCTTTGAGCCTTGTCTTTTTCTTTGTAAAATGGGGGCTTTTGATGTACCTCACAATCAGGAGGATGGAATAAGAAAGAGGAATGCAAAAATCCCTGAACGTTAACACAATAAACTGAGCCACCCTGCTCCTTCCTTTTGAAATTGAGGCTCTGCCAGGTATGTGACCAAAAGCATTAGCTCATTTTTTACTTAAGCAAATTCAGCAATCCTTGGAATCCCACCTACCTACCATGCACCCAGATATCCAAGACATTTGTACAGAAAGAAAGTAAAGGAGATGGAAAAATTTGAGCTTCTGATTATAGAAATAGTCCAGAGGTCAGAAGTCAATGATGAGCTAGGTCCTCAGTGACTTTTGAAGACACTATGTCTTCTAGAAGGTTGAGCTCCTTGCAAATTGAATGCAAAAGAAAAGTACCTGAGGGAGAGGCAATGACTTAGTGCTATTACTTATCCCACCTGCCTGCCCATTTGACTTCTTTCTTATATCCTTTCTCTCAGCTCTTCCTGATGCTACTCTCCTCCATCTTATAAGTGGGAGAAATATCGGGGTGCAGCTAGAGGCACAGGAGACAATCCTCATCACTACTGATGTCATTTCTGGAGTTCAGGGTCCTTAGGTTTACTCTGGGAAAGGTTTCACCAAAGCTCCCCTTTCAGCAGTACTCAGTGAGTTCCCCAGGCGAGTTTCTCCTCAAGATAGAGACTCAGTTATATTTAAAAAGCAGGCTTATTAGGAGCAAGGACAGACAGAGAAGGACACTTGCACAGACCCAAGAGGGCAGGGAGAACTACCCCAAAGGGACAAGTTTGCTAAGAGGCCTGCATGGTTGTAGGCAGGTGTCCTTAGGAGAGCAGCCTCCACTGAGGGTGGTCAATGCAGAGAAGCCCCGGCATGGTATAGGTCACAGGCATGCAGGAGGCTGCTGCCCTGCAAAGGGAGAGAGTAGATGGGAAGAAGTACCTGCATAGTCACAGGTGGGCAGAAGACTGCGGCTCCAAGCCAGTGCAGAAACTGCCCTGGTATAGTCCTTTTCTCTTTGCGAGGGCTCACTCCTTTGTAACTGGTCTGTTTGCTGCTGATTTTGGATAACTATGTGGAATCTCACAGTGGGCCCAGTCTCTGTATCTTTATCCTCAGGTCTGTGCCTCTGATATCCCCTACAGCAGTCTGATACAGCAGTCTCTATATATATATAGGAGTCTCCATGACTGGGTTAATGATCTTCTTAGTTCCTTCTGCCCCCACCTCCTTGCATGAGTCAGGTTTCAATCCTGTGATGTCTCCTTCAGGTTTTCTATTCTTTTCCTCCTTCAACTACCATCTTACTACTGTGCCAACCTACGTCTTGGCTACTCTCAACCCATAACCATATTCTCTTGCCTACTCGTAATCTATCACTTGACATCAGCCAGTATTTTTCCCCTTAAAATACATTAAAGGCTTCCCTTCTTACTAAGCACTGAACATAAATATCCTCATCCTTTCTGCACCCCTCTCCAACCCCACATTCTATTCTGCCCATGTCCCTCCTCACCATCCTCACCAGCCTTCTTTTTAGTCTTTGAACAGGCCAAGTACATTCTCACTTTGAGGCCTTTCCAACTTAGAATACATGAAAGGTTTCCCAGCATCTCCAAATGACTGACTGTTTCTTGTCATTTAAAACACAGTTAAAATGTCCTTGGCCACCCAATTTAAAAGCAGACACCAATTTATTCTCCCAAAGATTTATTGCTTAGCTGATGATGTGGGTCACTGAGATAGTTAATACATAATCTACGCCTGTTATTTCATTTATCAAGTTTTTAATTGTCGCTCCAGTGTATACTGGGAAGCAACGCAGAGGTAACACCTCTGATGAATAGCACACCTATTAACAGCATCAAAATGTTGTGTTTGGGGGTAAATGCAACCTGAAAATGTATCTAACACCTCCCCTAGCTCTGCCTTTCACATATACATTTCAATTCTATACAACAAAACATCGATGGTAACACACTTTGTTATTTAAATCTTAGAGACATAATGGCACTCACTGCCAAAATCATCTCCAGTGATAAAAAGCATATGAAACTTTGAAAGAAAGATATCACTGAATGAGATTCTAGAGCTTCCTTCTGCAAAGATCGGGTTAATTCCCTCTGCAATACTTTCTCCCATGTTATATTCTACCACAACACAAATAAAAGCATTCCTTTTGTGCCCTTACCATTGTAAAAATAACTAAAAACTTCAAATCCTTTTGATTTGGGGTTGGTGCTATCAACTTCATGTAAGGATGATGGGAGCTTCAGTTGAGAGGTTAGGGAGGACTGCTGGATAATCCTGTGAGGCAAACCTAGGTATCTTGATCATTTACATATTGAGAACCTTTTTTTTTTTGGGGGGGGGCGGTTTGAACAAAATAATTGATAAACTTTTTTTAAAAATATATTTATTTATTTATGCATACAAGAACTAGGATACAGGATAAACTATATTTAGGAAGTATGTGTAAAGCTTATGCCATTTTCTTCCCAAAGATAACTTAGGCAAGTTATGATAAGGGAGAGCACAAAATCATGAGATGTTCTAGTCTTTACATCATACCCTGTCAGAATAATTCACAATTCTTGCTTGGGGTGCAGCTGGAGGCACAGGACGCAATCATCATCACTACTGATGTCATTTCTGGAGTTGGGTTCCTTGGGTTCACTCTGGGAAAGGTTTCACCAAACCTCCCCTCATTAGAAAGAAAAGTCCACACTTAAGGTCCTCAAGCAAGTAAAGTTATACTTTGGATTAAATCATTAATTTTCACCTCAAATATAGAAAAGTGCAGCAAGTGATCTCAAAAGAGAGAGGCAGGGCAAGGTGTGCCTGTGGAAGGTTACTCTGCACTCATAACCACTCTTCCTGAGACCAAGAAGGCCTCAGATTCTGCTTTTCAATATAACTTAAGGACAGAGAGCTCACCAGCAAAGAACTGAGAAACTAATGCCCTTAATAGCTACTTGTAACAAAATGATATCTGAGAAGAAAAAAAGAGTGGGAATACCTCTTCTACTAACTTCTATCTTTTAGAGTTCTAAACCTTTCACTGTAAAAATAAACCATTAGTTAATTTGTGAACTGGCAAGAGAGCAGAATCTACTCTGGTTTGGGGCTTAACAATATAGTGTCTGGGGCCTCCCTGATGGCACAAGGGGCTGAGGTTTGGCACTACGAAGCTATACACACTCACTGCAGCATGAGTGTGGTCCCCAGCCAGGGAGCTGATCCACATGGCGCCACAGACCTCTCCTGTCTTCTCTGCCACTCCCCTCAGCAGTATTCTTCAGTTGATCTGCCCGTTCTGCTCCCCACTCTGTCTCTGATGAATCCTCTCACCCCCCTGCACCTCTGGCCTGTACCCCAGCTCTGTACGCATAAATAAAAACAATTCTTAAAAAGAAAGAGTCTGGTTAATACTAGCAGGTAGAGACTGATTAATATTACTAAATGATACCAGTAGAGCCCCAAGATATGAAACAATGAGAAGACCATGGGGAATCAGCTGCCCAAATGATGTCTTTCTTAAATTCCAATACCCTTTTCTCCCTCCATTTCTCAAAGCTTGAAGGCTTTCTTTTCCTATATAGCCCATGATAGCCCTGGATTGTCATATCGTTCAAATGTCAGACTACTTTGTTATCCATTAACACTCTCTCCACTCTTACACCCACAGCAAGTCTCACTTGCACTGACTTCTTAAATATTTATATTTAAGATTACTTCTCTTTATTTGGCTTTGCTGACCTTTCCTCCAAGTTGACAACATTCTCTTCTCCCATTTATAACCTGTTAGATTTCATACTTTTTCATTTCTACATTTTCTGCTGTCTACCCTCCCAGCCTCCAGATGAGAGATTAATTTCCACTGACATTCATCTTCTGTTTACCCACTTTCGATCCACAGCCTCCCAAAAGAACTGCTGTTCACTCTGTTCTGACTACACATCTTTATTACTATCTGAAAGAAAATAAGCTGCAAGTAAAGAACATTGGTGTGGTGCTAAACTAAGAAGAGCTAGACAGGTAATAAGAAAAATTGTGTCTTACAGATAGTCTCTAAAGGAGGAAACCGAGAAAATTAGACAGAGCTCTTAATAATGTCAAGCCCTCAATTAAAAGACATTCACTTTAAAAATGTGTGATAGCTAACATGTCCACAGGGCCACTGAATACTCTAAGGACTGCTGAGGTTACCAAGACCTCAGACCCTGCCTAGGTCTTTGAAACTAGTCATGCCCCAAAATACCCGCAACACAACAATGATATGGCCCCTACAAGAGAAAAAGAACCCCACAGATGTCAAAGATCCATCCCTTCTAGAGAAGGGAACTTGGGGAAGAAATTCAGTGGATACATAGGCCTTCAACATGTCACTCTGGAGCAGGTGAACAGGTGAGCAGTGTAAATAAAGATGCAGAGACAAGACAGCTGGGCGCACTGAGTGCTGGAGGGCAGGATACATGCAGAATGTGAGAGCTAGAGACCCATGGTGGGGAAGAAGACTGGAAAGAAACAGGGAGCAGAAAAAGAAAATCCATAGCAACAATAGTTTCAGTTTGGGATCCAATGAACAGGAAGTGGTAGACAGATACAAAGAAGTAACACTGATGACAAAGAAACCTTACTCTGGTTTCTTTTGCACAATACAGGAGGGATGTGACCACCAGAGAAGCACGTCTAACCTATACTCTTATGGCACATCCACCCCATCTTTGCCTTTAACTTGTCTGAAGCCAAATCTCCTAAATTGATAGGAAATATAGGATTAGCCCTATGAGATGAACTATAAGACTTAGCAGAGGGTCAATTGAATCTTTCAATGGCTGCCTGCTGCCAATGCCAATTCAAGTTAACTTCTCAACATGGTGTCAGAGTTTTTCAAGCTTCAATCCAATCTCATCTTCCTCCACTTCCTAGCAGTCCCATCAGATGCTTAAATTTGTAGGTACACCATACTTACTTCTTAATTTTCTGGGCTGGAAGAATAAACTAGGTAAACATATGTTGCTGTAACAGACCACCCCAGAATCTCAGTACCTTGAAAGATAAACACAGACATGTCACATGTGTGTATCAAAAGCTTATGGGAGAGTTGTGTTCACTGTGATCACTCAGAGATACACACTGACAGAACAGCCACCACATCAGGTGTTGCTGGTTGTGTGGCAGAGAAGAAAAAAAGCTCTGGACAGTCTCAAACAAGCTATTGAATGTTTGGGTGCAAAAGGGATCACTTACTGCTTCTAACTCATGAGCCTGAAAGTAGTCATGGTGTCCCCAAAGTAAGAGATAAAAATATGCAGTGTTCCTGTGTGCCTCAATGCAATCATGGCCACCACTTTGCCTGTCTGTCCATGACCTTCCCTGTGTCTACAATGTCTTTGCCACACCCAGACACCTGAAAGCTCAGCCTTCAAGACACAGTCTATGTGAAGCCTTCCTCAGTTACTGCTCTATCACACCACCAAGTTTCTATGCCTTTGATTCCACAGAGCTTTATATACATCCCTGTTAAACGTTCACATCAGATCTGTTTCACTCGCTAGACAAGATGCTTGAGGACAAAGATTACCTTTAATCACCCGGTAGTCCCACAGCTTAACACAATGTGGTGCCTAATACATAAATGTGGAGGGGAAAGTTAGTTGTTATGAAATGATAGATAACCTTTAGACACAAGTGGGTGGCCATTCAGTAACGGCACACAACCTGTCACATAATAGATACAGCAAGCCTTTGAAGACCACTGCCAATTTACTAACTAGAAACACCACTTGCATCAGTGGAAAATGTACCAGACTGGAAAAACTGTTCACCAGAAACAAATTTCAACAGCAAAATTTTGGGGGTACAGACAATAGTCTTTCTCAACATTTCCTCTGACCATAAGGGCATATTGATGACAAAATGGAAACATTTTCCCAAATGTGTGTGTCACCAGTACCATTCCATGCCATTGTTGGACTCTTCATAGATTTCTGTTCATTTCCATTCTCTCACATTCTTTGTGGTGCAAATTGAAGAACTGGTACTGGATCACCCCTAAAACTTGCCCCAATTACCAATCATAGACATGAAGAAGCAATGATTGTGTTGGAAAGAGATTGGGCTTACATGGAATCAAAGGTTACTTTTAAAATCTTGGTTCTGGGAATCCTTCAGGGCTCACTGAAATGAAGTCTATTTCTTTTGACATAAACTATAACCTCAGGAGAAAAAGAATACCATCTAGCATGATCCAAAGAGTCAGGGCCTAAGGGTAAAAGTATATTTCATAGAAGAAGATCCTCAATGAGTAACTTTCTTTCTTTTATTTTTCAGGGGATTTTTAACCTTGGCATTTCTCAACTATGCATCAAAAAATAATTTAATCTAGTTCAGTTTTTAACAAAATATCCATCATGCTGGCTTAGCCTACCAATTGAGTCAGATCCAGCTTTCCCTTCTCTGCAAGCTAGATCTCTTCATTTCCCATCAAACTGCCTCTCTAAAGCCAGCCTGGCAAGGGCTCTAAGATGGATGGGCTACCAATCATTCCTAAAGCTCTTTGCAGAAAGCCCAAAGAGACTGTACTTACCAGTCAGGAAGGTGAGATTAGAATAGGACTTTGAGAAAACTGAAGCCCAGAGAATGACAGGTTTGTCTTGTGTTGAGCTTGCCCTCCCATTAATTGACTGCTAGAAAATGTTTTCTTGAAAACCCAGTTTAATTTTATGAACAAGATCATGGACATGAGAGGCTCTTACATTACATTCCTATACAAAAAAAGCTTAGAGAGCTTCAGAGAGGCAATTCAGCAGGAAGGCTGCCTAAGGGCTTGTCTTAAAGCTGCATTTGCCAGAGAGTTCAGTTTCAGAGATCTTAGGGAGGTGACAATGGCGATTATGGGAACCCTAAAAATCTACAAAGGCCTTCAGTGTCCCATAATCCCTTATTTTTCCATTCTTCCCTAGGAAAGACAACCCATCAATCATACACTTCTCCGCAAGACTCTGGGTCCTCTAAGCCCATTCATCTGAGGATGTGAGTTATTCCTTCTATTTTCTGTAGATCATGGCAGTCTGTGACAGACCCAGTGGACAATGGCATATGATACAATGTGTTACTTTTTACAAATATTTAGTGCCCCTGTCTGGAAGATGATTATACCTGAGCTATGTTCTACTCTATGCAGTATTATGACTCAGGTTGGCTAATGAAACACAAACAGAAGTATGATGCATTGTTTCCATGGGGAAGCTTTTAAAGTCAGTCTATACTTTGCCCTGCTCTCTTTTTCTTCTTCAGTGATGAACAGCTATGTTCTGAGTAGAAGCAACTCTGTGAGCCTGAGTTACGGAGGGCTCTAGAGGGAAGAAAATCTTACACACAGCTATCATGAATATTTGATGGATAAATAGTGTGAGCAAGGATAATTTTTGTAAATGTCAGTCACTGAACTTTGGGGGTTTATTTGTTACTGCTGTATAATTCAGCTTAAGCCAACCAATTTAGAGAAGCAGACTATCATGCCTATTTACCTATTTTATAGATAATATTGGTAATCTTTTACTGCATAATAAGTTACCCCAAAACTTAGTGACTAAAAATAATACATACTTATTACCTCACCATTTCTGTGGGTCAGTAATACAGGCATAGTCTTCTGTCATGAAGCTGCAATCATGCTATCAGCCCAAGGTCTCTCACAAGGCTGCAATTACAAGATATTGCTGGATTTGCAATCATTTATTGTTCAACACAGCACCCAGGACCCACCACACAGGCTGTATTCCAATTTCAGCAGTGGTTGTTGGCAAGATTCAGTTCTTCACAGGACATGGACTGAGGCCACAGTTACTTTTGGCTCTGGACCAATGCTTATCCTTTCCAGGTGACCATCTCAACCAGGGCAAGTATTCAAGAATAATCTGAGCAAGAATTCCAGCAATACAGAAGTCACAGTCTCTTCTAACCTCATCACAAAATGACATCCCATGATGTCTTCCCTTTCTTGCTCCCTGGGCCCTACAGGTACTCCTGGCAGGGGGGGTTACATAAGGTCATGAATGTCAGGAGCAGGAATCATCGGGAACTACAAAGTGGAACTACAAAGACTACCCACAAGTTAAATTAATAAGAATTGTGTAAGAACCTAGACTTGAGTGGTCAGGTAAGAAATAGAATAGTAGAATTTTATAATTGGGGTTCTGAAGTCCAAAGAGATGAAATACTTTGCCAGGTATACACAGAAGTCAAGTCAGAACTGAAATTCAGATCCTTGCTATTTCCACTCAACAGCGATAAGTGAAAAATTAAATACTGGTACAAGACAAATTGCATTCAAGTGAAATAGAAGCTGGGCCATAAGTTGCTAATTGAATGACCCAATAAATCATCCAGGCAATGAGTGCACTAAAAGTGTGGAGAGGGCAAACTCTTCAGGATGGGGCAATCAAAACTGTAGATCATGATATGAGTTAGGTTTTGAAGAATGGAATTGTTTATCACTGCTCTTTTCTCCTCAGTCTCAATTCATTATGTGACGTTTTCCAAACAGACGGTCTCTGATACATTATACATCAGAGATTAAGTCAGATAGAGAAGTCCCCAAACTTACTTTCAGGGAGAGATAGAAGTATGGCTGAGATAGAAGTATGAGGACTAACTGAAAGTTTTTGTTCACCAAACTACACACACCTTCACTCCACCTTCAAAATCTGGAGCACCGGAATGTCTGTGGAAGAGGGCAGTCCAGCACTTGTTGCTGCTGTTTCTATTGCTCTAGGTGATTCTGATTCAACCTGATAGAAGTCCCTGCTCCAGGAGCACTGCTGATGGGATCTTTGTGTCATCTAATGAGGTGTCAGAGTGTTCACTTTGCCCCAAAAGATCTTTCTTTCTTTTTTTTTTTTTTAAGATTTATTTATTTATGCTTACACAACTGGGGTACAGGCCAGAGGTGTGGTGGGTGAGAAGATCCACCAGAGACAGAGTGGGGAGCAGAACAGGCAGATCTACTGAAGTACACTGCTGAGGGGAGCAGCGGATGGGTCAGGAGAGGTCTGCCATGCCACGTGGGTCAGCTCCTTGGTGGGGAATTGAACTCGTGCTGCTGTGGCTTCGGAGAGCTTCATAATGCGGTGCCTTAACCAGGGAGGGCCCCCAAAAGATCTCTTATCAAGATCCCAAAACCCTTCCCTCATAAAATATGAATAGCTGATGGCTGAGCCAGGATGGACGGAAACAGCCAAGTCACTCTCAGTTCAGCACTGATCTCTGTGGCCCCCTCTTTTAAGGACCATGAACATACCTTCAGAGGCTTCCCCAAAGAGCCTGACCTGCACAGCTAAGACCCAAATGAGCAATATGTAATTAAACCATGATGGGAGACTGATGACCCACCTTGAGCAGATATTACATCTCCGATCTTGTACGTGGCAAAAATGATTTTAAGCAACTGCATCCAGGTCCCCAGGCAAGTGAGAAGAGCTGGACCAGAGCCTCTGAAAATCTCGTGTTTTCTTATTTTCTCACTTTGGTCTTTTATAAAGGAGGTAAGAAAAAAAGGAAGTGAAAGAGGAAGAAAGTAAAATTTAATTCTAAAAAACTTTTTTTTAAAAAAAAGATTTATTTATTTGTGCATACAGAACTGGGGTACAGGCCAGAGGTTCAGGGGCGGCGAGAGGCTTCACCAGAGACAGAGTGGGGAGCA
>NW_004567108.1:39353706-39380305 GCF_000260355.1 Condylura cristata
CCTCCGGGGCAGGCGGGAATCGAACTCATGCGGACTTGGCTTTAGCTTCTTAGTGCAGTGCTTTAACCCGCTGCGCCACCAGGGAGGGCCCCTTAAGAATATATTTTAACCCCTACACACACCATGTCCCTGAAAACCCAACTCATTTCCAGTGTAAGCTGCAAAAATGTCAAATTGAATCTTCACATGGAAGTTTCTAAATTGTGACTGGGACTGGCCATTTAGTGATAGTGACCTCCAACGCTGGACCTTTTGGCTGACGAAAGAGCCAAGATCTCTCTCTCTGCTGACACAAAGCCACCACGGCTGGCTGAGGAGAAGAGGCCCCAAGGAGCACAATCATGAGCATTTATGGCACTTTATGCCCAGATAAAATGTCACTTCCTGCCTCTTGCATTCTTGACCAGGGTAGCCCTGCATGAAGACATCACTGAAGACTTGGCCTTTGCCCTGCACCCCGCGGTGGGGATGGAATGGACAAGAATGAGAGCTTTGCTCTAAGCAACTGTCAAACCCTCACAGAGACCAATCTCCCACTGCTGGCTAATGAAATTTCTCCTCAAGGAATGAAAAAGACTTCAAAGAAACCTGTCAAGTTTGTTTTATTTTTTCATTACATTGTTTTATTGCTGAAGGAAAGGTGCACATAAAAAAGCAAGTAGTTTCTAAATGTCATTACCTGTTTCCCAAGAATTTTAAGATGTGCCGTGAGTTAGAAAGGATATCAAAGAAAGGAAAACTTTGAAATAGCTCTTTGTTCCTTTCTCATCTATTTTTTTTTTCTCCAGAATTTTATAAAAACACTTTTAGTGCTGGAGGTGAGGAATAAAAGTCAAAAGAGCCAGTTACATGTGAGTAAATCAAGAGGAGGGACGCAGCTATCCCAGCAAAGCTGGGAGACAGGGAAGAACAGCATGTGTATGGGCCACTTTGTACACCCATTTCTCTGACAAAAATCCAAGACAAAGTGACTTATAGGCAAACCGTCATGAACTGTCCTAACTTGACTGTTGTCTGTAACATAGAAACACTTGGGGAGCTTCTGGTCTGCTACCCACCCCCTGAGAGTTGACTCCAAGCAAGGTTGTACCCAAGCAAAGGCCATGTAATAATGTCCAGGTGGAAACTGGAAATGTCCTACTATTTTTTCTGATCAGTATGGTCCACCTGGTGCCTGAACCCAGCATCAGGCCATTAAGTTTCACCTCATCTAGCCATTGCCAATTGAGGTCTCCACAGGGGTCAGCAAGTAAGGTGAGGTGCTGCAAGAGAGCCAGTTCTAAGACAACACAGAGAGAGAACTCTGATTTTTTCAATGAGATCAAAATTTGAATTTTTACATAAACTTCTGATTTTAAAATGTTGACAGCTAATTTAAAATGAAACTCTTTGAAGATGCACAAGACATCTTCGCTCCACACAACATTTCCTATGCCGGTCTTCAGAGGACCTGGGTATCTCTCGCCAAGCTAAGTTAGCAAAATTGAAGGACAAGAGAACATGTTTATAGAGATTGATTGTAAGACCTGGTAAACATTGACTTTGGGGTGCAGGGGGTGTTCATGGAGGAAGGGAGAAATTCCCACTTGTACATGTGTCTTCAGTTGACAGTCAACAAGACTGTGACTACAGGGAATAATAGCCCTAAAGCTAAGTGACCTTAAGTGCCTTTCCCAGGGTTTAGACAACTATTTGCCACTGGGTCCAGAACTTTGGACAACAAAAATGAGGAGGAAAGTAACTATTGCCCAACCCTTTTGTAAAGATCAGCAATCAGACAGGGTGGTATGCAAGAAAGAGCACAGAAACATAACTGCTATACGGTACTGGGCAAACCAAACCATCTTCTGAACTTATTAGCCACATCTATAAAATGGGCACGAAAATGCCTCCTCCACAGAGCTGCAATGATGAAATAGAATTGAATGTGGAGCACCCAATGCAACACCTAACACAAAATGCACTCCATACATTCCCAGCCAGAAAAGGCAACTGTCTTCATTCCTTGGCAATCTTACTAAAACAGCTAAGAGGCCCTCCCTGGTGGTGCAACAGGTTAAAGCACAGTTCCATCCCCGGCCAGGGATCTGACCCACATGGCGCAGCAGACCTCTCCTGACCCGCCCGCTGCTCCCCTCATCAGTGTACTCACTAATCTGCCTGTTCTGTTCCCCACTTTGTCTCTGGTGAATCCGCTCACCACCCCTGCACCTCTGGCCTGTACTCCAGGTCTGAATGCATAAATAAATAAATCTTTAAAAATAAATAGCTTATTAAAAGAGAATTTTACTAAAGAGATCGTTTAGAGCCAAGTAGAAGACCCAGACCCAAGACCAATATTACATTTCTGAATGTCTGGTCCCACCCTATGAGTAATTGTAGTCTCAGTTTCTATAGGTTAAGTTACAGGCACAGAAGAATACATCATTTTTTGTTTGTTTAATTTATTTCCTTACATCTTGGTTAGTTTTTTGGATAGTGTTTAATTTCTCCCTTCTGTGGTAGTTTCTATGCATCACTATTTTTTTTTTAGCAAAGGAAGAAAAAAACTTCTTAACTTCTCATGTTTTCAGTTTACTAAAGGAGACTGGTTTCTAACCAATTTCAATAACTGATAAAGTAAAAACAATATTCGTAACTTCAAAGCAATCTCTTGATCATACAGAGCTAGTTCAGGCAGGGAGAACTGTGTTTGGGAGGATCAAGGACCTAAGTTATTTGAGTCTCTTTTCCTGAGAGGCTTCTCAGACAAGAGGGAGCAGGCAGGCTGTCACCTCAGGCTTCCCCTTCCCGAGGCTCACACCTGGCAGGGGGGTGGTCTGTGGACTCCTCAGAGGCCCCTTTGTTTCTTGCCACTGGGTTCTTCACAGTGAAATCATTCTGCTGACACCAGACTCTTGAGCTGGTCCAAGCAAGACAACAGGATAGAACAGAGAATTTTCTTTTCTTTGTCCATAGAAAAATTTTCTTAACATCTAACTCAAAATCCCTTGTGCTTATCTATAACAGTCGTTTCCTTCCACATATCTGAACACAAATAACATCCATAGAGCTTTCTGCCTTCCCGTGTATCACAAAAGCTAGTAATTCCTGTTGCCTTCTGCATTCTCCCCACCTTTCCACATGCCTCAAGGATCTCAACGCACTATGTCCCCTGCCACTCAGCACGTCAGCATGTGATGTGGGCTCCTGACAGAGTTACTTGTAGCACAGAGAAGAGACTCTGCTGCTGCCATGCAGGATGTCAGGTGGGACCAGTCTCCCACAGTGCCCATGAGTGAGTGTGGGTTACTGGGTGATTCCACACACCACCGAGTACTGAACTTTCAATGAGACCCAGCAAAGACTTCATCACAGAGTGAGAAAACACAGAATTGATGCCTTCAGAGCAGAATGGTTAAATGTCCTTCATTGGGGATCAGCAGGTGGAGCAGAAATGGGTGCTAATAATACCCACTAATTGAGTCTCAAGGACCATTTCCCTGAACAAAGCCTGGGTCTTGTCATTGGAGAACTTATTCCTTTACAGCTGCAGCCACAGGGAAAATTCTAGTTCCAAAATATGTAGCATGACAGAAGTAGAAGAAATCTTACAACTGTGTAGTGAAGAGGTAGGGGAAAGGAACAGCTTAATATTTTTTTTTAGGATAACTTAGTGTGTTACCGAATAGCAGCCCAGAAGAAATGATGTTAGCGCTCTTGGAAGATTCTCACAATAGACGCTAAATGCCAGAAGCTAACAGAGGTCTGACTGTCTGGGTCAGGCACTGAGCAAAGCGCCTGACAGACATTTCTCATTTAAACTGAAAATCAGAAACTATTCTCCCATTTTCACACAAGGACACTGAGGCTCAGCAAGGTTGTCTTCACACAGCTGTTGAGTAGTGACTTTGCCCTCTGCCACATGCCTCCATCAGTTCTTATTGTTGCCATCTTTGCTTTCGAACTAGAAAGTCAGTAAAAATGCCAGGGGAGGGGAGGTAGCCAGCCGAAATCCTCATCCACTGCCATGTTGTCCTCTCCCGCCCCTAACTAAGGGCGGCCTTAACCCTGTGACTAAGCAAATGACTTTCAAGGCTCTGGCTTGAAATAAAGCCTGCAGGAGCCATGAGGGGAGCAGAGGGCAGGCAGGCATCTGCCACCACTCACCCTGCTCCAATCACCACACCCAGCGACTCTCCCCCACCTCTCACGCAGAAGACCGAAGAGCTGGCTTTGAAACATTGATAGTACTTGGCATTAGTCACTGCATTTTCTCTGGAGTTGAAAACAATGCACATTTAAAAGCTGTTTTCTTTCAAAGTTCTATAGCCAGAGATGATTCCACATAGGCTTCTTTCTTGAAATAGTAATAACTACTGTTCACAGAATATCTACTAAGTGTTGTATGCATCAGGTATTTTGCAAGAATAATGTGAGCAGTGTTAATATTTTCATAGCTGTTGATCTTAACAGTTATGAATATATTACTTTCTTCACTCATTTGAAATCTTTAGAACAATGAACTCTTTCCAAACTTTATAACAATTACAGTTTTTTTTAAAAAGATTTATTTATTTGGCCCTCCCTGGTGGCGCAGTGGGTTAAAGCACAGCACTGAGAATCTGAAGCCACTTCCGCATGAGTTCAATTCCCGCCTGCCCCGGAGGTGACCACATGGCGTGGCAGACCTCTCCTGGCCCGCCCACTGCTCCCCTCAGCAGTGTACTTCATCGATCTGCCTGTTCTGTTCCCCACTCTGTCTCTGGTGAAGCCTCTCACCACCCCTGAGCCTCTGGCCTGTACCCCAGTTCTGTATGTGCAAATAAATAAATCTTTAAAAAAAAAAGATTTATTTATTTATACATACAGAACTGGGATACAGGCCAGAGGTGCAAGGTGGTGAGAGGCTTCACCAAGACAGAGGGGGAAGCAGAACAGGCAGATCGATGAAGTACACTGCTGAGGGGAGCAGCGGGCAGGTCAGGAGAGGTCTGCCATGCCATGTGGTCACCTCCGGGTCGGGGAACGAACTCATGCTGACGTGGCTTTAGCTTCTCAGTGCCGTGCTTTAACAGCTGCGCCACCAGGGAGGGCCCAGTGTTGCTATTTAGAGGCCACAGATACAGTATGTAATGCACTTGGATGTTTACACAGTGAATGACAACTAAAACCCACAGGCAAATGAATTCTAGGGAAACATATAAAGTGTCCAATGTCACCCAGTTAGACAGGTAACGCAAGGATGTAAGGAAGATATGACTCCAAGTCCACATACTTTCTCTCCACTAAACTGCCTTCCTGAAAGGATGGGATGAGAAGGATTTCAATTATGCTTCCCTATAAGAGTTAAAAGCTTTTACTGAAAATCTTGAGAATAAACCAACCTAACACCTCTAGAGTATAATTATCTGCCATTGTTCGACTTATTAATTTTCTCCCTTCCAAAAATTTTATATCTTTGGGTCTTTCATGATATCAGTTATCACTAAAAGAATTACCCATTGAATTGATGGCTTTAGGGAGATACTGTGTGAAGTTTGCTATAACGTTAAAATTCATGACTTGTATTATTTCTGTTTAGTTTGTCATAGACTAATTGTTCCTTTCTCCCTTTTTCTAAATGGCTTATTTATATAACCACGCTTATATATAACAATAGAAACCAAGGGATTTGGGGAGAAATCTATCAGTGGGTATTGTTACTAATTTATTGTCTATTGTTAGCCTTTGAAATCTTGATCCTTATCACAATAGTGACTGAGGATAATTCTGGGGATAAGACATGGTTTACAAAGCAACAGAGGGAGGAAGAGAGGAAGGAGAAAATAGACTTCACTGGAATTGGGTTACAGAGACAGAACAAAATGCCTGTAAGCTGTATTTCTCATTAAAAAACTTTTTTTTTTTTTTTTTTTTTTTTTGCTTTCACCACAAGTTTATGCCCTTCCCTTTGCTGCATCTGGCTGGCTAACCCTGATGCCATCCAAGATAAATGTCAGGCATACACAGGAAAGGTACTGGCTATAAGGTTGA
Source organism: Condylura cristata (assembly GCF_000260355.1). Classification (NCBI taxonomy): domain Eukaryota; kingdom Metazoa; phylum Chordata; class Mammalia; order Eulipotyphla; family Talpidae; genus Condylura; species Condylura cristata. The sequence continues at coordinate 39,359,722 of NW_004567108.1, forward strand.
AGATGCAGGCGGGTCCTGCCCTGCCTGGAGTGGGACCCCAATCCCCCACCTGGACCCCACAGATGTGGGTGTCTCTCAAGTGACTTCAGAGACTCAGATTAAGGCAGGACTAGGAAGAGAGGTGAGCCACAGCAATACCTTGGGTTTTCATAAACTGAGGCTGCGTTCCTCTTCCTCTGCAATCTTATTGAAATACTCTCCTCACATCCCGAGGAAGCGTAAATGCCCAGCGGTGCCAGGCACTGTGCCCACTGCACCCACATCACACTGCAAGTTTGTGGTGTGAGTGCTGGCATTTACCTAGGAACCACAGGTTGGGACGACCAAGCCAGGCGAGCCTACTCAAGTCTACTAGATTGGCATGATTTTGTCAGCATGTACCCCAGGAACCTTGGTGCATTTGGATAGAAAAACAAGGAATAAGAAAGTGAGGGATAGGATCCTCCCTGGTGGTGCAACCGGTTAAAACGCAGCACTGAGAAGCTATCAGCAGCCAACCACTGCAGCAAGAGTTCAATCCTGAACAAGGGAGGTGGCCCACATGGGCAGCAGACCTCTCCTGTCTCACCCGCTGCTCCCCTCAGCAGTGTATTTCAGCCAAGCCACCTGCTGGCGGCTCCCCACTCTGTCTCTGGTGACTCCTCTCAGCAACCCCTCCCCCCGCCACCCCACACCTCTGGTCTACACTCCAATTCTTGTGTGCATAAATAAATAAAATAAATCTTAAAAAATAAATAAATAAAACAAAAACTTTCTCCAAAGTGAGAAACAAACAAAAAGGGAAAAGCCACAAATCCAGCTGTGCTTGAACAGTGAGCTACTAATCCCCTCTGCGTCTTGGGGGTCCTAATCTGTAAAAGAAAGACATTAAGGATATTAATATCTGCACCTCCTGAGGTTACTACAGAAACTAAATGAGATCATGTAGTAAAGTGGCTTGTTGGTATTAAAGAAATAGCAGCTATTGTTTTTCAAACTAAGCCAGTCCCGGCTTACCTATTGTAACCAAAAAAGAGGTAAAAGTGGCTCAAATAATATGATTACTTTGGATTTATGGGCTTGCTTTCTTACAACTTTGCAACATGAGAGGTACTTTAAACAGAAGAAGAAAGGTGATATACGTGTTGGGCTGACTTTATCAGAAAAGAAAAAAGTCAGCCTAATAAAAGAAACGTCTCTCTTTCATTGTGAGCCTAGAGAGAGTGAGCCTCAGACTCGCCCGTCACAGACCTGGCCCTCAAAGTGGCATTTATTCTGTCTGGCCACCTAGCACCTAAACCCCTTCCTGTGTTTGGGAATCCACCGCTCCAGCCCTCATGCCTCCTCTGACAACCACCCATCTGTTCTTGGTATCTAAGAGTTGCTTTTGCTTGCTTGTTTGCTTAGTAAGATTCCACAGATAAGTGAGAGCATATGGTATTTGCTTTCTCTGTCTGACTTAGGTCACCTAAAATAATGCCCTTGAGGTCCATCTGTGTTGGCACAAGTGGCAAGGTTTCTTTTGTGGGGTTTTTTTTAATGATAAAAAAATGTTATTTTTTTCTGACTTAAAAGAAAACTATGGTGAAGTTTCCTTTTTAAACAGATAGAGTAGTATTTTTAAGCCTAATAAAAAATTTTTTTGCAGTTCCAGCATATGAGAAGTAAGGTCTGTTCTTTTTCTTATTGGCAAAACAAAATATGCATCTAAAAAGCTCACCCTTCCCCACTTCTCTATAGACATTAGTTTATACTCACATTTCTTTATCACAACATCAGCATTTGCTGTTTTGTTGTTATTCAGTTCCTTTTATAATAAAATAAAGGAGCCTCCCTGCTGGTGCAGGGGTTAAGTCAGCACCATCAAGCTAGCACCAGCCACTGTGACAACAGTTCAATCCCCAGCCAGAGAGGTGGCCCACGTGGCGCAGTAGACCTCTCCTCTCTCGCCTACTGCTCCCCTCAGCAGATCTGCCTATTCTGCTCCCCACTCTGTCTGTGGTGAATCCACTTACCCCCATACACACACACCTCTGTCCTACACCCCAATTCTTCTATGCATAAATAAATTTTAAAAATCTTTTAAAAAGATAAAATAAATAGTCCAGGAATACAAAAACATACAGACAATATTATGTTCTCCCACTACCACATCGCCGGTGACCCATCACCACAGTCCCTTATGCTCTTCCCTCCCCTGTTTTGACACCTCACCCAGCCCCCTGGATGCCACAGATCTATGGTCAGCTTGCAAACTGGCCCGCCACTACAGAAAGCCATGTGGAGCTACCTCGAATCACAAAAAAATGGATCTACCATACCAACCAGCTAATCCACTCCTAGGATCTACCCAATAGGACACAAAAACTAATTCAAAAGGAAACCTGCACTCCTATCTCTTCATGTTGGGCCCTTTTTCTCTTTAAACGCTAGTTGTTGCTCCAAATGAGTCACACTTATGTTTTAAGTACTTAATGGCTACTTGAGGGTCCACAATGTGTGTACATGAAACCCCTTGCTCTCCTAAACAAGGGAGCTTGAAGACAGAGGTCAGACTTGGGATTGCTGGTGTGGGGGTCTGTGAAAGTCCCAGGCGTGAGCAGGTGCAGATGACTCCATCGGCTCACCAGCACCTCGATTCAAGAGAGGGTCTTTTCCACTCCTAGCAGAGGTGTTATATGAAATGTGTCTCACCCCAGATACGGTCAAGACTGGCTTATACACCCAGGTCCTCGTGACAGGAGCAAACCCCAGGGCCAGTCTCTCTACATGAATGACCAAGGGGACACACCCCAGCAATGACTATCCCAACCACACCCACTCCAGTGCAGTGAGAGAGGTCTGCAGGGTCCAGTCTTTTGTGGAAAGCACATGTAAACCTTGAGAGGCACACCCTGTAATCTCCAGAGGGGAAAAAAATGGAAGCAACGAACCCAGTTCAGCAAACTCATAAGGAAACCAGACAGGCACAATGTCAAAGGATCCACAGAGACCCAATAGGTGAAATCCAGGTATTTTCATCCTTTACCATGACTTCACCACAGACCCTGGGTTCTGAATCTTTGACATTAATTATCTTTATTTCAGTTGCAACATTATTGCTGGACGAAATATTTTTAGATTCACCTTTTAATACAGTTTGGCATAACATAACTAAAATAGAAACATCCTGGCATTCTCAGTACCGAGGCATCTATTTTTCTAAGATTCAGTTCTTTTTGCATTGATCTTGTCCACAGAGTCAAAAACACAGTGCCTTGGGCTTAAAGAAGCCCTTCAGGGAACATTCAACTGTTGATGCCAAATATGTTTCAGAGCTCCAGTGACAGAAATCAAATAGACTTTCTGAATCATTTCATCCTGTTGCCTGGATTCAGGCACAGCTCTGAGTGTCTTTGACAAGTCTGCTTTCTCAGGGAAGCTCAGCCAGTTGTTGCAAGCTTTGCACAGCTGGGGTTTTATTAATGGTTGCTGAAACTCAACATAAACAGCTATTACTCTAAACCTACCCCAATCTTTCTTTGTAGCTTGGAACAAACCTTCCACACCCCACCTGTGGTAGACCTTGTACCCAGATGGCCACCCTTTTCTTCTTGTCACCCGCCCAAAGCTGCAAGACTAAGGAGTTAAAGGGGGGAAGTAGCATATGCAAATATGTTGCTTACAACATGTGAAATGGCTCAGGAAGTGTTAGCCTCTTGCAATTGGTAGACAATGGAAGGTACAGCAAACTGCTCTAGAGCATGCAGCAGCTCTCTCAGCCAGATCCCCATAAACTTCACTAAGGAGACAGACCCCTAAATTTTCCCAGGCCTTATCTTCCACCTTCTGGGTCACGTATGTCTCATTAAGGTATCTTAGGTATTTGCTACCTCCTGCTCGTCAGGTCTCATTAGCATTACCACTGTAAAGTTGTATGAAATGTCCAAGTGGGCAAGGCTGTGTGGACTGAATTATGACAGAGGCTGGACAGCTAGCAGAGGCCAGGGGCAAGACTGTGAAGGTACACTGTTGGTAAAAGAAAATTGCTCTGGTGATACTCACACATTGGTAACTAGAAAGAAGCACTCTCAGACAGTATCTGCACACAGGTGCTAGGGACCATATTAAAATTTCTTCAGTATATACACACACCTACAAGGGCAAATAGATTTGAAGTTATCAAAAATTATCCAAAGGTCCAAGAGTTTTCTGCCTTCTGCAAAGGCAACAGGTATTAGCACCTCCCTTTATGCATTCAGTGAAGCCCTGTGACTCTTCCGTGGTGTGAGCTATTTCCTGTCATGTCACCTTAATCCCAGGGATTGGAGTGTTATTGAGGATAACAGGCATCCTTTTGTAAGGCAACTTCCCCAAGTAAGATTATTACAGTCTTTAAGTTACAGAAGTCTAGTCTACTCAGATGAGGAAGGTAACCCGCTTCCATCAAGGGAAATTCGGAGTGACCTAGGAATTCAAGATTCCCTGCTCCATCTGAGCACATCAGACATCCCCACTCACAGTTTGAAAAAAACCCCACTCCTTCTCAGTCAATGTCTTAACTCTCACAAGTGAGCAAAGCTGTGGATTTGGTTAAATTTTGTGTCGTTTTCAGCAAGATCGGCCCTGTGGTTAAAAGAACTGAGAGATAATTTTAGGAGTGTCACAGAAGCTCTCTGGTTCCCTATGACTAAAACTGGGAATTTACACATCAGGGTTTCATTTTCTTTCTCCAAGTTCTCCAAGGTACCCAGAAGAATCTGTTCCTGACCACTGTTCATTGCTCCCATGGTGATCAAGGGTATTACCACTTGTTCCCTGAAAGTACGTGCTTCTGTAGATGCCTCATCACAATTAACCATGTGTGAATTTGGAGACTAGATGGGTCTTCAATCTTTCAGCAGCAAAAAAAACCTGTCAGATATCCTTGCTTTTTGAAAAATTTTAAAACTGTAGATAAGAGATTATGAATCTGTGATAATATAACTATACTGAAGAGATAGTTATATAAGTGAGCTAAATTTTTTATTTTTGATTGCAAGAATTAAATATATAAATTATAAAATTGAAAAGCAAAGAAATATTAATATAAATATTTTTATAGGTGTATAATAACCACTAAAATACAGAAATAGTGAAATGCAATTGCCTCTCTGGATAAGGAATAGATGAGAAAGGTAGCTCAGGAGGATACTATAATAGAATGTTTAGCTCTGTTTATTTTTTTAAGCTGTTTCTGTATATTCTTTGATTTTTTTTTTAAAGAATTTAGCCAGGTCCAGAATACTAGGGGATGCCAAGGAAATATATTTAAATTTAGCCCTAAGTAATAGGAAGCCCATAAAAATATTTATGCAAAAGAATGGCATGCTCTGATATTTTTTTAGAGATTCTGGAAAAAAAAAAAAGAGAGATTCTGGGAGTTCACAATCTGAACAACCTACTGATTCACCTATATGTGGAATCTAAAAAAGCTGGCCTCATATAAACAGACTAGAATCATGGTCACTGGGGCTGGAGAGTAGTTGGAGAAAATAGGGAGTCATTGGTCAATGGTGCGAACTTTCCATTAAAAGATGGATATATTCTGAATACAATATAATACAGCAACTTTAGTTAATAATACTGTACTATAGTCCTGAAATTTGCTAGAGTAGATACCATAAGCAAAAATGGTCACTATGTTGATTAGACTGATTGTGGTGATCATTTCAACAATGTGTAGGTATAACAAAGCATCACATCATATACTTTAAATAGGTAATTTTAGTTGTCAATCACATCCAACTGAAAAATAGAAATCTTGTTAATATTTAAACAAGAATCTATCAGAGGCTACCAGTGATGGGGCGCAGGGTCGTAGCTAACAAGTCACTCAGACGCACCACAGACTATACTCACAGTCCCAGAACTAAATCATTCCAGATCTACTTCATTTGCAATTTCAAGTTGCAGCATTGAAAAAACATAGGTTAATCCCTTGTGTAAATTTCTATTAGCCCAAATTGATTGAATTCTTAAGTTCATGTTCTTGGTCACTCATTTATCTATGATGCCGATAAAGTTGGAGAATTAAACTAAACAAACTAAAGCATGTACCACACCAAAAGCTCTGAAGGATTCCAGTGTAGTTTTAGTAGGATATTTCTCCATCTTCAATTAACCTTTGATATCTTAACCTAAGATATAATCTAGGCCAACTGACCAATCAGGTCAATCAGCATCCCTCCAAGCTTCTACTGAAATGCGGTCCACAGACCAGAATTCCGCATTGGCATTAGTTCATTAGAAATGCATGATCTCATGCTTAGTGAAATAAGCCAGAAAGAAAAGGAAAAATACCGGATGGTTTCACTCATAGCAGGAGTATAACGGAACAGGCAAGAAAATAATAATAATAATAGTAATGAACAGCCATATACCAGAGACATTTTATGGGGGTGGAGTGGAGATCAGGTTCAAAAACAGTGGGGGGAGAGAAATGCACTGGACTATGGTGATGGCACATGGGTGATTTGGTGATGGGAAGCTCAAACTGAGATGGAAAAATGCACAAAATGATGTAAAAACAAACTATTATATTATTTTTTTTAAAAATAGTATGCAAAATAAAAATTATGGGCATAAGAAAAATAAAATTAAAAAAAAATGCATGATCTCAGTTCTACCCCCAAAACTACTAGGCTGGAATTTGAGTTTTAAGGTCCCCAGGTGATTCACATGTACATGTAAGTTTGAAGGACTTACCTAAGGCATCACTGATATCTGGGCTCCTCTTCAAGCTTTCGTGGCACAGCTTGGTCCATAACCACACACTCATTACTACTTCATTTTCCACCTTCCCCTCAATGTGCTATCTGAACTTAACAATGACAACCCTTCAGATCTTGGAAATATCTATTATGATTTCCCACGTTTCCCTCTCTCTAAGCTAAATACACCACCGGTAGGGCCTCACCTGCCAGTTTGCCTGACTCTCGATGGCAGCAGATGAAAAAGCAGGTGGTGAAGCCCTCTGGGGGCCAGAAGCAAGCCAGTCTTGATTAAAGCCACACACTTAGTAACGGCATCATCTGTCTGGCTGTCCTCGTGGGAGCAGCCTGGCCCAATGGCTCGGGGTCAGTAGCCCTGAGTCATCCTGAGTAGCAACAGGCCGCTTGGAGCCCCCCAGACCCTCATGGGTTCTCTCGGTCTCCTGGGCTCTCCCCAGGAGCAAGGGGCAGTTGTAGTTGCGGCAACAGAGTCCAGCAGTGGCAGCTGCCTGTGGCCTGTGCCCTATGAGTAGCCAGTGAGTCACCTGTGAGTGTCCCCCTTCCCTGCCACCCTCAAGCCCTTATTAGCTTTTTTAAAAGATTTATTTATTTATGCATACAGAATTGGGGGACAGGCCAGAGGTGCAGGGGGTTGAGAAGATTCACCAGAGACATAGTGGGGAGCAGAACAGGCCAACCCACAAAGTACACTGCTGAGGGGAGCAGCGGGCAGGTCAGGAAAGGTCTGCTGCACCATGTGGGTCACCTGTAGGGTGGGGATTGAACTCCTGCTGAAGTGGCTTTAGCTTCTTAGTGCTGTGCTTTAACCCGCTGTGCCACCAGGGAGGGCTCATCATTAGCTTTTATATAATTTAAAGACAAAGTCAGTACAGAGAAATGGAAGCCTAGTTTACAGAAATGTGTTCACAGATGGGAACTACACATCAAGGCTACTTATGATTTACTGCTTTCCACACACAGGGAATACAGCTCAAGGCTGCATGTTATCTACTAGGGCTACCTGTGCTGGAAAGTCACAGCAAAAAAGTCTGAGAAAACTGTTTTCCCGAGGGTCCTACACCACTTCCTTCAGCATTTTCTAATCATACTGCTCATTTCCTCCATCTCAGCACTATCCAACTTAAGGTGTGTGTAAGAATCATTTGAAAATATCCAGGGTTGGATCCTTCTTTTTACACACTCCCAGGTACAGCCCAGGCCCAATTATCAGCCTCATAAGCTGCTTGCCCTCTACATTACTGATATTCTTCATGAAAGATGACTTCTAGAGCTGAAAACAATGATTGGACCAAAATATAGGCATTATTACAGCTCATGCTCAGGATATATTTTAATTAGTATAACCCTAAAATGTGGCTAGAGCTTAGGAGTTTCATCACACTGTTAAACTAACTTCATTGGTCATTAAAATTCCAGGTATTTTTCCCCCATGTAAACTGCCACAAATCCAGGCTTCCCCAGTTTTCTTCATTTTCCTAAATTTAGATGTAAGATTCTGTCCTTATTACTCTTCAATATGTCCTCTTGTTGTTTTGAACCTTTTATTTCACCTGCCAAGAATCCTGAATCTCTATTCCATCCTTTATGGGAAGGCAGCGAGTAGACTGGGAACCAGACTCTAGAATCTGGGCTCTGAATCAGAACTGCTTGGATAAAATCAGATTTAGTGAATTGAGACAAATGACTCAAATGGCTACTTTAAAGACTCTATTGTTAGAAAGCAGTTCAATGTTTGACAAGAAATCTTGATGTAGTGTAATTGTTGAGTAAATTAATGAAAAAAATGCCTGATGGCGGTGATATCCAGAGACATTGATAAAGAGATTCAGATACTGACCCAAGTAATATTAGACAGAAGTGTGAGTTGAACTGAGTGATAAATAAGATGGACTTAGGATTTATTTGAGAGGTAGTATGAACAGATCTTGCCCAGATAATTGCATGCCCAGGAAACAAACACAGCAGAATCACAATGGCATCCGTATTTTGGGACTTGAGCACCTGGGAGGACCTGATCTGAGGGGGAGCTAGAGTCCGTGGGATCGCCTGGGGTTCCCAGGAAATAGCAGCGCTCCCCTCTATCCCTATGTGTTTGTTTACTTCAAATGAGACTGACACCTTTATGGACCAAACTCAATGGTGACACAGATGTATGTGATCAAAAATCATCTCTAGATGAACCTTGAAGGCATAATAAGCCAGACACAAATGGACAAATAGTGCATGATGCCACTTATATAAGATAATCGCTAGAACAGGCACCCTGGCGACAGAAAGTAGAAGAGTGGTTACCCAGGGCTGGGAAAAGGTGAGGACTGCAGTCACTGTTCAATGAATAGTTTCAATTTGGGAGGATGAGAAATTTCTGGAGATGGATGGAACTGACAGTGGCATGACAATGAAAATGTGCTTAATGCCACTGAACTAATTGCATGCTTTCAAATGGTTTAGATGGCACATTTTGTTATGCATACGATGCCACAATAAAAACATTTTAATGTCATCTCAAGTTATTGTGTTGGAGATGAATGTTCCCCCCTCTGTCTAGTTATGGCTGGTTAGAAGTGAGGAACTGACAGAAGTCCTCAGAGATTTAAATCTGCTCTTAAATCCACTGAGAAGTTACAACAGAGGCATCAGGGCATAAAAAAAAATGACTCAGAAAACAATTCTGGGAAGCAATACGTCAGCTGCTGTTATGGCCATTATGTAAAATACTTCTGCTTTTGCTCTGATCTTATTTCTATCACCTTGAATAAATCTCATTAGAAACTTTTAGTCATTAGTAATCACTTTCAGCAGTTAATTGGAGCCAATGTACATTCTAAAGTCAAAACAAGTCAAGCTTTTATATGGGTCATGAGCTATACCTAAAAATGCATTTACAATCTAAATTTAACATTTTAATTTCATGCAAGTGTCTTAAAATGAACAGTTGCTCCATTTTGAAATCTCCAGATATAGACTTAGCCTGTGAAATGATTCTCAGTTCATCAGAAAATTCCTCGGGTGATTCTTACATGAGACCTGTGAATCACTGACTTAAATGAAACTTACCTAAAGACAAGTTCACCCTGCCCTGAAAATGTGCAGGAAGTAAAATGTACAGTGACCCAACCAACAGTATCCAGGTGTGGTAATATCACCAAACCACAGGTGACCTGAGAATCCAAACATTTGGAGGTAGGAAAGGACATCAAGATCATCTAGAGTAGTCGGTGGTTCTCCAAGTATGATCTCTGGACCAGCAGTATCAGTATTAGTTGCAAACTCTGAGTCTGAGGTATTTTGCCATCTTACATTCTTGCAGCAATCTTTTTTTAAAAATGGCAAGAGTCAGGCCCTCACTGGTGGCGCAGCTGGTTAAAGCACAGCACTAAGAAGCTTAAGCCACTTCCACATGAGTTTGATTCCTGCCTGCCCCGGAGGAGATCCACATGGCGAGGCAGACCTCTCCTGACCCGCCCGCTGCTCCCCGCAGCAGTGTACTTCATTGATTTGCCTGTTCTGTTCCCCAATCTGTCTCTGGTGAAGCCTCTCGCCTTCCATATCTCTGGCCTGTACCCAGTTCTGTATGAATAAATAAATAAATGTTTCAAAAAAAAAAAAGGCAAGAGTCAACAAAAGGCTAAAAACAGATTTACCACATGACCCAGCAATACCACTCTTAGGTATCTTCCCAAAGAATATGAAAACACTAATGCAAAAAGAAACCTGTATGCCTGTTTCTAGCAACACTATTTACAACAACCAAGATACCGAAACAACCTAAATGCCCCAGTACAGATGTGTGGTCAAGAAGATGTGGTGTATATACACAATGGAATGCTACTCAGCAATCAAAAAAAGATAAACTCATGCCATTTGGCAACATGGATGGAGCTGGAAGGGATTATGCTAAGCAAGTTAAGTCAGAAGGAAATGCCAGATGGTGTCACTTATAAGTGGAATACAGAGAAACCAAACCAAGGATCAGACAAAGACAAACTTTAAAACTGACCCTTGAAAGCTGACCACAGAGCTGAGGCATTATAAAGGAGAGAGGGGGGAAGAAGCAGAGAATGTAAAATAATGGCACATCATGAATTATTGTTGCAGCTTTCATTATCTATAATAATGGAAAACCAAAAACAATCTAAGTGTATAACAAAAGGAGAGTGGCTAAGTCAAACAGGCTACTTAAACAGTGTAATATAAATGCAGCAGCAAAATAACTCTAGGGGAAATATTAAATGACATGGAAACAAGTCAAGGCATTTACAAAACAGGAAATGAAATTGAAGATTACAAAATAACTTTTTGCCAAAAATTTCTATAGATGCAATAAATATTTGCACCGCCATGTTCATTGCAGCATTGAGCACAATACACAAGATATGAAAACAGCCATGGTACACACACACACGACTACTCATAGAGAAGACACAATCCTCCCATTTGTGACAAAATGGATGGGCTTTGAGAACATCATGCTAAGTATTATAAGGTAGACAGAAAAGCACAATACCATATAATCTCACAACCAACCAACCAAGCCCATACATAACCAACCAAGCCTATGATGGCTGCCGGAGGCAGAGCTAGCAAAATGAGTAAAGGTGTTCAAAAGGTACAAACCTCAGTCTCCAAAGTGAATGCAGCTGACTGAACACACCAAGTCACGCGGTCCAGAGAGCTGCTTCCCAAGCAAGCCAGCACCTGAGCAAGAGAGCCAGACCCTGTGAGATGCAATCACGCCCTATTTATCCCCCCAAAATGTCCCAGAATCCATTCCTGCTAGCTCCGCCCTAGGGTCTTGCAGTTCTGTCCCTGGTACTGCTGGGAGTTGTAGTTTTCAATCACTGGAGTAATGTGTAGGGTCCAGAAAACTGGAGTAGGGGGTGGAGTCTACAAGACTGCAGAGTTCCTTTAGGACATCCTTCCCCTTAACACTATGGGCATCTTCATTTTAGACTTCTGACTCTAGAACTGTAAGAGAATGTATCTGTGTTGTTTTAAGCAACTAAAGTTACAAAGCACACATCTGGAATGCTAGCTTATAGGAATTACCCAAACCTAATAGGTAGCTTGAGTACTCAGCCCATGATAAGGCTAAACTACAGAGAACCACCACACATCCCCACCTGCCCATCAGTTGGCTGGTGCGCCCGCTTCCCAGCATTACTAGTAGAGGCAGGGCCCCTTCACTCCCCGTGTCCCAAAGTGGATGATCATTCATATTGTCAGCTGCTCCTCACCGGAAGGCACTTTTGCCTAGAGATAAAAGGTGATTAGAATTTTCATTTAGCTCTAAAAACTTATACTTAGCATCCTGACTGCAGATACAAAAGAATTTGAGGCACATTAAATGAAAACAAATGTTTTAGTGCTTTCTGGGACTTTTTGTCAAAATTAAACCCATATTGGACCCTCCCTGGAGGCACAGTCGGTTAAAGTGCAGCACTGTAAAGCTATCCACAGCCACTACAGCACAAGTTCGATCCCTGCCAAGGCGCTGCCCCACATGGCATAGCAGACTTCTCCTGTCTTCCCTGCTGCTCCCCTCAGCAGTGTTCTTCAGTCGATCTGTCTGTTCTGCTCCCCACTCTGTCTCTGGTGAATCCACTCACCCCCACCACCCTGCACCTCTGGCCTGTACCCCAGTTCTTGTATGCATAAATAAATAAATCTTAAAAAAAATTAAACCTATATTATAACCAACTATTAGTCAATTTTAAATTTGTAACATTTTTAGAGAAATGACAAAAATGTCAGGAGGCCATGATTATCTAGTTGGTTTTCTTGACGTTTTTTAGCATATTGAATTTCAAATTTCAAACCAGTCATGATCAGTACGAGTTGGATTTGAACACAAAGGTCAGCTGTCATGGACATCAGTGCTTCAGAATTATCAAGACTATATTACCACCCCCCAAAAACAGACTTTAGTGAAATAATCCAAGAACATGCTCCCACCGTGTGAAGTTCATATCTGGCCTCTGTCTAGTCGCACTTTGCCCATAATAAGCATATTTGGCAAATGACTGATTTTTCATTTGTACTTCCAACAGATGTACCTTCTGCCAGTGTTGAAAATATAATCTTATTCTGACAAACTCTAATTTCAAAACATTTTTCTTGAAAACTGAAAAATAAAAATAATTTTGTCTCATCTTCATTCTTTAAGTGTCCAGAGGGTCTAATTTAGACTGATCAATTAATATGTTTCTTAAAATTCTAAGTTACTCATATTATCTTGACTGAAATTCACAATTATAGTAGCTTTTTATTTATAAAAAAACAACAAAAAAATCTCACTACAAGTAAAAGTTATGTGATGAACATGTTAACTCTGCACCTTCAATTTATACAATGTTACATGCCCATTATATTTCAATAAAGCTGTAGGGAAACAAAAATGCTGCCTAGATCGGTAAAGCATTATAAACATTTTTAAAAAGATAAAGTATATCAAATAATCTATCATATGTGTGGTTTTAGTGATGATCATGATCTTCCTAAATAACAAAAAGTTAAGATCCTTCTAACCCAGGCCCTCCCTGGTGGCTCAACGGGTTAAAGCACAGCACTACAGCCACTTCAGCACAAGTTCGATCTCACGGAGCTGACCCACATGACGCAGCAGACCTCTCCTGTCTCGCCTGCTGCTCCCCTCAGCAGTATATTTCAGTCCATCTGCCTGTTCTGCTCCCCACTCTGTCTCTGGTAAATCCTCACCCCCTGTACCTCTGGCTTGTACCCCAGTTGTGATATGCATAAATAAATCTTTAAAACGTCATCTAGTGTTGAAATTATTTTGTTTGTGCATGAATATAACTGACAGAATATAACTTTATGAATTATATTTTGAATATGTTAACTGACAGTTTAATGTGTTTAAATGTTTACATCCTACTTCTTCATTGTAATCTTCTATCTGCACACATCTTGAAAAACTAAACTGATTTCCTAATATACAAATGCAGCCTTAACTAAACACCACACACAAATGTTTATAATATTAATTTTATTAAGAAAGCATTTGATAGTTGTATTTGATTATATCATGAATCACTAGTTTAAAACAACATGGCCTGAGGACATCAATTACAACATGCATATTTTTTCATTCATTCAACAATAAATTTAAATTTAAACTAAAATTTAAATTGCACACCTGCAATTGCCAAGCTTCAGAGATACAAGATAAACAGGCAGACCCCTGCTCTTATGGAGCTTACATTCTTTAGGAGGACAATTTTAAAGAAATGTGTACAATTAAGCGACAGTGTGTGACAGAGGAAACAGGAGGCTATTTATAAGCATGCATAGTAGTCTCTAACCCAGCCCAGGGAAATCAGAGACACAAAAGTTAAGTGTTTGAAGAAGGGAGAACTGCAGGGTTGCGGCAGAGAGTGATGGCAGCCCTCAGGTGGGAAAGCCAGGGTCAGTTCTAGGAGCTCTAAGTCTAGAATGATTGAGCGTGGTGTATGAAAAGAGAATTCTGGGAGAAGAGTCTGGAGGTCACGACCCTGGAGGGCAGAGTGTTGGGTCCTTCCATAAAGAACAGTAAAATATTTTAACAAGAGAGGAGCATGGCCAGATGTGCACTTTAGGAAGGCAATCTTAATTCCAGAGTGACGGACAGACTGGACTAGGTGAGCCTCAGGCCCAAAAGACAGCGAGGGAGTTCAAGAGGAGGCAGCACAATCAACAGAACTTGAAGACTGAACTTGACAGGCCTGGTGCTCCGGGGAGAACTGTGTTAACAACTGTCAGCACAGGAGTCACCCATCTTCCAGCAACTGAAGCCAGAGAGGCTGAAATGGCCCAACAGAAATGAACCAAGCCATAAGAAACACATGCACTCAGGAATTTGCCATGCCAGGGGCTGGGAATGGGGAGGACTATGGCATATTCAGGGGGTACAAGTTTCAGGGTAAGATGAGAAGTTCTACAGATGGAGGGTGGCAGCAGCTACATAGAACTGGACACGTCGAGTTGTAAAAATGGCAAATTCTGTTACATATATTTTGCCACAATTAAAAAAATGAAGAAATAATTTTATGCTATTTGGATCTCTTAGAGTAAGGATGTATTCATGAATGACCAGTGAAAACTCAGGCAAATAGGGAAGGGTGGGGAGGTAGGGGTCAGTGCAGGTAGAGGGGCCTGTAATGGAGTGGCATTAGAATGGCCAGAGAAGTTGGTAACAAGCCCAAGGGGGTGGAGCACTGACGAAGTGCAGCATTTCTAGGAAGAAATGTTGGAGTGACCAGAAAGCTTCAGAGTTAAGTCAGATAAATTCAGAAAGGAAACTGACGGCAATGTGGAGGCCAGTGGCGAGCTGGGAGAAGGCTGTGGCAGTGGAAGCCAGATAGGTGTTGGGTGAGCAGAGAATGGCTAGAAAATAGAACCCGGAGCGACAACAATGAGCCACCAGACTATTTCAGGAGGGAACATGATGATGGCTGTGGGGAAAAATAATACTGTTTAAAAATTACCATGTTAAAATATCATTGTGTAGAATCAGCAAAGCAATCATTCAATTTTATATTTTCATAACCTCAGGGATACCTGGAATTTCCAGGTGGTAAAGCTGAGCCACAAAAAAAGATTTCTTTTGAGAAAATTTCCAAAGAATTGAGGTTTACTGTGTTGAGGAAAAAAATTTACTGTAACACCTGTTGAAAAGTCTAAAATCTTAAGGCTACTCATGTATTAGTTTGGGGCACAGGGCCAATGAAAGATGGTTGCTATTCCAGCTACATTCTAAAAACACCAAAGTCAGACTTCTGGATTGGTGCGTTGAGGGCGGCACTAAGACTGAGACCCAGGACCAGTCTGGTGTCTGCTGGATCAATAATCCCATCATCCCACAGCCTGAGAAAAGAAAAGAAGAGTTATCAGTACTCCACCACCACACTCTCACTAGTATACCATTGTATAGTTGATACCCAGAAATGCCCAAGAAATTTTTCCTCAGGTAGTATCTACCTATTAGATTCACAATTGAGATCTATTCATATTTAACCAAAAATGAAGGAAAATTGATCCCCACAGAATGTTGTATGAAGCTATATGGCTTCAGAAACTGTTTATTATAACAAATATCAAAATAATCTAGGTTCTGAAACTTTTACTACTGCAAGAAAAACTTGTTTTCTTCTGCCCACAAAAACATACAAATCAAGTTGAAGTATTTCTGTTAAAATATGGAGAAGCATATAAACCATATAAATAATAGCCTCAAACCAAAGCCCCAACTAAAAAAGCCCCAAATTCTTAAGCTGCAAATAATGACTAGATTCTACATTTTACTAATAAAATATATTGACATGTAATTCTTAACTTTTTGCTGCAATAGGAAATACAAGTATTAGTATTAATCTGCTCTCAGAAGAAACTTTTAAGTAAAATTTTAGTTTGCATTTCATTAACATTTTAAAGCAAAATGAATGAGAACTATTGCTTCTTAAAGGCTGTTAATAGGAGGCAGTTTTACTTTCTTTAAACAAACTGCCCTCAGGATCTGGACACAGCATCAATTATTAAAACATACTTTCATCGACAGGCCATGAATCAAATCCTTGCTCATAAAACATTCATAGCAGGACCCTGAACTATCAACAGCTAATAAGAAAAGGCCACTCTGGTGATTTGTAAGCTGGTCAATTGATTAGCCTCCTTCCGGAAGCAGTCAACTGAGGAACCCCAGAGGCAAGATGATGCTGGGGCTGCCTCACTCACCATCAGATCAGAGGTGGCTTCAGGCACAAGGCACTAATCAAATGCCTGATAAAAGTCTGATTATAAAAACAACGAAGCAGGGCTCTCCCTGGTGGCAAAACGGGTTAAAGCACAGCGCTATGAGGTGATCTGCGGCCACTGCAGTATGACTTTGATCCCCAGCAGGGGAGATAACCTACATAGGGTGGCAGACCTCTCCTGACCCGCCCACTGCTCCCCTTAGCAGTGTACTTCAGTCGATCTGTCTGTTGTGCTCCCCACTCTGTCTCTGGTGAAGCCTCTCATCCCCCACACCTCTGGCCTGTATTCCAATTCTGTATACATAAATAAATAAATCTTAAAAAAAGAAAAAACAACTAAGCAGGAGAAAACTGGCACCCTGCACATGGAACTTGTAAGGAAAGAGATGGGGGGTGTAGTTACAGATGAAGACACAGGTCTAGGGAAAGACAGACCTGGCCGGTCGAAGCTTATATAGACCACAGAATTCAACTGTAAACTGAGATTTGTTAAATCCAAGGGAGGTCACACAAACTGTCTTGAAAATGTTTAATCTTTGAAAGAAAGCTGCTTTCTCCAAGCCACCCTGTGTTTCAACAGAAGGATTAGAGCCATATAGATTAAACAGAAAAACCTTATTGCCTTTCAACTTTTATTTCCAGAGATAAGTCTATCTGAGTCATTTGCACTCCTGCCTTGCATATAACCTATTTAAATCATAATAATTTAACTATGAAAATAATAAAGGATTTCAGTCTTTCTTAGGATATGACTTATCTCAAATAGGGTTGAAAAACAAATTAATGGCTCATAAAACATGCTATTTTTCAAAGTTTAATATTTCAGCTGTCTTTATGAATTTCAGTCAAAATCTTATATATTAAAAAAAACCTGTAGGTGAGTCACAATATATATTTTCTCTTACTTTTCACATGGTTTTCTATTTCCTTTTTTTGACTGCTAGCTACAATATGTCTAAGTGATTGTTAAAGAATATATTTCTCAAATCAAAATCTATAAAATGTTTTTTCTTAATTAAATGAATCATGACCTACCACAATAAAATATACCTAGTATATTTATTTGGAAAAGTGCATATTTAACAAAAGGAGAAACAGGCATTTAAAAAAATCTTGAGGGTGTTCCCATGTTTACTGCAGCTTTATTTACAATAGGAAAGACATGGAAACAACCCAAATGCCCAAAAAGTAGATGACTGGATTTAAAAGATGTGGTACATATACACAATGGAATATTACTCAGCAACCAAAAAAAAGAAACACATGCCTTTTGCAGCAACATGGATGGAGCTTGAAAAGATCATGCTTAGTGAGATAAGCCAGAAAGAAAAGGAAGAATACCGGTTGGTTTCACTCACAGCAGGAGTATAACAGACCAGGAGAGAAAATAATAATAATAATGAGCAGCTATGTACCAGAGACATTTTATGGGAGTGGAGTGGGGAATGGGATCAAAAACAGTGGGGAGAGGGAAATGCACTGGACTATGGTGATGGCACACGGGTGATTTGGTGGTGGGAAGCCCAAGGGGATTACAACTGAGATGGAAAAATGCACAAAATGATGTAAAAATAAACCATTATATTATTTAAAAAGTAAATAAATACAATAGACTTTTAAAAAAAAATCCTGAGGGTGTCATTTAATTTCTGAGACTAATTATGCTCTTGAAAATAAGCATATTCAGTCTTTATACCCACAGCACTAAGAGCAGCAGCTGCCACAAAAGCAGCATTCAAATGATGGAAATGGATCCTAACTTTTGATTTTCTCCAGTTTGCCGTCACCAGTCAATGGCATAAATCACTGATAATTTAATTTTGAAAGACACAAATCGTTATTTTCTTTTTCTCCCTGCCCAAGGGATAAAAGGAAGACATGAAGCTTAGATTACTCTTCAGAATGCAGAACATTAAAGTTGTTGGTGGAAAACAATGGTCTGAAATCACATGCAGCTAGTCTCCAGCTGGGACAGGCCTGGAAAATTTATTACCTCATTAAGTGGCATAAGAAGCAAACAGAACCAAGAGCTCTGATGGTGTGTGAGGTAATTACTTGGCATTGACACATGGGCTCTGCTGTGACTGATCACCTTCTAAACGTAGGAGCATACTTGTTAGCAAGTGCCAGGAAGTGTTCAACCCATCTCATTATTAGAATGAGATAAAAACAAAATAATCAGAAAGGGCTAGCACCAGACTCTAAGTGTTTAAACAAAAATTAGAACTAATTCGTAAAAGAGACACAGCCAGGACTGTAATTCCTAACTTCCCAGCCCAGTGAGATTCAACTGCCAGCTACAGGACCCCTCCAGGCCCCAGGCTTCAGCTAGAGGTGGGCTAAGACAAGAAGGGGAGAAGGTGGCAGCACCAGATCCCCAGGCCAGCCTGAGAGAAGGGGCATTTCAGCAGCATGCGTTCCCACTACTGACACAGGTCAAAATCAAGTACGCCCAAACATTGCTTTTTGGTTGCCACACAGGCTGGGCCATCCCCACTATTCAGTTCTCCCGAAAGCTGCTGTCCTGACTGCCCAGATGCAGCCCTCAGGGAGTTCTGGCTCCCACCTTGCGCTGGAATAGTAAGGGTTTCCTTCTTCTTCAAACCTCTTGATGATGGGCTCCTTTAAAGCAGCTTCATCAGCACTGGAGAACTGTAAAAGGAGTCCTGAGTAAATCAGTTCTGTGGAACAAAAGACCCAACCCATTCAAGAGAAGCCCAAGAAAAATGTGACAACAGATTCCATGAATTTTAATGCTACAACTCACACCTGCACAGATTACAAGAAATACGTTAACACACATGGTCTCACTGAGAACATCAGTATAAGCCAGTGCACCATTACGTTTCCCTTATCAGAGATAATATCCTGAGGCCATTTGATGTAAGGTCAAAGCTAAGGACTTTACCTGTCACTGTATTCCTGCAGAGTAAACAGAGGGGGTGAATTCTACTAGATAACAAAAGGGGTACATGGGATTTAGCAGCTTCTGTTTAAGAAGGTGGAGAAATAGGAGGTTCTCATTCAAACAGCCAATATTTAAAAGAAATCGTAGCTTAGAGGTATAAAACATCAATCACACCTTGAACAACTTCTTTTGAAAGTTCCCATATAGCTGAGAGATATTTTCATCAGTTAAAAATGTAATAGTTTATCAGTTTTGTCAGAAATAAGTGATAATTCAGATGCAAAAATCTTCATGCAGACTAATTTTGAAAGCCCAAAAAGCATTTTCAACTGAAATATATTTTACACCAAAAATAATTTATTTCAAACAAAGCCAACCTTCTTTCATGTACTCAAGTGGTTTAATGTCATTTGTAGATGAAGAATTTGGAGGGAAAAACATTAAAAGCTTATACTTTCTGAAGAAAAGGAAACCCAGGGCAGTTTCATGGCTTAGCTACTATCTCACAAGGAGTAGAGGTAGAGCAGCATTCAAACACTGGAAGCTTGACCACACCTGAGTCAGCCAGTAGACTGACAAGATCCTGCAGTAAGGATATGGCCTTCCTTCTGTTTGATGGAAAAGTAGATCTCACTTCCAGTATATTTTTAGGAGCAACCTTTTATTGTGCACTTACTATGAGGTAGCTGACACTAACACTTTTTGTATATTTTCAGGTCACTTCTGACATTAATCTCTGATATGTATTTTTATCCCCATCTTATATATGAAGAAACACCCTGAATCATTAAAACAATCATTAAATTTCTTTTAAAAAGCTTATACTTTTCTTCCACATATAAAAATAGATGCGTTTATATATCTGCATGTCAAATTAATCCGAGAGCCCCATGCCAGGCTAGAGTTTAGGTAGTATGTCTGGTAGCTATCTGGTAGAATGGCATATCCTGCTCCCTCACCCCCTCTCACATACGGAAAGTAAAACTTTGTTTTTGCTTTGATATTAGTACTAACATGAATCTGAAACTTCACGTCTACAGAATTTCCCTGCTTAGAAAGACAAATAAGAGTTGTGAGGCATGGGTGGATGCATTTAGGGTCAGGGAATATCTCTGCTTTAAATTAACCCCACTCCACAGTTGAGGGCAGTGCCCAACTGAACCCAGGATGGCGTGGCTGAGGGTGTGCGAAGGCGG
>NW_004567108.1:39380415-39402692 GCF_000260355.1 Condylura cristata
CTAACACCAATTATAGTTGTTGTAATTAACAAAAATCAGAACAAATTTTCAGAGGACCCCAACAGTGACACAAATAAAAGAATCCATGTTAAAAGCAACTACTTGCTGATTTGCCTTTCAGCAGCTCCCAGTGTGCCCTGTTTTTGTCCTTTACTCTTTCACAGTAGAATAGCATTAACTCTTGTTTCTTCCTGTTAGATGACAGAGCCCTCCCCTCAAGGTGTCCTTAACCAGTTAAAAGTAAAACAGAAAATACAACTTGGTACTTTGTTCTGAAATCAAGTAAGTATATCAGATTTATTTAAATCTCACTAACTGTACATGACTAAGAATAAAACATCTTTATGCCTCCGGCACTCATAGGCAGAATTTCTGGAGTATTTTCTTGAAAAATTGCAAATTACCACAAAGAAGACACCTTAAAGGAAGTGACTCTAAAAAGAGAGACAGAAAATGCACAAGTCTAAATTGCTAAAACACCTTCCAAGTTAGCATCTTCTAAATACAGGCAGAACCTCCATGTTGAATCCCCTCCCAGCCACTCCCAACCTGGAACATGGAGGGATGCTGGGCACAATGCTTCCTGCCTGCAGGCTGTTCCTTGGTGAAAGTCAAACCCAGAGATGGGAAGAAAGGGCATTTACCTGTTTCCCTTCCCGTGCTTTCTGGTCCTTTGCTACTGTCGCCAGTACATTGGCTGCCTGCTCTCCTCCCATCACTGAGATCCGAGCATTTGGCCACATGTAGAGAAATCTTGGGCTAGGGGAGGAATGACCAAATCAGTTCACTGTGCAAAACAGATTTTTCAGAGGTCCATGCTTATCTTTTAAAGTAGTGGCTTTTGACTGTAGCTGCATATTACAATCATCTGGGGATTACCCAAAATACTAAAGCCTGGAACCCTCCTCACACAAACTTCCAGCAATGGGGCCTACATGTGGCAGGGTTTTTAAGTTCTCCAGGTGAGTCTGGCATCTATGTTGGTAAATTGTATTTTCCCATCTCATCTAAATTTGTGGGGTGTAAAGTATTCATATGCCCTCTTATTATCTGTTGTCATGTCCTGGTTCCCATTTCTGACTTTGGTTATATGTGCCTTCTCTCTTTAGTTTTACCAAGGGATTATGGAATTTGGTAACATTTTCACTACACTTTAGGCTTCACTGATTCTTCCACACTCTCTTTGTTCTTCATTCCATCCTTTTCTTGTGTCTTATATGCTGTCTTCTTTGAATTTCTTGAGCTGGCTGCTTGGCTGGTTCATTTTCAGACTTACTTCTGTTCTATTATTTCTATTGAAGTTCATATACCTCTCTTAAAGCAAGACTAGCCACATTGACATGTTAGGATAGGTAGTGTTTTCATTATCAGCCATCTCAAAATAATTCAGATTCTCACTGTGAATTTCTTCCCTTTAGCATTACATTTAATTTCCACCCTCCAGATAATACAAATTATGGTATAGTTGAAGATTTGTGAATACCATTTTATATTCAAATAAACCTGAAATAAACTGACCACTATAATTATACGTGACATACGATTCTCTCCGAGAAAGTCATGACAACCACCTACCTATAGGATCTACCACACATCCCATAATTGCCAGCCCCATAGGACCCCCCAATGATGACAGTTATCTTGGGCACGTTGGCACATGCTACAGCAGTCACCATCTTGGCTCCATCCTTGGCAATTCCTCCAGCTTCATAGTCTCTACCAACCATAAATCCTAAGAGAAAGAACAAGAACAGTGTCTCTGGGTGATGGGATTCATATGCAGAAATCAGCTCCACCAAGGTATGAGGACTGCTTGTCTTAAATTACTGTAAAATAGGTAATTACTGTCTAAATTGTCTTCTAACAGTTCATCTGGAGGCATGCAGAAATCTTCAAACAATAGAAGGGTGCAATTTGTCATCAAGAAGTCCTCTCAGAATGGTAGCTGAGTGATGAAAGGAGGGGACATGCTAAGAAAAAGCACTGTGACAGGCCCCATGTGAGGGCTGTAGCCACCACTGACCCATTTACAAATAGGCTGTTCCTATGAAGTGCTGCTTGAAAACTTTGATGATCAAGGCTTCATAGAGATCTGAAGAGGCCCTGCCAGTGACTCAAAAGCAAGGCAGAAACATGTTTCCATTACAATTGTTACAGGGTAGGGAGAGGGACACCCCTGAACCCCAAAGCTGCCTGCTCTAAATAGGTTCTGCCATCCAGGCATCAAGTAAAAACATGTAAGACCATTAGTGGAAAGAAACTTTAATACAATAAAACCAAGAATATAGTTACTAAATCAAACAGTTACCCATCCCCTCGTGGGTAAAAGTCCACCCAAAAGGGATGGGCCCAAAGCAAGGCCTGAAAGCCTGTCAGAAGCCTTAAAGCACCTTCTGGCAGGGACCCATGAAAAAGGGTCAGAAATTGCCAGACAAGACTGGGAGGAAAGAGCAAAATCAAAATCAAGATAAACACTGCCGTAGCCAACCTCACCATGGCTCTCTCACCCATATCTGTTTCAACCAGCCGAGGACCAAGAAGAAACAAGCGCAGTTTCTTCTCATGTCTCTCTGCTCCCTATGTCTCCTTCTGTCTCCCTATCCTGCTTGCATCCTCTTCAGTCTCCTCTCCAGATTATTCTTCTCTGCTCCACCGTCCTTCTGGGTGGGGCAGAATATCCCCTTTTCCTGAGGACCACCCTGTTACACAATGACAAGGCCATCCTGCTTCATCATGTCCCTGCTCTGCTGATATTCATCTGCTGCTGCAACAGGCCTTCCAGCTCTTGGGCTCTGTCCTCTTGACTTTATGAACATCCAGTCAGGCTTGTTTTTGTCTTCTGCCACAACCACAGACTCACTTGTCTGCCTGATTGCGACTACTCTTTGCTAACAGATCTCCAGCATTAAGTCATCCCATTCAATTCAGCCAATTTTAATGGAAAATCTGATGGGCTGTGTATGTAACAGTACTGATTGGACATCCCTCCCTCACCACACTCCAGCTGTCCCCTGGAGCTGGGCCCTTAGAATAGCTCAGAAATTCCTTTATCTGTCTTATCTTGTAACACTTCCTATAACACTCCCACAACAGTTACCTCAAATATCAACTCTCTTCAAACTCTCACTGCCCCTCAGTCTTAACCCCACACCCCACTTCTCTATTCCCTATAAGTGCTTTGGCACTCACAAAGAAGCCTGAGGCCATGCCACCTCATTTTCTCCAATCCTTCTCCTCTGCCCAGAAACAAAACAAAGCAATTATGATCATGCTTCCTTTCTTTATCCCTTTACTCTCATCCCTGTGAAAGAAAGAGAAAGAAAGATTATCCCTGAGCCGTCTCTCAGAGTGTTTTCATCTATTTCCATGAGTTTCGATACCCCATCCATATTCTGATGATACCTACCTATTCGCTTCCAGCTAACACACATCTGTGCTCAAAATTTACTCACCTGTCTACTGTGTATCTTTAGGTGGATACTGGACATGCTCCCCAAATGTAATGTAGCAAACCAAACTCAATCTCTGCTCTCTGTACCCCAACCCAGTCCTGATAGCTAAACAAACAAAAATAAATGTAGGAATCTTCCAAGTACAGGGGTTAACTTACTGGCAGCTAATAAATCATGAATATGTTTAGAAAGCCCAGTGAAATGTCAAAATCTTTTTTATCTGCTCTTTGACAAGATTTTCTTTTTGACATAGGATTTTCTCAGGCCATGATCTGGACATAACTCCTCTCCAAATTCATTTAACCAACATCTCAAACTTAGGGGTATCACCAGGTGAAGATTTCTAGAAAAAGAACTCCAGAACCAAAAGAGACCTTCAAAATCATTTCATCTGCCATCTTAAGACTCTCTATGGAACATGAAGCCCAAAGAGATGTCCTTTAAGGGGAGCAAAGTATCAGGAAAGAAACGCTCATCAGATGATACTCTGCAGCAGTGCCAGTCACATGACTGGCAGAGAACAAAATGTGCTGCCTTCTGGAGGTGTGGGCCTGCACATGCAGGCACACTGGGGGCCATCTAAGTGTTTGTGATCATGTAATTCAGAAACTGTTCCATATACAACACATGGATAAACTCCACCAAATATTTAAGAGTCATAAAGCATTAACCTTTAAAGACATTCTAGAAAGTACACATCCTGTGCAACTTTTCTGCCACCAGGAAGTGCTCTAAATCTGCACCACCCAATGTGTTAAGTCACACTGGACAGTGCAGTTCTAGAATAAATGCAGCCAAAGCAATCAAGCTCTTTCCTTACCAGTAATGTTTTGAAGGAAGACCAGAGGAATACTCCTTTGGCAGCATAGCTGGATGAAGTGAGCCGCCTATAAGCAAATAAGATAAAAAAAAGAAATCTTTCTAAACAAGAGAGAACAAATCTGCAACAGTCATCCATCCCACACCCCAACACTCTGTGTTGTCAAAGACAACACAGAGGACCCTTTGCTTGGCTAAGCTGCTCTCTTAGCGACAGTTATGGCAGACTTGAGTGCAGACCACCATGAGAGCACCTGCAGCTGCTCTGTACTGTGCTTTTGTGCAAGCGCCTGTGTGTCACTGGCCTGACTGCAGAACAACTGCTGGGTAGGGGTGGAGTCAGTCACTGACATTCGAATAGCAAGTGAAGCTTAAGGAACAGAAAACAGAACTACTTATCAAAGAGGCTTCCTAAACTGCACTGGAAGAGGATTCTGCAATTCTCCTCTTTAAAAAAAGGCTCTAAACACTTCTGCGACATTTACATTTTGATGATGATCTGACAATCTTGCACCAAAGTGACAGTCAAATAAATTCTTCTCACAACACATCCAAATAGAAAGGAGTTTGGATGAGTTAGAGGCCTTCTAACCTTGAGCTTAAAAAGTTATTTAATGAGATAAAAATATAACTATTCCTTGTCTGTCTTCTAGAGATCATGAAGTCTTATAAACTACCTCCTTTATATTTTACTCTCTATTTGCAGATCCCTTTAACTTCTGGATATGCCTTGGCAAGGACCAAATCACAAAGTGATTGCTCGTCCTCAAGTACAGGAATGAGGAAATCACATAGTCCTTTTGGGCTTACTTCAAGAAATGAGCTGTCAGACCGAAGCCAACATAACTCCCCCCGGGCTTAATTGTGCCAACCAACAAATACAAGATGGTGTTTGGCCTTAGTCTGACATTTGTTGGACAGAAATAATATATTTCATTAAGTCAGTATTTCAGGAATACTTTGTATTTTAAGAAACATTCACTACATATACTATTAAAGGAAAACAAGCAAAACCTCTCTATATATGACATCATCATTTTTATTTAGAAAAAATAGAAAAGCTAAGGAACAACCACAACCAAAATAAAACATTACTAACAGTTATTTCTGGTAAGAATGTGGGTGATTTTTCTTCTCTTTTTTCTTTTTTACTTATTGCTTTTTTGACTTACTGCTATTCTAAACATCAAAATATAGAAACTGACTTAGATGGTAAAAACATACCACCAAAGATGAGTTCTTCTTCAATTAGGGTATAAAAGAGCTAACTGCCTATTACCTATATTAATAAGAGACCCTTCACCTTATTTATCATTTGAAGAGGAAAAGTGGTTCTTAAGAAAATGCTTTTTTTTTTAATTTTAATTTTTATTTATTCATACAAGAACTGGGGTGTAGGCCAGAGGTGCAGGGGGTGAGAGGATTCACTAGAAACAGACTGGGGAGCAGAACAGGCAGATTTACTGAAATAGAGAGCTAAGAGGGGGCAGTTGGCAAGACAGGAGACACCTGCTTCTCCATGTGGCTCAGCTCCCTGGCCTGGGATTGAACTCGTGTTGCAGGGGCTGAGGATAGCTCGACAATACTGACTTTACCCCACTGTGCCACCAGGGAGGCCCCAGAAAATGCTTTTTCTTAAGAAAACATTTTATTAAGTAAGTAGATGAACTACATTTATCCAAGTGTAGGTAAATCTGTATGACACTAAATATTAAACCAAAAGAGATTTAAGAATTTGCTTTTAAAGAGAGAGTTGTAATAATAAGTCCACTTTCTTTCCTGTTTCAGAGAGGAAAATGGAATCAAATGAAAACTATAATGGAGAAGAGAAAAAACAAATCACATCTCAGAGTCACTTGAATTCCTATGTCTGAATCCATCAAATGCATGGAGCATTATTAGAGAATAAAACACTTTCAAGAGTTTAGGATTCTAACACCTTATGGTGTTAGAATATGTACGTGTGTCATCCATAGCAGTTATAATTCAGGTATCTTATCACAACTTTCCTAAAACAAACATCTGACTTTTTTTTTTTTTTTAAAGATTTATTTATTTGTGATACAGAACTGGGGTACAGGCCAGAAGCTCAGGGGAGGTGAGAGGCTTCACCAGAGACAGAGTGGGGAGCAGAACAGGCAGATCGACGAAGTACACTGCTGAGGGGAGCAGCGGGCGGGTCAGGGGAGGTCTGCCACGCCATGTGGTCACCTCCGGGGCAGGCGGGAATCGAACTCATGCGGAAGTGGCTTTAGAATCTCAGTGCTGCGCTTTAACCCGTTGCGCCACCAGGAAGGGCCCACATCTGACTTTTATTAGTGCTCTAAATAGTTCATCATATTAATGCAAACCTCAATTAAAAACTGCTTGAAACATTAACAAGCACAGATATACCTACATACTCATACTCATGTGCACACAGCGTTTTGGTTGCTAAGGAATCTGGTCAGGCATCTTAAAGCTTTTATGTAATAAACTTTCACTCATTGCTTGACCTTCAAAGTTAGCTATGTCTGAAACCGAAACAGAAAAACTGGAAACATTTTTTTTTTAATAACAGTTTATTTTTACATCATTTTGTACATGGAAACATTTTAAATAGTACTTACCTTCTTTGCAGATTCAGAAAAGAGAACTCCATTATTCCCAATGATACCTACTGGATATCCAAATATTCTAGCAAATCCTTAAAAAAAAAATTTTTTTTAAGATTTAATTATTTCAAAAGAGTTGATTCACAAACAAACAAACAAACAAAAACCCAGCTATACTTAAGCATTCTTTAAATTCAAATCAAAGTTTAAAATGTGGAGATTTTATCTATGGTAGAGAACACTTCATATCACAGTCTGAGTCTTTGAAAGAGTTGTATTACATGTGAAATTATCCACTTGTCCAGATGGTTGGTTTGGTTAGATGATGGACTTAGTGTACCTGCATTTTTTCATTCTAACATATATCTGTGTGCCCACGGTACACCAGACCAAGCAGATCCCAAGTCTAACAGATCACAGATGCAGAGTCCTATAATGATCAGTGCCCAGAGCTGAGGCCAGCTGCAGGTGACTAACTTGCCTAAAAATGCCTGTGGTAATGACAGGCCCTTGAAAGAAAAGGGATGAACTCAACACAGTCAAAATTTTAATAAAAGCAGGAAGACAGTCAAGCCTAGTAAACTGGTTGAGCCTCAAGAAAGAAGTTTGATCACTCCATTTTCATGTTCTGCGTCTTTTCATATTTTTCTTTCTTCTTTCCACAAGTTTCATTGTATCTCACTACTTCCACCACCACCCTAAACACTCCACACACACACAGACACAGGCAAAATAAGAAAAAGGGGCAACAAGCTGTTTGTTCTTTGGTGAAGAAGGCACTCCAGGTGACTTCAGGAGGCTAATTACCCTGTAAGCCTAAAGACCTAGAGAGACTTTCCAGAGTGATTTTCAGCAAGCCTACAATAGAGAGGTGTCCAGTGCTTGGCGCCCAAGAGTCAACAATGATGCTTGTTAAAATGGGTCAAAGAAAGCATGCTTTCTTTTCACTTTCCTGCAACAAGGCCCTGTCTTCAGGCCAGGCTGGATAGGCTGCCTCTAAGACAGCCCGTGTGGTGCCTGACTGGCAGCAAGTCATCAAAAGTTGTTAAAAAAAAAAAAAAAAAAGAAATGGGTAAGAGCGAAGGTCAACCTACCAATTAGCCAGAACACTAAATTCTTCACTTTTGGCCTTCTCTTACTTTGTTATTATTTTTAAATGCCTAGTTTAGGGTAAGAAAGTGAAAGACTGACTTGACAGTCACCTAGATTTTTCTTGCACTTTCAGACCTAAAATGCCAGACCACACCTTTGCTGCATATCCCAAATGGTCTATCAATGCAATCTGCATCCCAACCCACCCTCAAGGAGCTGGGAATCAGCCATATCCTTACCCTCTCCATCCTCCTCATCTTCTCTTTTCCCTCTCCCCACTCCTCTTCCCTCTCCCCAAACTTACTTGTATTTTAGGACAATAAAGAAGAGAAAGAGGAAAGGAAATCTACCCCTGGTTTCTAGGAGACAAAGATGCCACAAGTGGTTTAGCAAGTATGGAGCAAATACATAAAAATAGATGCCCATCCGTCTTGAGAAAGAAGCAGAAACAGCTTCGACTTGTTTTAAGCTGCCACACAATGAGAGTTACATCCTCAAGTACTGGGTGACAAATCCTGTCTATATATCAAACAAAAAGCTCTTAATCACTTAAACGCCTCATACAAAAACATAAGTTCCACTGGCAGAGTGAACACTCTCTCACTCATAAATCAAGACCAAGACAAAGTGTGGTGACTTATCCTTAAGTCTCAACGTACACTGGCAATTTGGTTGTTTACAGCTAGTTTTTTCTCCAATGATAGGTTGTATTCATATTAACAACTACATGTCCCAGCTTCTGCAAGACCAAATAAAATTCACAGTTTTATGAGATAAATAAGGGCCTAGTATCTATCTTTCAAATGCTTTTCTCCAAAGGTCTATAACACTTTAGATGAATGAACTTATTAACAGCCTTATCTGCTTTCTGGACTTGACATTCCATATTCGCCTGGTATTTGCATATTAGGCCTACACTAAGGCTATGAGAAGGGTTAACTCACTCTGCTTCCTCTAGGAAAGCTAATTATCACATAAAACTTCTAACTTGCACTGGATACTAAAGAACAAAGGAGACTGTGAAATTAGTGTTATCCAGAGAAACAGAAAAAACTACAAATTCTGTTAGTTCTACTACATTAAAACGCTTTTTATAGCTAAAGCCACAAATCAAGGACAAGGGCCTATACCACAGCAAACTGTCATCATCATTTGGAGTTCTCCAGATTCATGAAGCCAGTCAGCTACAAATGATCTTTACAAAACAGCTCCTTTGAATACTGACTCACACATTTGTACTGTTCTAAGTTAACAAAGCTTATGTCAAGAGGATCAGAGCCTTGAGATAAGAGTCCACTTATTTTCAAATCAAGAGAAATCAGTCATACTTTCAATACTTCATCTTTATACCTGTAACTACTGTGTCTCCATACAAGGCTTTGAATTCATTGAATCTGCTTCCATCCACAATTCTAGCAATGACCTAAGAGGAAAAATAACAATGTCCCCGATAAATCATATTATAAAAGAATTTTTGCATTAAGTTTATTTAAAAGGCAAACAAACTTATGGTGCTATTGTCCCTTTCACAAAATTTCACTAAGTCATTGTGGGCTCTGATCTTACACTCTACTATAAAAGCAACAGCTATATGTTGCAGGCAAGAGAAGCAGAAGGAACTTCATGGCTAGCATCTAGACTTAAAGGTTCAGGGATTGCTAAGTGTATGGGTCAAGGCTTAAGGATTTGATCAAAAAATCGCTTAACCCCTCTGACAGTCAGTTCTCATTTCTGCAAAGATAAGATCATGTTGTGAAGATGTGATGAAGTAGTAGGAAAGGAACTTAAGAAAATAATTCTGAGATAAAGAATCAGCACTGACTGCCAGCTCTACCACTCAGAAACCAGACTCACTGGCTGGTACTTAAAATCCCCTGAGCCTCAGTTTCCACATAGTTAGAAAGAAAAAGACTATACTTTATAATTTTGCTAAATCTAGTCTAATATGTT
The DNA here is from genome assembly GCF_000260355.1 of Condylura cristata. Taxonomy (NCBI): domain Eukaryota; kingdom Metazoa; phylum Chordata; class Mammalia; order Eulipotyphla; family Talpidae; genus Condylura; species Condylura cristata. The sequence goes on from NW_004567108.1 coordinate 39,390,323, forward strand.
GCCAGCACTATTACAGGAATTAGGACCTATCCATGGAAAGTATTGTATGATGAACATTTAAAGAATGGAGAAATGCTTATCATTTAAGTGGGAAAAGCAGAATTTGAAAAGTATGTATGTATATACTATCATAACTGCATAAAAACTATACAAACACAAGTTGCCAAAATATCAAATTAGTAGCTTCTCTGTCCAGGTGGTTTTAAAAGCAATTTTATTTTTGTCTGTATATTTTCTGCATTTTCATATCAGTACATATTAATTTTATAGTCAAGGGGGGAAGTAACTTAAAATATTGAGGCATCTAGCATAGAATCTGATCTTAAGATACTACCCTAGTTAATCACAAATTATTGTACTCAATATGGTTGTAAAACAAAAAGCTATATTCAATATCTAAAAATTGTCAGTCTAGACTACATGACTGTTAGCAATCTGTAACCATAGTAATGTCTCTTAACTGTAATCAAAAGTCTACTTTTTGCTAATGTCATATTGACATAAAGGATATTTTTTTCCAACAACTAATTGACATTTTATCCATTTCCCAAAATTAGAATGCTGAAAATTATGAAGTTGCCATTATCCTAATGTTAACAGTTACATGGAATACTATTTATGAACAAACTAGCTTTATCACTGGGCAATGAAAGAGTTTTCTCTTTTTTTGCAAGATTTACCAAAACCTGCTCTATGGAAAGGTATCCTTTTTCCTTATATCTTCAGTGAGATCCACAACAGTTCCCAGGCAGGACACATCTGAACAGACTTTAGCTTTGAGGATGGATAGATATAAAGGGACTGACAGATGGGCTAACATCTTTAGGTTGCACTTTACATACCTCTCGGACATCAAAGGTCCTTTTAAGGTTTGCACCAACTATTCCATACAACTCATCAGCAGGAAATAAAGGATCTTCAGAAGGCTCAATGGTAACCTGCAGAATTACAGAAAGGTCATATTAACCCGTTTATAAAGACATGGTTCCGAGGCAACATAAGTCAAAATGCTTTTAATAAGATAAAAGATAAAGGAGCATATCCTACTCACATCCAACTTCTTCTGATAATTTAGGTTCCTCACAATCTTTCTAGTTAAGTGAAGGGCATGATTATCATCCAATGCGTAGTAGTCCGATACCCCAGATTTTCTACAGAGTAAAGCAAACTAAAGCAATCAGGAGAGTGAAAAGGAAAATAATTAAATCTCTTAAACCCCAAATATCTTCTTCTCATCCAAGGATGACATAAATTTTTTAAATTGCAAAACACTCAATGAACAAGTAATTTAATCCTTATAATGTCCCTGATAAAACAAGGACAACTGTTTGTTGTTTTACAAACAGGAGAACGGGAAGTACCTATAATTAAATACCTTATCCCAGGAATACCGGTGGTTACTTAAGAATCCATAGCTTCTATTTCTCAATCTTGACCTAACAGACCACATGGCCCTGCCAATGAGACTTCTATATAATGCTCACCCCAATCACTTCAAGCCAAACTGTATAAAATAAAGTTCATCCAGACAGCATACTTTTATGGTGAGGTTGGTACAACAACAAAAAGTGTTTATACCTAAGATAGCTCCTAATGAAGATATCACCTATGACCTCCCACTTCTGAGGGACTGCTGAGATTCCTCCTTACAAAGCTATCTCCCAAGAATAAGCTGTTCCCTGTTCTAAGGGACAAGATGGAAGACTATCCCTTAGATCATGCATAAAAGTAGGTGCTGACAGAATGGTTCTGGGAGGAGGGCCATGAAGTTCCTGTCCAGTTTCAAGTTGGGTGTGCATGAAACATGAGCTTGCTCTGGTTATTAGTTCTGTTCTGACTAGATGGTTTATGCATGTACTATGACTTTGTAATAAAGTATTCAGAAACTGTAAAGTCAGGTAAGAATATGGTCTTGCAAAAAATTGAATTTAATTCATTTTATAAGTAAAGGCTGTGCTAATGTCATCTAAATTTTGATGTCTTATTTAGGGACGTGCAGCATTACTCTCTTTACCTAGCCACTTACAGACTGTTGCAGGGAAACAGCAGAATGGACACTTCAATCCAGAGAATGACGATGTGGACAAAATAGCCTAAGTGGTCTAGACAAAGTGGGCCGACCCCTTGGGAGACACTGCTTAGAGCCGGGTTCCCATGGTAGTTTCAAGCCAGTCTCCACCTCAGACCTGGATATTCCTAAATAAAGCAAAACCTTATTTACTCTTTGTTACAGTTCTCCATTGCTGTGCAGGTGGCAGACTTTCAGTTTCTTTGATTTAATATATTTTGCAGCTGACCATCCTTAATGCTTGACATGTAATACCAGCTAGCCTCACTGACTTCTAGCTACTCTGTAGTAATGCAGTGAGCAGACAGAAGCAGAAGGAGCTGCTTCCAAATCCATAAATATTTAAAATAAAGTGCTTTCTTTTAAAAACAGCCCAGTATTTACCAAAACAGCAGGAAAAGGAAACCTTTGATGAGACACTATATTATGTAAGTCTTTGTCAAATTAACTCCCAAGGATGACTAATCAGAGAAGTATAAATACGTACTTTTAAAGACAGAGAGAACCCAAAGCAATTTGTGATAATAAATTTCATGACACTGTTACCAAAAAAAAGGAAAAAAAGAAGAAGCAATTACCACCTAATCATTTCTCCAGGTTTTTAAACAGGTTATTCTTAATGACAAGAGCTAGTGGTAATAGAGTGCTTAGTATGCACCTGATGCTACATTTGATCCAAGGTAAGAACTCTTCATATTTGCATTCTACGCAGGAGGAAATGAGGCTGGGCTGGTTATGTAAGTTATCTGGACACCAGGTAGTAAGTGAAGCAAAGGAAGACTAATTTGAGAATTACATCTCTAACTTGGTATACAGACCTCAACTTTTATGGACACCAGATTACTTGCACAGTCAAAAGTTCAAAATAAAAAACAAAGGTTTGGCAGATAATACCATCGTCTTCCTCCTCTGGTTCAGAAGCTACAAACACTGGTGTAGCTTTGTCTAGACCCCAGTCAGGCTACTCGATCCGTATCGTCATTGATTGAATCATGCATTCTGCTGTCTGCCAGTTACAGCTGGTGAGTGGCCAGGTAAGAGAGTAACACTGCATGTCTATGCACACAGTTGTGTTCACCAGACAAACAAACATTCTGTTCAAACTCAAGTTTTCTCTCTAAGCTTTTTCCTGTTCCTTTTCTACCTTCAGTTGTAACACTGCATACCGGCGAACACCATTTATTTCGTAATTGTTTTTTTTAGTTCATTTATTTATTTACTTTTTCTGCCTAACTATATTTCCACAGGCCTAAAATTCTTCTGTGCTACTCCTAACACCTGTCCATAGTAAGTGCTCATGGAGAAAGGTATGATGTGAAACAGGCAAAGGTTACTCCCTTAACTGAGTCTTCAAGGCACCACAGTGCTCTCTGACTGGAGAGCAGAGAAGTTACATCAACCTTCCTTCTCACACCTACTGGACCACTCCCATCCCTGGTTTTGTGGTTTCGAAGAGCAAAGAAGGGTTTACCACTCCTGCCAGACCCTGAGATCCATTTGCTATTCATACCCAGGGTCTTCCCTATCTACATTCACCCCAGGTAAGCTTGACTACTCTTACAGTTTTTGTTTTTTTTTTAAATATTTATTTATCTATGCATACAAGAACTGGTGTACAGGCCAGAGGTGCAGGAGGGTGAGAGGATTTTTCAGAGACAGTGGGGAGCAGAACAGGCAGTGGATGGGCCAGGAGAGGTCTGCTACACCATGTGGGTCACCTCCCTGGCCTGCTGCAGTGGCTGCTGATAGCTTCTTAGTGTTGCAATTTAACCCCTTGCACCACCAGGTAGACCCCAGCATAGGGTTTTTTTTTTTAGTGATGTATCTGATAACAGTGCATCCCTGCTTAGAATCGTGAGTGGTTTCCTATTTGCTCTCTTACAAAGGAAATTTTAATGACCAGTTATGTTGATAGTGACAATAAACGTAATAATGGCAGTTAACATTTACAAGTACTTATTTAAAGCAGATATTGTTGTACATGTATCATCTCACTTAATCCTCATGAGATTCTGTGAGGTATATGATCATTTCTCCATGGTGTATAACCTGAAGAATTGCTTGGCTAAGCCCTCACACGGCACGTGCCCTGGAGAGCCGCTGTCGTCACAAGCAGATGTTGACTTCTCCAGCCTGTGAGCAGGAGCCTCCCATGTCCCAGGGTCTGTATGGTTTTGTGTCCCTGAGTAAGAGCCTGGTGGGGTTTGTAGAAGCACTGCTCTTTTCATTTGAGGCCAACCAAACCTGCCTTAGCACACTCCCCAGAGGTCCCCATAAAGACGTGCCCAGCTCCTGTCTCTGTTTGTACTTTACCTTGACCTCTCCATGTGACCCTGAGGTATGCCATATACTTCCTCCAGAAACTATGAGCATAACATTTGCACACCAGTGGTTTCATCCATTTTCTATAAGCCTTCCCTATAGTTCTTATCATAAATTGCACATGTATAACATTGTTTGGTAATTATTCTTTGCCTACCTCCCAAAGTAGACAGTAAGCTCTTTGAAGTCAAAGGTAATGCCTATCTAATTATCCTGAACACCCAGAACCGTGACCAGCAAATAATAGGTTTTTGATGGATTTCTGTTAAATAAACAAGAAAACTGTGTCTCTCTAGCCCTCTGAGCTTTAATAAAAAAGCCAACTTTCTAACTTAGAAATGAGATTCTACAGATCAGAGGGTTGAAGCCTAAAACAACAGATAGAGAACAAACAAACTGAAGTTTGATCTGGCAAGTTTAATGCTTGGGAAAATGAATTTAAAATTCTTTTGAACAAAAACAATCATTCAATCCTGGAAGGAAACAACCAGTTCTATGTCACCTGCAATGAAGATCAGCGCCTCCGAGATCCTCAGCTGACACTTCTTCTCCAGTTGCTGCTTTGACCTACAAGGAAGATAAAAGCGGAAAGTGAGATTCACACAAGACACACAAATGCCTTCTGCACACACATCCAACACAACTAATCTACCACTCCTTCTTCCATGGGGCTAAACAACAATATATTTTCTCTTCCCACCAAACAACAATCTAGATAACAGTTATCTCGAGCCTACAAATGAAGAATTAGAACCCAAGTCCAGAGCAAGTATAGGAACCTGGTTTGAATGCAGGCATTTATGGTTGATGGCCCTCTCTTTGCCCTGTATCCAACAGACTGCCTGCATGCACACATGTCTTATTACTATGCATGTCTTAATACACATGCTGTTTCCAAAGCCTGACACCCTTCTCCCTCTCATCTATTTGATGAAAGCCTACTTACCCTTCAGGGCCAACCTCCGGTCACCTGTTCTGACCCTCTCCGACCTTCTCATCATGAATACACCCATCGTGTCAACAGAGCAGTGCCTGCTCATCTGTGACGCAACAGTATCCTACTTACACCTCCAACATGACACCTGCCAGGCTGCACTGCAATAATTTATGTTTATCATCTGTTATCTTCTTTAACCTCTATCCCTTAGTAGCAGGAATTGTATTTTATTCACCTTTGAACAATTATTAAATGTACTGAAGGCCTTCATTTTGTCTTTTCTGGAAAATTCCAGCTACTCTCACAAAGTCTTAAAGGTATAATGATGGTAAGATGGGGAGGGGGGCAAAATCCAAAATCACCTACATCAAAGACTCAGCAGAGTGTGATCGAAAAGAAACAATTCAATTAATAAAAAAGAACAACTTAATTGCAGTCTGAGAAATTCTAACAGGAAAAAGAATGAAAAATCATTTAGTTCTAAATGCCAAATGGATAACTTAGGAATTACTTATTGATTCTTAATTCTATGGGTTGGTTAATTTGTTTCTTCTTCCTCAAATGCTTTTTTAAGACTGATGAACATTAATCTAAAAATACAGCATAGAAAGGCCTTATTACTCACTAAATCAAAAGCTCTGTCTTAAATATTATTCCACAAGGAGAGGTGATTAAAAATTTCACCTCCAAGAATTCCACCCCCAGAACTAAATTCTTGGTTCTCATCTTACAAAAATGTTCAATATAAAATAACATTCAAGCCAGACAATAACTAATCACAATTAGTACCTGGATATTTAAGTTGTAAAAAGGAAATAAACAACAGATAACAGATATTTTATGTTTATTTTCAATCAACTGAAAAATAAGAATTTGTCATCAAATTTGTCATAATTATTGAATACCTACAATATGTTTCATACCGTGATGAATGCAAAGATTATATACGTCATAGAGAACATAAAAGCAGCTCACTAAATAAGAACTTCAGAAAATAAACAAAAGACAGGAGAACAAAATCTCCCTCAAAAATCTGCCTTATTACTATGCATTTTTTTCCAAATGCCTTAAGCTACTGAAAACTATAGCAACCCAACCCCACATTACATTACATGTGAAATCTACAAACTCCTGTTTCAACTTTCAGTAAAACAAGCATCAAAATTTAGAATTCTCAAACAAATGAGTCTGCTACTGCTTTTTTTTCTAATCATAAACAAGGTCTTTTAAAGGCAGACTGCTGAGCAAAGCTAAGTTCACAGGAGTAGATCAGAAAAATGCCACACATAGACACACAAATGCAGGAATACTACTCAGTTATAAAAAAAAAAAAGATGAGCTCCTGTCATTTGCTACATGGATGGAGCTGGAAAGTACAATGCTAAGTGAAATTAAGTTAGAAGGAAAAAGACGAATGACAGATGGTCTCATGTATAAGTAGAACACAGATTATACCCTTAAAATGGTAAATTATGTCATGTGTTTTTTATTTCAATCAATCAAGACTATGGCCTTACCAAGGGAGGTCCTGCCAAGAAAATGGTGCCCTGCTTACGCACAATGATGTTTTCATCAGCCATTGCAGGAACGTAAGCCCCTCCTGCTGTACAGGAGCCCATGACCACGGCTATCTAGAACACAAGCACACAACACAGCCATGAGGTACAGCTCAACAGTGACTCACACAGCTTTGGGCCTACAGTCCCATAAAATTTCAATTCAAAGGTTATTACCAGCTGGTCCCTGGATGTCATTTTTAAAATGGAATCCTCTAAACATTTTGTTAACTTCTTCTAACCAAAGCATTTTGAAAGTTTTATGTCACATTTTTACAAGGTTTAAGGACAATCTTTCTGTCAGAGAAAAGAGGTGCAGATTGACCACTAACATGAAGAGCTAATGGAGAGAAAAATACTCATAATTTAGTAAAACTATGTTAAAAGGCTAGCTTTTAAATTAATAATAATAAAAAGCCCTCTAAATAACTGCCACTCACCTCAGGGATGCTGAAATAACTCTCCAAAATGAGTTCTGTTAATCCACCTGAGATCTCTACTCAGAGATCTGAGAGGCTACATTCCACCCAGCACAGGGGTGGGGCTCTGCTTTGCAATGGGAAAGGCCAAAAGAGCCCTCTTCTAGGGCAAGGATGTTCTTGGTGAGTCAAAAATTTGAATCAAAAACAAGAAAGCAGCAAACAGGTTTAAAAATGATGTGTGGTGATGGAAAGCCCAAGGGGATTGCAACTGAGATGGAAAAATGCACAAAATTATGTAAAAATAAACTATTATATTATAAAAAAAAAGTGTAATAGACAACAATACTTGTCATCACTGCCATCACCAAACACAGAAGCAAAATTTTTGATTAAAGAAACAGAGTGGGCCCTCCCTGGTGGCGCAGCAGGTTAAAGCACAGCACTAAGAAGCTTAAGCCACTTCAGCATGAGTTCGATCCCTGCCTGCCCTCGGAAGTGACCACATGGCGAGGCAGACCTCTCCTGACCCGCCCGCTGCTCCCCTCAGCAGTGTACTTCATCGATCTGCCTGTTCTGCTCCCCACTCTGTCTCTGGTGAAGCCTCTCACCCACCACATGTCTGGCCTGTACCCCAGTTCTGTATGAATGAATAAATAAATCTTTAAAAAAAAAAGAAAAAGAAAAAAGAAACAGAGTGGGCCCTCCTTGGTGGCACAATGTGTTAAAGCACAGAACTCTAAAGTTATCCGTGGCCACTGCAGCAAGAGTTCGATCCCCAGCCAAGCAGGTGACCTACAGGATGTGGCAGACCTCTCCTGTCTCACCTGCTTCTCCCCTCAGCAGTGAATTTCAGTAGATCTGCCTGTTCTACTCCCCACTCTGTCTCTAGTGAATCCTCATTCTCCGCACCACTAGCCTATACTCCAGTTCTTGTATGCATATATAAATAAATCTTTTTTAAGAAAAAACTTTTTAAAAAGGAAAAGAAAACGGATACTAAAAAACAGAGGTAATAGTCTGGAAAAACCTTTGTAAATTTTCATTACCCTCCTGGTCCTGTTTGCACAAGTAGAAACTGGTTCTCATTGCACCAAAGGCAAATTTTATATTGAAGGCCAGTAGACTGGCCTGTAGAAAGTCTCTGACAACAAGTCAAAATGTTTTCTACCTTATTCTGAAAAGCTTCATAAACCTAGACCTTCATCCTTTCACTGAAAAATTGCAGGTGACTATCCAGTTTAAGGTACAAAATAAGTGTAACATATGTTGGAGGGAACAGGGATTTCAATGGATTGATAGAAAAGCTATTAAAAATACAATTGATTCTTGAACAGCACAAAAGTGAGGGGCACCAATGCCCTCCCACACCCAGGAAGTCAAAAACCCACATATAACTTTTGACTCCCCCAAAATTTAACTACTAATAACCTACTGTTGATCTTGAAAATCTCACCAATAACATATAGTTAATTGACATGTTTTTTTTTAATGTTATATGTTTTATATACTGTATGCTAGAGGAAAGAAAACATCATTAAAGAAAATAATAAAGTACCTTTACAGCACTGTGCTATAGTTATCAATACCCTAAGTTTATATCATCTGTGTACAAGATGAATCTTCTCTTACTGACACAACATTGTCTGATACGATATAAAACAATATAGATGCTGTAAATCCACATGTAAGTGGACCCACACAGTTCAAAGCTGTGGACCTCTAGTGGGTCTGGGATCTGGGGTGCACCTGTGAGAACAAACCAGAGGGATGACTGCTGTGTCCAGCGTGCAGTGAATCTTTATTTTGCAGCATGCTCTTTATATGCCCCACATTATCAAGCAGTTAACAATAGCACATTGACTTACTCTAACTCTATATCTGGTGTCTACTTCTTGGAACACTGTGTCCAGACCCAGGTGGCCGAGCCCTCGCACCCACCCAGACACTTCTCCTGATAAGCTCTTTTGCGTCTTTCCCAGACGAGGCTGCCTGCTCGCATGACCTATTTTCTCACACTCTTGGAGCTCAGACCTGGCACCCGAGAGCGTCCCCCAAGGCACATGTGCTTTCACCTGCCTTTTAGTATTCAAGTCCAGATGCCAGTCAAGGTCATGCAAGAGCTCTGCCAACCCGAACACACTCTGCTCAAGAGTCAACTGTATGATATTTTATATAATAATGTAAATAGAAAATGTGTTTTCTTGATCTCTCATCACTTTCAATTCACAATGATTATGGAAAAACAGATAACACCTATATCACATTTTTCTTCCTTCACCTAAAGAGCAGCCATTAAAAACTGAGTCATAAAATTATACATTATTAATTCAATTGTCATCAAGAATTTAAGGTCATTATACATTACACTGGTGGATCAACACTCCTGATTTGGGCTAACTGGGCCTGTTGAAATGTACACAACAAAGGAAAAGTCCATCTTACACAGGACATTTATTTCTCCATCAATCTCTTTATCAGAGTCACAAAGCAATCAGTAATTTTACCTTCCCAGGTCCCATCTTGTTTCATTACAGGTTGAAATGCATTTTTAAAAGAACAATAAAACAGTATCTGTTCTAACTAAGCCCAAAACCAATTACCAAGATCTGAAGCAAAAAAGATAAAATTCAAAAACAATGAGCAAGGCTAAGAGGGCAATGGGGCAAGGAAAGTTGAAGCGACACCTGAGAATATTTAATTACAGTATAAGAGTATTCCTATAATTAACGTAAGAATCTGACTAGAAAGAGCCTTAAGATACTTTTTGTGGAATAAGACTAAATTCCATTTTATGTCATTGAAAAATACCTAATTAGCAAGGACATTTAAAACAAAAAGCAATACATCTTATCAAAGAGCTATTACCTGGGTAATATTTTTAGAAGACATCACTGCCTGATTATAGAATATGCGACCGAAGTGATCTCGATCTGGAAATACCTCTGCTTGTCGAGGTAAGTTTGCTCCTCCTGAATCAACTGAAGACAAGAGAAATGAGAGAAGTGAGTACAAAGTAAGCCACACACAAGAAGACATGCATCAATGATACTGATGCATTATAGATGACATTACATATGACAGTGGCAATCTTAATCACAATCACAGAAAACCTGCCTTATGCTTCTAAACCACTCAGTGACCATTTCATGCAATCTCCCACGGAAGCTAAGAGTTCAGTTTGCCTCCAAAACTCATCAGTTTCTCCTACCTCTTTTATTTATTATTTATTTATTTATTTATTTATTTTTGCATAGAAGAACTGAGGTATAAGCTAGAGGTGCTAGAGGCTAAATGACTCAACAGAGACAGTGGGAGCAGAACAGGCAGATGGACTGAAGTACACTGCTGAAGGGAGCAGCAGGCCAGGTTCTGCTACCTCTGTGCAAAATTCTACTTGAAATGTTTGGGACATTCTTTCCCCAAAGACCAGCTGCAGTTCAAGAAACACCATCAGTTCTTAACCATTTCAGCCAAAAAAATTATCTTTCCATCTTTTAAAACAACATAAAATTCATCTGCAGAATTCCTGTGCACTGTGGCACACTGCCTCTGGTGGTGTTCACAACAGATTCTACTTACTGGCCGGCAAACAGACTTCACAGCTGTGTGATTAGAGACGCGTTTCCTAACCATTCTCTCTCTTGGCTCCCTCACCTGTGACAAAGATAACAGTAGCTACCCTGTAGTCGTCTGGGGTGACATGCAATAACATAAGCTCAACACATTCTGTGAGTGTGCAACTGTTACCGGGAGCTGGCTGGCTCTACACTCACTGCTACTGCCCGCAACACTGAGTCTTTATTGTTAATTAACACATTATCTCATGTCTATAATTCATTACAAAGCTGTCAAAAACAGGATCCGTGTGTGCCCTTTTCTGCACCCCCTATAGTGTTTGCAGTGCCTCCAAACCCATTGGCTGTGTGTAAAAGCTACCCAGTAAATTCACTGTCACAGAAAAAAAAAATCTCTTCATCAGTAACTGCTAAAACACCCACATAAATGGACAGTATATGTTGGAATTTCAAACTAATATCCAGGAAGTACCAATTTAAATGCCTTGTTTTTTTTTTTTTAATGCTTTAGATTTAAATCTATTATAATTTCAAATATAAATTTACTTTCATTGAAAATAAAATTTCTTATTTTACATCTGTTAACATTATATAACATCCAATCATTTCACATTTAACATATATATATATCCTAGCACTCAAGAACCCATAAATGTCAGCTGTTACTTTTTCATGGTTGGAACCCATTATAGTTATCAGAAAAATAAAATGCATAGGAGGAAAAAGCCCCAGACATGTGCAGGGGAAAAACCTGGCATATACCAAAGTATTATTAGGAGTTTATTTCTCAGTGATTCTATTATGAACAGCTCTTTTTCCATTTTCTCCCAGAGTTTTTAGCAAAGAACATGTATTTCTTTTACAATTATAGGAGAAACCAACGGTGCTTTTAAAATAACTGTTGACAGAGTATTGGAGGGAAGTGCATGCATCCTTTGGACAAAATGTCCATGAACACTCAGTTCTAAACACTAGAAAATGCACGTTTCCCTTGGAAAGTCACTGGAGAGCAAGCACAGGGCTGATCTGGGAACACAAACTACATTCTATTTTTATTCTTTTTAATGAATCAGAGGAACATTTAGCAGGTGATGCTTCATACTTCGTTCAGTTAGGGTTGCTGCCTAACAGAAGCCTACCCAGGACCAGGTAGCAAAGGGCACCCCAGAAAATGGGCAGAAGACAGAGCAGGGGTAGCTGCTTACCTCAGTGACCCTGAATTAGTACAACCACCCCAAAAATCCACTGGTGATGTCATATATTAAGCCTTCTAAACAGTCTTGAATTTTACTACATAAAATAACAGTGTGAGACTTGCCCAAGTAGATGCAGGGAAGCCTGTTTTGCATGGCAATTTCTTGTGCACGTAGATGCTTTTTCACAGTCACTGGGTAGTAGGTACCTCCTTTGACAGTGGCATCGTTGGCAACAATCATGCATTCTACTCTGGAGGACAGATATTGCAAAGAGAAGGTGAGAGATGCCTTCAA
>NW_004567108.1:39403042-39445218 GCF_000260355.1 Condylura cristata
TTGTTATTTTCTCGCCTGGTCCATTATACTCCTGCTTACTCATACTTGATTTTTAAAGACTCATCAGTCCTATAAAAGTGAGTCAACTAAAAGTCTACAACACATTTTATAACAGGTCTTTGAGAAAAAGGGCCCTAAGCAAGCTAATAATACCAAAACCCCCCAAATCCTCATCTCCAGGATGAGGAAATCCTTCATAATAAAGCTTTAGGTTTCCTTTCAAGAAGATAATTTGCAAAAATGAAAACTAATCTATTAAGAATATTTATATTTCAGATTTTCAAAAGTTCTTTAACCTTCCCGCCACATGCTATCCTATAAAACTGAAAGAAGTTCAGATACATCTATCTTGCTTAAGGTATCAACAGATGAGAATTTGAAACGGCATGAAGCAGTGGGCTGTACCATGGCCACAGTGACGCTTGAGAAAACGACACGTTCTTTACAAAACTGAATCTTTATATTTGTGATGCTTTTGGTATTTCACTTTATAGTCTCTATTTTAAAAAGTCAGTCACTGAACTCCCACTAAAAGAGAACAGCAACCAACAGCGGCCTCTGGGAAGTGCTCGTCGTCGCAGGGGATGTGGCCAGCAGGGCGCACCACAAAACTAAAGGGTTCCTTTGATCTCAGCAATAATTTTATTCCCTAGGGAAGGTGGTTTTCCACATTGCAAGCAATGTTTTATAGAATGGGAAGAAATCTTTCATAACTTTAACAATTAGCAAATTAGACTTCAGAGGGAACTCGGCTTATGGCAGGTGCTGGGCCTGAAACCCACACCTCCCAAGTGTGTCCACTTCCCGGTCCTGCGGCTGCTGCACCAGACACGCCTGTGATGCTCTGGTCCTGAAAAGGGCCAGAACTGGGGCTCTGCCATGCGCTAAGCATGTGGACAAGAGAGAGACACCTTCACTTGTCTATTAAATGGTTACACACAGTACAAAATGAGAAGATTAGTCCCACAAATATTGTTTTGTCTGCTCAACATCTATTATTTTGACAATAGAACTGATGACTTAAAAATTTTTTTAATATATTCATTACATCAGCCTTCATTTTTGCACAATGTATGGTTTCCCTGAGAAATTCCCACCACCCATTCACCCATGCACCATCGCCATAGTCCCTTGTGCTCTTCCCACCCCTGTCCAGACCCTTCTCCCTCTTCCTCCCCTACAGAATAGCTCTGATCAATAGTTGCCTGATGATTAGAACTAATGACTTTTTTCCTGACCTTGGCTCTGAGAAATTCTAGGTTTAAACTACCAATGACCACACTAGGGAATAGAACCACAACTGTTCATTCATTCATTCATTCATTCCAACTGTGTGTCTACTCTCAGTACCAAGAGTACCATAGCACTTGGGCCAGAATGCTAACTGAAGACTCATGAATCTGTATAGTTCTCAGGCACAAATTCAATATCCTTCCAAGATGAGAATAAAAACTGAGAAGGCACAAAGCAAGAAAATTAAAATAGGAAAGTGTTCACAACAATAAACTATTCACATATGCACAGGAAAGATGAAAGACATGATCCAAGATACTGATAATCATTCTGACTCTGAGTGAAATTAAAACTATACTACTTATGCATTTCTTTTTTGTTTGTTTGTTTTTCAAAGATTTATTTATTTATGCATACAGAACTGGAGTACAGGCCAGAGGTACAGCGGTGGTGAAAGGATTCACCAGAGATAAAGCGGGGAGCAGAACAGGCAGATCAACAAGGTATACTCCTGAGGGGAGCAGCGGGCAAGATAGGAAAGGTCTGCTGTGCCCTGTGGTTCACCTCCCAGGCTGGAAAAAGGACTTGTGCTGAAGTGGCTACAGCTAGCTTTGTGGTGCTGTGCTTTAATTCACTGCACCACCAGGGAGGAGCCCCTACTTTATGTATTTCTATAATAAATGAATTTAGCTTAACTCTTTTTCAAAAACATATTTTTAGGTGTACCCTAGGAATCCAAGAAAAAAATGGCTCCACATAAGATGAATAAGCAAATCACAATAGCAAAATAGCCATGAGGGAGGGTTAAGTAAAGGAAGGTAGTAAGGAAGAAGCAACCATGGTAAATGGCTACAGATACACCTTCCCTGAAGGCACAGATCGCAGGCAGAAATCAGAGAAACACATAAATACCAGCATCTGAATCAAGCATAATATAGCACATTTAGAATCCAGCAACCCGAGGTCAAAGCCAAGCTCTGCCGACTGGCTTGTTCATGGGAAAGTTACTTAACTCTAAACTAATTTCTTTATCTGCAGAATGACCATGACTATACTAGTCCTTTTCTCACAGCTGCTGTGGTGCTTCAGACAACAACGGGCAGTGTTTACTGCAGTCCTGGAGTGGCACCTTCCTGCAAATGTGAGGCCACACGTAAACATATACCCGCAGACTGGATTCCCTCGATTACAGCAGCTTCTAAGTACTAACATTCCAGATCCAGAGGGCTTCTTAGACTGTGGGATTCTACCTCAGAGTTTGGTTTAGCACTTTTTGGGGGCTCCACCCCGCCCCCTCCCACTTGATTTAGTATTTCTTGGAAAGACCCAATTACCTGCAGTTCTAAAAACTTCCCCAGTGACGCCAAAGTTACCTGAGGACCACACTCAGATAACTACTCACCTAGAACATGGTTTTCACCCTAGTTATGCAAGAAATAACCTGGAGAGCCTGGAAAACTAAACAGACCAAGTACACAGCTGGAGATCCTGATTAAATAGGGGTCCCCAGGATCCATGTGGGGTTTTTTTCGCCTTCCAATTTTTAATTCTAATGAGCCATGGGTTGATACTTAATCTGGATAGGAAGCTTCAGTCCTGAATAATATAAACAGCAAAAATTGGCATGCTAATATGCAAAACAGAACGCGTCCACGCCTCATGAACCTCCTTCCTGATTGCTGAGTGGAGTAGAGGACTCACCCCGACACTCTCCCGATGCCTGTGATAATGCCACCTGCGGGGACCTCCTCATTCCCATACAGCTGGTAACCTGCAAACTGGGATAATTCTAGAAACGGAGACCTGCAGTGGAAAAAGATGTTACTTGCATTAAAGTCATGTCCTTTTAAGACATATTTAAACAGATATACCAGGAAAAGGAAATGATTTTTTTTTCCTTCAGAGACCAGCATTATGCATGTTGTATATGAAATCTGCAAAAAGACTGTTTATTACAGAATTCAGTGTTAATACTTTGGATATCTATATGGGCCAGCCACACAACACAACAAGAGGAACTCACAAAAAAGATGTTGTACATATATGTTTATGGACACAGAAAGAGAATGGTACTTAACACTTAGGAAGCTCTTACCAGGATCTTCAGAAGCCTAACTCATTTATTCCTCAGAACTGAGGAGGAAACTAAACCCCAGAGATGAGGTCATTTGTCTAAGGTGACAGCTAGTGAGTTAGAACCCAGCGAGGCCAATGCCTATAATGAGTTATTACAGGCATAGTTGGGTTTTAACAACTTTAAACCCAGGAACTGGTTGTTAACCGCTGCCAACTATTCTACCAATTATTTAAATGTACAAGATACATTAAGTGAAAAGAAGAGTATAAAGTACCATATTTAATGTGATTTCACTTTTCTTTTAAAAACATAGATGTCTGATACACATATACATAAAAACTGTCTACAAGGTGGATCTAGTTGTTAACAGCATTTATCTCCAGAGGATGTGTGAGTGTGCAAGTCATTAAAAGTATTCTTCATTTCCTTCTCTCCTCACCTCCATCCAGTCCCACAGAAAATCCTCGTGTGTTAGCTCTGTCTGGACAATATGCCCAAAACTCACCACTGCCATCATCTCCATCACTGCAACCCCAGTCCAAGTCATCCCCACCTCAACTCCTCTGAATAACTACAAAAGCCTCTAGTTGTGTTCATCACTTCCACCCTCTGCCCACACCTGCTTACAACATAGCAGTTCGAAAAACTTCAAGCTCTTTACTTTTTTTCAAAAAGTAAGACCAGAACAGTCTCCTTTCCAAAACTGCGCACAGATGCCCTGTCTCTCAGAGTAAGAAGCGGACTACAGGACCTTAAGAATCAGATCCCATCTCCTATTACTCTGCCTTCACTGTCTTTATCCCAACCACACTGGATCCCGGTGCCTTGGGCACATCAGCCCACCTGGCATATTCCCACATCAGGGCCTTTGCTCTGGCCATTCCCAGTGCCAACACCATTCTTTCTCCAGCTCTATGCAGGGTTATCTTTCTTAACTCCATCATTTTTTTGTTCAAATGGCTTACCTAATCACCCCATTCAAAACTCACTGAACTCTCATCTTCCCTTCCTCTGATTTTCCTACAACACCTGTCACCTTCTAACATAAGTTCATGTTTTATTTTCTGTCTCGTCCTGCTACCATGTAAAACTACAGTAGGACAAGGGCCTTTGTCTGTTTTGTTGATGGATGGATAGTAATAGCACCTAAAACAATGCTTGACACACTGTAGCCACTTGAGAAACATTTAACATCTACTGTTGAATTTTACATTAAAATCATTCATTTAGGATACTAGGATACATGGAATAGAGAACAGTCTGTGTTAGCACTGGCTATATACTAACCCTGGGTCTATAAGCCCTTCCACTCTTTCTCTGGGTAAGAGTTTGCCTCTTGACAGGTGAAGTTTTCTAGCTTTCTCACCACCTCCTATGGGGGAAAAAAAAAACCACGATTAGATTAGAGCAACATAGGGCTCCATTTAACATAAAGCCAGAAAAACACGTCAATTTTAGTCCAAAATAGGGCACTTCTCAAAAGTTTAGTGTGTCCTGTGCGAAAAAGGCTAACTTTTTGGATCACTCACTCAATTTTCTAAAGTAAATAAAGAAGTTGTCATTAAAAAAGTCATCTACTCTGACTGGATTAAAAAGATGTAGTACATATACACAATGGTATATTACTCAGCAACCAAAAAAATAAATAAACACATGACTTTTGCAGCAACATGGATGGAGCTGGAGAAGATCATGCATAGTGAAATAAGCCAGAAGGAAAAGGAAAAATACCGGATGGCTTCACTCATAGCAGGAATATAAAGGATCAGGGAGAAAATAATAATAATAATGAACAGCTATGTACCAGAGACATTTTATGGGGGTGTAGTGGGGAATAGGATCAAAAATGGGGGGGTACACTGGACTATGGTGATGGCACATGGGTGATTTGATGATGGGAAGCCCACGGGGATTACAACTGAGATGGCAAAATGTACAAAATGATGTAAAAATACACTATTATATTATTTTTTAAAAAAATCATCTACTCCTGATCCCAATTTATTACATATTTTCTGAACTCACCAGCAGTGACTTCAAGGAGTAGCAGCGCTACAGGCACTGCCTCATCACCACCACATTTATTAAACACGACCACAAGTAATTAGCAGTGTCCGCACCATGTGAAATTTGAAATTCCTACCCTGATTTGCACTGGCTGACAAAGCATTTCTTTAGAAATTACTTCCATAAAAAGTACAAGCAAAACTTACCTAAAGGTACCATTAATGACCCCCAACTTTTTAGGCTCTCAAATGGAAGAGAGTTACATACTTTCAACAGCGATTTTTAAAGCTCTTTTTTTCTTAGTATCTTGGCTCAGAGATTACAGTGTTTTGTAAAGTCCCAGACAAAGAAAATTAAATTAACAGTAAGTGAACCATTAGTATAACCGGGTGACAGTGAAGTAACCCAATGAGGGTGCTTCACAAAACAGGTGCAGCAAACCTCACCCAGCCAACAGAGGGCTAAGGATGTTGGCAACATCTATGGCCCACTCTCAGCAAGCCAAGGGAAAAGATCAGGAACAGAGGTCAAATTGTACCTTATAACATTTATTTTCACTGTTGCCCAAGAATTTCATCTTCCTATACTTTTGCTACTTGAAATTTTAAGCTATTTAAGAAAAACTATTTCTTTGGTTTTTTTTTTAAGATTTATTTATTTATTCATACAGAACTGGGGTACAGGCCAGAGATGCGGAGGGTGAGAGGATTTACCAGAGACAGAGTGGGGAGCAGAACAGGCAGATGTACTGAAATACACTGCTCAGGGGAGCAGCGGGCAGGTCAGGAGAGGTCTGCCACACCATGTGGTCACCTCCGGGGCAGGCGGGGATCGAACTCATGCTGAAGTGGCTTAAGCTTCTTAGTGCTGTGCTTTAACCCGCTGCGCCACCAGGGAGGGCCCTATTTCTTTGTTTTTTTAGGTGAGAAAGTAAGTTCATATATATTTCAAACAACTTCTCTAAGTATAACTTATTTTCAATCTGGGTTCTTTGCCTGTAGATAAGCTTTTTTTTTTTCCTAAAGCAATAGATTGTACATTTTAAAGATTAAATCTGCCCTAAGATTGCCAAAAAAGTTATATTACACATCTAATCTTTTAAAATGAAGATAATTTTGGAAAGAATTACTTGCATGATAGTATCAATTAAGACAGATCGCTGTTCTCTTTTCTCCCAGCCAGAAAGAACTCAGGATTCCCTAGGGAGGTGGGTCAGGATTAAGGGAACAATCTCACTTACTACACTGTATCGTTTCTAAGGCTTATATTTTGCTCACACTTGAACACCCCTAAAATCAGGAAGCATTTTACATTTATAGCATCTCTCAACCATGTCACCAGGGGGCAGTCACAACACAGCTGTCAGCCTCTGCAAGCACAGCGAGAGTCATCATTTCCACATGCTAAGTTATTGGAATGACATGTATTTTATGTCTTCCAAATCTACATAAGTCTAATCTTTAGGTCACTAAAAGACCTCTATATCAACCACCGAAACCATCTGAGATATTTTCTATATTGATAAAGTTATTGCCCAGCACTAACATTAAGGATTTTTTTTATCTAAAACACAATGCTTCAATTAATTATGTTAATCAAAGTACCCAGGAGTAATCCTTTTCCCCCTAGAGAAGTTACTAAAATCCTTCTCACATAATCCTTGTGCTCCAGCAGGTACAAAAAGGGACAATAAAGACATGAACAGTGGTCTAAAAATACCTAGATAAACAAAGGCAGGAGTGAGGCAGAAAGAAAAGATAAAAACAACAGCTAGAGTTGTAACAGGGTGGTTCCTAGGGAAAAGGGAAGTTCCAGGTTCACTGCCCCTCCCAGAAGAAGGGTGGAGCTGAGGAGAGTAAAGGAGAAAAAGAGAAGGAATCTGGGAAGCAGGAAGCAGGAAGGAGAGCCAGAAGACCTGAGGAAGTCACATGGAGCAAAGGGAGATATGTGAAGAAACCGTGTTTCTTTCTTGGACTGGACTGGTTGAAAGCGATGTGGGTGTGAGACCTGTGGGGAGATTGACTATGGCTGTGTTTATATTGATTTTGATTTTGCTCTTTTCCTCCAGACTTGTCTGGCCATGTCTGACCCTTTTCTATGGGTCCCAGCCAGAAGTTGCTTTAGTCTTGCTGGCGGGTTTTCAGGCTTTGCTTTGGGCCAGTCCCTTTTGGATGGACTTTTGCCCACGAGGGATGTTTGATTTAGAAATTATATTCTCTGTCTTCTGTTATTGTATACTCACTGTAGTAAAGTTCCTTTTCATTAAAGTCTTACATGTTTTGTCTTGATGCGGCGGATGGCAGAACCTATTTGAAGCAGGCAGGTTTGAGGGTTCAGGGATGCCCTCTCTCTCCCTGCCCTGTAACAGAGTCAGCTAACTTCTGTCAGCCTTGATTTATCACGACTTCTCACAAATGAAAACTTCAGGGTGAGGGGGGAGTTTGGTTGCTAAAAGAAGAAAGGGCTGAGCAGGACTCTGGAGGAAGGAAGGGACCGAGACGGAAGACTAAGACAGGCTTGGCCTTCACAGTTTTGTCTAGAAGTCATCCTTCTATGCCATGAAAATGAGTACTACATAAATAATTTAAAAGTAATATAGAAAGGATTTTGGGAAAATAGAAAAAAATTATAGAAAAAAGAAAAAATGACCCATTCATAATACCGCTAAAGAAACATTTTTGGTATCTTTGGTATTTTAGCAATTCTGATCAGGCTCCTCAAAACTTCAACAGACAAGTGTGTGTGGAAGGGGAGGTTTTATGTTTGGTTTGGGGTATTTTGTGCATCTCACAGTGGGCACTTTCTCCTATGGTTTTCTGTGTGAATGCTCATATGCTAACTTAGCAATTCTACTGATCAAGAACTGGGAATATTCTTCTTCTCTTTTTTTTTCTCCTTGGACCACTATAGAATTTAGACACCCTAATTTTAAAATCCATAAAGCTTCCTAAATAATTTTCAGACAGGCAGAGAGGCACTGTTTCAAGCTGTTTCACTTCACTAGTTAACCTTTATTCTTGAAGTCACAACTTCTAAATTATTATATATACTAATGATGGCACAACAGAATATTATGTAAACAATTACATAAAATATATATATACTAAATGTTAGTATTTTATATTTCTTTCTATGAAGCATTTTCTTTAAAAAAAAAAAATGACTTATTTATTTATGCATACAAGAACTGGGATACTGGCCAGAGGTGCGGGAGTGAGAGAACTCACCAGAGACAAGAGCAGGGAGCAGAACAGGCTGACTGACAAAGTACACTGCTGAGGGGAGCAGCAGGTGAGACAGGAGAGGTCTGCTGCACCATGTGAGTCAGCTCTCTGGCTGGGAAGAGCTTCATAGGCTGAAAATTAACCCCTTGCACCACCAAGGAGGCCTATATATGAAGCTTTTTCTTTTCTTTTCTTTTTTTAATACATTTTCTTTCAAGCAAATAAATGCCTTTTATGTCCATAGTTTAAAAAAAAAAGAATGACAACTTTTAAAGTTTTCAGGAAACCTAATTTAATAACAATAAACCATATCAAAACCATTTCCAAGTATATAACACAGCAGAAAAATGTATAATAATGCAAAGTTGAACATACAGTCTGAACATGATCAATGAAACAAAAATATTTTAGTGCTTTAAATGGAACAGTCATTTCAGTGTGATGATGTAGGTGAAATAAAACCTTACAATCAGTAGTTAAAAAATGATGAATATGAATCTCTACTCCCACCTCTTCTTCCCCCTCCATCCCGCCCCAATAGTGGCAATGGTATATGTGAGCAAATTAGACAAGAAAAAAGACCTACACACCAGCAAGTGCACCATCTTGAAGAGTCAAAGACTTAGTGCTGCTAAGACTAAAACCAATCATTTCTATAAAGGGACATCTTAATTAAAAAGGTAGGAGCCAGGCCCTCCCGATAGCACAATGGGTAAGGTCACAGCACTGCAAGCTGGCCACAACTGCTTCAATGCGAGTTTGATCCTGGCCCAGAGGTGACCCACATGGCGCAGCAGACCTCTCCTGACCCACCTGTTGCTCCCCTCAACAGTATACTTCGTTGATCTGCCTGTTCTGCTCCCCACTCTGTCTCTGGTGATCCTCCCACTATCCCTGCACTTCTGGCCTGTACCCCAGTTCTGTATACACAAATAAGTCTTAAAAAAAAAATGTAGGGGCCTCCCTGGTGGCACAAGGGGTTAAACATCAGCATTATAAAGCTATCCACAATCACCGTAGCACCAGCTTGATTCTTGGCCAGGGAGCTGACCCACATGGCACAGCAGACCTCTCCTGTCTCACCCGCTGCTCCCCTCAGCAGTATGTTTCAGTGGATCTGCCTGTTCTGCTCCCCACTCTGTCTCTGGTGAATCTTCTCACCACCATACCTCTGGCCTAGAATCCAGCTCTTCTATGCATAAATATATAAATCCTTAAAAAAAAGTAAACCATCTGATAAACATATTTACCTAGTTTTATGGTCTGTGCTCGCTCATGGAGTTGATGTACTAGTGCTTTCATCTGTTCGTAGTTTTCCTAAAACAGAAATAAAGAAGACAGAACACAGTATTAGAAAGAGATTATCTTATTGTTCTATCAAGACAATGGTTAAGGAGAAGATCATTGCATGCCAACCCCACACAGTCTCCATGCCGAGCCACACGTGTGACCTACACAAGGCAGAGGAATTTACATGAGGTCAGCCCAGCACTGTGAGAGCAGAGGGTGGACTTTGGCTGACTGCTGAATGAGTAGGGAAATATCAAGGAGCTCTGCTAGATAATCCTGACATGAAACTGCGAGACACAAATTCATTAAATCCAGCTGCATTGCTTCCAAGCAAAGTAGAAAGACTTGAGGGGGGAAACTTAACATATGACTATTTGGAAACCACTGGAACAGTGTACTCCAGTCAGTCATATTTGACTGACCAGCCCCTGCCAGATCCAGAGTGGGAACTATTTACAGACAGCGGTTTCATGGAACACAACCATGGATGTGCAGGATACTCAGTGGTGACACACTTCAGAACATCACAGAAGCCAAGGCCCTTCCAGCAGCTACATCAGCACAGACACTGAATTAATAGCCCGAACCTAAGCCCTGGGACTCTCCGAATGGTAAGTATGTGTTCATGATTCTACCCAACCTTGGGGCCATTTGGAAAGCGGGGACTCCTTGTGGTCAGCATCAAGATAAGTGCCCACTAGAAATCCTGGCCCTGCTGAAGACAGCAGCTTTCCTATTAGCTGCTGCAGTGATGCACTGTCCTCGCCGCCAAGGGATGGGTAAAAAGTTACATTTGATGGTGCGGGTTAAGAACTGACTGTTTTGCTCTCCATGATACATTCATCCCTCTCGAGGACTGAATTCAGTATGTTCTTGACTATGTTGAGGAAGATGAGGAAAGTGCTCATGCTAAGTTTGACCCCAGCTCCACTTGGAGAATAAACTCTCATGGGATGATCCTC
This sequence comes from Condylura cristata, assembly GCF_000260355.1. NCBI lineage: Eukaryota > Metazoa > Chordata > Mammalia > Eulipotyphla > Talpidae > Condylura > Condylura cristata. The sequence continues at coordinate 39,413,836 of NW_004567108.1, forward strand.
CTCCCCTAGGCCTAGTGTGTATGTTGTTAAAGCGCCTACATGAGATATCCCACTATGGGAGAGATGCCTTATTGGAGTTTGTGCACCTATATTGAAAGGGCCCATATTTACACAGAATAGCTCAGTGGATCACCCAAGGTGTCAAACATGTGCCAGAAATAGCCCTAAGACTGATTCGCTCCCTACAGCCACTGGTGTTCAATTCAATACTTAAGGACTGGTAAGTAGAATTTACTTAAATGCCTAGAGCCACTGGCAGCTCCAAGTATCTACTAGTATTGTGAAACCTCATTAGGATGGGTGGATAAGCATATGGCAAAGGGTTCCCCACCAAGGCAGAAAAGGCTTCAGAGGTGGCTAAACAGCTATTAAAGGAGATAATTCCTCAATTTGGATGCCCAGCTCCATTCAGAGTGATAATGGGCCTGCATTTGTCTCTGAAGTCACCAGACAATAAGCAATGCCCATAGATCAGTTGGAAATGACATGCTGCATGGAGACCACAATCTTCTGGACAGACTGAGAAAAGAAACCTTGCTTTGAATAAGATCTTGGCAAAACCATCCCAACAAACATACCTGCACTGAAATCAGATATGTCCATGGCCCTCCTTTGGATAAGAGGGGCACCTAGAAGGGAACTACAATTAAGCCCCTCTGAAATTATGTTTGGGAGACACTTCTAGGCCTCATATATGAATGCCCCATCAAAAATAGAGTAGATTGCAAGATCAAACAATATGTAAAACATATCCAAACGATTTGCACTGTCTACGCCTCCTGACAAGCCACTGCATCCTTCCAGACCTGGCAATCAGGTCTTACTCAAAACTTGACAGAGTGGAGATGCCCAAGCCAACTGTCAGAAGTAGTCAGGACCACATGACATTTTATAAGCACCCACACTTTCTATAACTTGCAGGCATACATCATTCCAGAGTTAAGTTCCAGAAGATGCTAACCCAGAAACAAAAAGCCACTGGTCTTGTAAACTCATTGAGGATCTGAGATATTTGTTCAAGAAAAAGAAAAAAACTTAATTTTTTCCCCTTCTTTTCTTCTGTAGCAAGATACCCCAAAATTTATTTCCTGGGAAACCCTGAAATGACATACGTGGTAATTGCTCTAACTAAACTTTTTCACATCCCCCCCATTTTTATTAAAATTTTATCTATCTATCTATCTATGCATACAAGAACTAGGGTGTAGGCCAGAGATGCAGGGGGCAAGAATATTCACCAGAGACAGAATGGTGAGCAGAACAAGTGGTTCTACTGACATACACTGCTGAGGGGAACAGTGGGTAGGACAGGAGAGGTCTGCTGCGCCAGGGAGGCCATATAACCCCTTTGTTAATTAATGGTATTACCATTAATTAATGGTAATTAATGCCCTGTCCATTTATCTGACTCCTATCCCCTTCTATTTAATGATTAACTCTATAATCTTGTTTCTCCGGTACCCCTCCTTCCACACCCTCCTAGTTCTGTAACACTAATATCCATCATTTCACTGTTTCCAATGTCACCTAACTCTAAACTCTTCCCTAAACAATCCATCTTTCCATTGCAGTGGCACTGAAGATTCTACCAAGTCCATAGGATCATGCCACTTCTCTACTTAAATAACTATCTTTGCAGACAGCCTATAAAATGAAATCTAATGTGGCTTGCAAGGCTTTACTCTATCTGGGCCCAAAATCAATCATGGATTCCACATCTGACCATGACTTCAGGCCCTCACTGCCATATATACTTTCTTATACACGATACCTACATTCTCATTAACTCCCTTGATTTGTACAGCCTTGCTTCACTGAACCTGATCACCCTTATCTCACCATCAAAATCCAACTCACTCATTTACTTCCTATTTGCAATTTTCTATAAACCACTTTTTTGAGTTCTAGATGTCACTTATCATAATTCACTATCCTTATCTGCTTTCTCATCCACCTGCCTCACAAAATTGATGAGCTCCACTTCTACACAAGCATATGAAATACCCTAGACCACAGTTACCACTTAATGTTTCTGAGTTATACATTCTCTCCTGACCCTGAGAAATGTTAAAACCTTCTATATCAGGATGTTGATTTTCTTGCAATTGTCTTGTTTACCCAAAGGCAGGAATACTTTCAACTGTCCTACAGTTATTTGCACAATTTACATAATATCTGTGTAAGCTTAGCAACTGTGGGACAGACTGAATTTTCCAATTCTGGTATTTCACAAGTTCCAAGTTGTTTCTTTGACCTTGTGATCCCTCCCAATTCCAAGAAAGTGCATTCAAAGGTACTGTGAAATAAGTATTTTCTATTAATATAAGCAATTATTTATCTAGTCTGGAAAGCACAACCCAGACTTAGCTGTGCTAGGCCAACGGTTCCCAAAGCCGACAGCCATCAAGCCCACCAAGGTGCAAATCTGAGGACCCCACTCCAGAGGCTCAGAAGTTCGGGATGGGCTCAAAAGCTGTACATTGAACAAGCTCCCCAGGTGACAATTTGCTAAGCCAGGTTTTGAGAACCACTCATTTCAAAGCTTCAACGTACAGCACCAGTGCTAAAAGTACAGTGAAACTTTCTTTGCTTTGGAATTTTCTTTTTCTAACTTTTCACACCAGTGTATCCCCAAAATCATCCTGAGAAACCAGAACCACCCTCTGCTTTCGAGCCCCGCCAGCGCCTAGACCCTTCCTTCGGGCCATAGGCACCGGTTAAAGGGGACTCACAGACTCGGGTCGAGCGCTCCAGGCCCGGCCGCCACACCAGCCTACCTGATAGATGGCAGATGCCGAGTCCGCCTGGGTGCCCAGCGTGGCCACCGCGTCCCCGTGATAGGAGCGTGGTCCCGGAGCCGCGGCGCGGGCGACCGAACGGAGGGCTAACCTCAGGGCGGTCCACATGGCCATGGCAGGCGGCACAGCACCAGGGAGAAGAGGCAGAAAGGAGCTCGCACGGGCCAAAGCCAGCTTCTCCTCACTGGGGCCCCGCCTCGGGCTGCAGCTTTGCAGCCGACCTTGCAGACAAACCCCGCCGGAGCCTCCCAGACTGTCAGGCCAGCCCGAGCCCCGCCGGCGCAGGCCACGCTGATTGGCCACGCGGCGCACCACGCCCTCCGAGATCAGCCAATAAAGGGCGGAGGGCAGCCCCGCGAGACTTCGTGCCACCGCGAGCTCAGCTGCTTCCAGGTCCCGGGACAACACTGCGCTCTAGTGCGCCAGCACGGAGGGCAGAGTTTGTGGGCTGTGGCTGCGTTGCGTTAAAATATGTACCAGTTCATTTTCAGTGTTTTTTCTTCTTTCTCTGCTAGTAGACTATTCTGGGACTTTGCATAGTCTTTTACAAGAGCTGGAAAATGAGCGAGCTCTATGATGCCCCATGAAATAAAAAATTCCTTGCTGGGGTACTGGCGGATTCTACTGTTAACTCATTTTTTTTTTTAAAGATTTATTTATTTATTCATACAGAACTGGGGTACAGGCCAGAGGCTCAGGGACGGTGAGAGGCTTCACCAGAGACAGAGTGGGGAGCAGAACAGGCAGAATGACGAAGTACACTGCTGAGGGGAGCAGCGGGCGGGTCAGGAGAGGTCTGGCTCGCCATGTGGTCTCCGGGGCAGGCGGCAGGCGGGAATCGAACTCATGCGGAAGTGGCTTCAGATTCTCAGTGCTGTGCTTTAACGGTGAGAGGATTCATCAGAGACAAGTGGGAAGCAGAACAGGTTGACTGACGAAGTACATTGCTGAGGGGAGCAACGGAGGTCAGGGGAGGTCTGCTGCGCCAAGTGGTCACCTCCCGGGCAGGCGGGGATCGAATTCTTGCGGAAGTGCTTTAGCTTCTCAGTGCTGTGCTTTAGCCCGCTGTGCCAACAGGGAGGGCCCCAATGTTACCTCATTTAAAAAAATAATAACAATAAAGAAATTAACCCCTTACAGGAGATCCATATTTATTTAACAAATAGTTGAAAAACGTTGGAAAAGGGTATAGGCTTAGATCAATGGTGATTATTGGACAGTATCACGGTCTAAAAGTGTGCAAACAGGAGAGCCCGCCCCACAGGCCTTTTTTTCCCTAAAGGACACCAGAGCTCCAAAGAGATGGGAGGGGGAGGAAAGGGAAGAGGAAGAATGCATTTACCTGACAGTTTGACCACAAAGAAATTTTTTTTAGAGTAGACATTAATATTTTTATTTGATATATTGTTAAGTCCACCAGAGATGGACTTACTTTCCATTGTGTTATCTTTCTTCTGGTTCACAAATGCAAAAGTATGCTTCATAGCCTTTCTTCTGTGTAGAATTTCCAGGAAAGTCTCGTGTAAATGGATCCTAGTTGTGAGGTCTTTGATTCAAGCATAGTTATGGAAATTTTCCAACTCAGAAAGGAAAAGGTAAAGTCTCTGTAATTCAAGTATATTTATTTTATGGTTTAAAGTTCATCTGTCCCAAATTTTTATCCAGGGTCATGTGTATTTTAATGCAACAGGAATGTTTAACAAAACATTTCCTTTAGTCTTTCAGACATGAGTTTTGCTTTAACTAAAATTAATGACTATTTTGGTGTATAGCTTATAAGCTAAAGTAAAACTTCAAATAATTGTAAGGTACTATACCTATATTTTACATTTTTATAGCTGCAAAATACAAAATAAAACCTCTTGGTATATATGTGTGTATATATATATATATACACATATATTTTATATATCATATACCAGTATATAGATATTCTTATTATATATATCCATACCCATCCCATATCTATCCATCTATCTATCGATTGATCTGTATATATATTGGTTACACTCTTACTGGCTTTATTTTATTCAATTATTCCAGAGAATAACTGAGGTAAAATTTGCAGATTTTTTAGATAATATAATGTTGCCAAAACATTTGTGTAAAATAAGACTTTTTATATATAAAGAATGAATCTACTAAGTGAGGAGTTTGTATTTTAACATGAAACTTTTAGAAAGAATGTTTATAAGACCATATCATGGTATGAAGCAAAACAAGAACTTTTGTGAAAATTAGAAGGAAAATACCACAAAGAAATTTTAAGTGGAGACATTTTTAGATGTGCTGGAGTGTATGGAAAATTACAGTCTTAAAAAAATAAAACTCATAGTGTAGTGAAAAAGGAGAATTTTTACCAGAAAAGAATTGTCACAATAATATATTATGTGGGCCTCCCTCGTGGACTAGGGGTTAAGTCTCAGTGCTAAAACTAACACCGGGGAGCCCTGAGTTTGATTCCAAGCCAGGGGTACAGCAGACTTCTCCTGTCTTGCCCACTGCTCCCCTTAGCAGTGTATTTCAATAAATCCACCAGTTCTGCTCCCACTATCTCTGGTGAGTTCTTTCAACCCCCACACCCCACAACTCTGGCCTACACCCCATTTCTGCTACACAAAAATATTTTAAAAAATAAATAGTACAGTATGTGGGACAACAGTGAATATAATACAGTATAAATACTGAATATGGATTAGCCTGAATTGTTTTTAAGTAGAAGGGATACAGGGGAGTTGTAAGAAACCTAAGATTCATATGTACCAAAGTCAATGACAACTGAAAGATCACCAAGAAAACTACACATGGTCTCAGAGGAGGGAGGTTTTTGTTAAGGGCCCGTTTCCAGTGAGCCTCTGAATGGAGCCGCAGTGAGGGAGGAATAAGTGGGGTTTTTATAGGCCTAGGCAGGAAGAAGTGGCTGGGTGGAAATTTTTGACAAGGAACTGGAATCTATTTTTCTTTCTGGGCTTGGGTTAATGGGTGGTGACAAACAAAAGAGTCACGAGGTTATCTTTCCCGAATGTTTCTGCTTGGAGTATCTGCTCCTTCCATACGCCTAGGTTTGGCTGATGCCTGACCCTTACAACAATGTCTAACATATCTAATAAGTTAATAGAATCAAGAAAAATGAAATACCAAGTTAAAAAGCTTGCTTCAACTTTCCTAGCAAATTGACTTAAGCCATGTGTAATACTTAAAAGATGTTAGCACAGTGCCTAGAATATTACGTGGTGGTTTCTGATTTTGAAAACCTAAAGAAATTATGTTGTAGACTCAATACATCTTTCAGTATCCTTTTGAGAACAACATCCTTATGAAATGTATAGGAGATACTTTTCTTTGACTTTAGTGCCTGGGATAATTGGGCTACTGTTCCACTGGTGTGATTTTTTTTTTAAATATGGGCTTTGTGAATCCTGGTGTTGTTCCTTCAGGTTTTGAGCTGTTTCACATAATGTTCCTAAATAGAAGCTAATAAAATAATGTAGCTAACCATTAATAGTTTTGATAGTTTGATAAATTTCAAGACACAAATTTGGTCTATCTGGAGAAATGGCTAGACTATGTGTCTTTAGGAAAACTTACACAAATACTTTTCTCAGCTAAATTTTATTAAGATTTTGCCAAAATTGGGCCACGCTGGTGGTACAGGTGTTCAAGTCTCAGTGTTATCAGTTATTAGTAGCCACTGCAGCATGAATTCAATCCAATCCAGCCAGGGATTACTTATATATATATATATATGCATACATACATATGTGTGTATATGGATAGATAGATAGATACATATACATATATATGTGTATATATATACCTAGTTCAACAGACCTTTCCTGTCTCACCCTCTGCTCCTCCCAGCGGTGTATTTCAGTAGATCCATCTGTTTCGCTCTTCACTGTCTCTGGTTCACACCCCAGTTCTTGCATGCATAAACAAAATCTTTAAGTAAACTTTGAAAAAAAGATTTGCCACTATTAACTTCAGAAATTAATCCAGATTTATAATATATCCAGGAGTAACTCTTCCCACTTGGTTCTCTATACAGATAAAGTGGCAAGAAAAAAAAGAGACTGAAAAAATTCATTAACATAAGCAGTAAATAAGTGATTCTTCACATGTGTTAGATGTGGAGGGGAAGTCTGTCTTTATCCTGTTAAGATCAAGAAAATACATTTAGGGTCCTCCCTGGTGGTGCAAGGGGTTAAAGCACAGCACTATGAAGTTATCGCAGCCACTACAGCACAACAAGTTCAATCCCTGTCCAGGGAAGTGACCCACATGGCATGGCAGACCTCTACTCACTTACCCACAGCTCCCCTCAGCAGTGTATTTCAGTACATCTGCCTGTTCTGCTCCCCACTCTGACTCTGGTGAATCCTCTCACTCCCCCACACCTCTGGCCTGTATCCCAATTCTGTATGCATAAGTAAGTAAATCTAGAAAAAAAAAAAAGACTTATTCATCCAGATATACTGTTATTTCTAGGGATAGAGAAACTAAATGTAGTTTAAAAACTGACTACTTTTGCTTAATGAAATACTTTAGTCATCTGAAAAGAACACAAGAGAAATAGTATAAAATAACCTTTATTTACGTAATCTATATTTATAGAACATAACTGCTTTCTTTAGAACAAGAAAATTTACAAATGACAGATACTGCTTTTTTGTTAGACTTCTTCAAGCAACATAGTATATACATTACATGGTCACATCTATTTCAAATAAAAGGTGGTAAACAATGATTATTAACAACAAATAGGCTTTTAAATCATTACACGGACCACTTATTAAGAAATAAAGTGTTCAGGAGGAAATTCAAGAAAATATAAAGACCTTTATCATATCTCCTTAAGACTTATAAAATACAAATTCTTCTCATCTGTACATGAATTTACATAAAGTCTTTAGATGAGTAAGCCTTACCACCTGGTAAGGTAAATACACTGATTAAGTTTCTCTTTTCCTAGATTTTAAGAATGTAACAGTAGGATAATTTAGCTGGTTGGCTTGATTCTCTAATACAATGAATGCACACAGATAAAATTATTCTTTATACAGTTCAAAGTTACATCTTCCATAAAATTAATTCATTACAGATAAACAGATGAGACAGATGTTAGTAAAGTTAAAAAAATAAATATTACAGAGATGATAAAATAATGATTTAATTTGGCAATCTAATCCCCCGTCTAACATTAAGAGAAAGAATATTTTCAGAATGATTTTTTTTATTTTACAAAAACAGAGTATTAAATTAGCAATGTTTACTGCCATGATTTGGTGATATATTAATCATGAATAAATGAATATCCAAAGAGGATTTCCATTCATTTACCGATATTCCTTTATGACTCTTAAGTTAAAATATAAATTTCATTGTAAGGCAATGAATAAGAAATACTCTAATATCAATTCTCAATAAATTAAGATCACTGTTATACTTACTGACACATATCCTATTTTACTAATGAACTTGAAAAGCTTGCCACCATTTTTCAATACACAAAACAATTATCTAGACTTTAAAATACCTTCCCAATTAAAATACTGGTGGTTTCATAACGTGATCAACACCATTTTGATTATCAAACATAACACATAAATTCAATGATAAATATCTCATTGATAAAGATGTCAGCACCTTAAAGCAAGAAAAGTATTGTTTAATTTAGGGTTCAAAGAAAAAGTCCACCCAATCATGTCTATCATATTAAAAGTACTGGCTGTGGCTGATTTCACATTGAAATGAAAAAGGTGAGGAGTTGCCAAAGAAACCACCTGGCCCACAAACTCAAAAATATTTTGTAAAAAACAGTTCTGATTTCTGGTCTAATATATATTATCAACTGAAGAAACCATTCAAATAAGACAATAAGACCTGCTCTTTAAGAAATTTATAGAAACACCAAAGATTTGCTTAGATGGATAAAGAAATTACATATATAAATCTCAAAATTTAAAACAATCCTTAAATTCATAATGATGATAATCATTGACTTTATTAATAAAGTCTAAACATTATTTTACTTTATTTTTAACATCAGAATTATGTTCTGTGCTTAAAGACCTAACTGTTCCTTAAGCAGAGTTTAGTGGATGGGTGGGGGGAAAGAAGGGAGAAATTGTTTTTCAAAAATAGGAATGTATGTTTATAGGAACAGGAGACTGCCTTCTGTATGGGAATTTGTCTTGTAATGAAGTTAGGGCCCCCCCACCCCATACAAATCCTGAGATTATCCAAGAAAAAAAGAAAAGCAAAAAATTCACAGTACAAAGTCAATGTACTCAACTATGAGAAAAAAATTTTAAAACATATACACTATCCAAACACTTTTAGTTACATCATTTTAAACATCTTTAAAATTAAAGAGGGCGACAAATTTGTTAAAGCCTTCTTTACCCACAATCTCAGGGATGAAAATAACTAAAACTGACTATAGTTTTAAATTAAAAATTTTAAAATAAATAAGCTTTCTGATGTTTCATCTTTATAAATAATAAGTTTAAATACTAGTTCTTCAATTAGGACTAATATTACATGTACATGAAATAGAAAAATACTTATTTTTCAGTCAGCAAATAGTTGATAATAGAAAAGCTTTTAACATTTATTATACTAAAGTGAAGCTTCACAATTTGCTTACACATATTTAGAAGCAACTGAAAAGGCCTTCACCATCCAAAAACAAAAAACAAACAGAAAAATTTCTTACAAAAGAATTTTCAATTAAATGTTAAACACAATCCACCTCCAAATACTTCAGCACTATGATTAGACAGAGACATTATCCAGGACATTCCAAAATGTCCATCTGTGCTCAGCACAGGAAGAGTGAAAATGTAAACAACAGTGGTTATTTCTGAGAAAGTAGTCTTAATTGTTTCATGTTTCCAAAATGCTGAATCTATGCAAATGAAAAAAACCTCAATGTTATCCACTGATTATAAAAAGTTCAAAGCAATTTCATTACATATTCAAAATCAACCTAAAGAAAAATAGTGAGTTATCTATTTTCTAAATACTGCTTTTCAATATACTTGACCCTGAAAATTTCAGACTTAAAAAAAAAAAAAAAAAAGGAGCTTTTATTCTGTTTCATCCACTTCAATAAAGATATCACTAAAGAAGTATTCAGAGATTGTAGCTGGCTCCTCCCCAGAAGGCCGGTTTTGGTCACTTTTACGTTCTTCATTCAGTAATGGATGGTCACAAGAAACCTAAAAATTAAGTAGTAAAAATAAGTATGCAATACAACACTTATATATTGATAGTAGTAGCCAAAATGGAAAACTGTTTGAAAAGCAATATAGCAATAAACATTAAAAGAAATTAATATAATTTTATTTCTATGCTATTACATTAAGGAAATAATCATAAACACAATTCAGCATTTTATGAGTAAGATAATCTTTGCAGCAATGCTTATAACAAAATTCCAATCAGCATGATAAATTATAGTGTATACATTATTTGTTAAAATTTTAATAGCACAGAAAAACGTAACACTATTAAATCTGTAATGAAAACATTGAAATAGCCAGCATGAGTGGACACATAAAACATTAACACTATACAAAATGAAACTACTAAAGAGTATTAAAAAATTAGCATATTTATAAATCTATAAAAATTTTAAATAGCATGCTACTAACACAACAAAATAGAAGAATAGAAATACCCTCAATATGAAAGCTTACTGATGACATAAAGTGACATTTAAAAAAATTTGCGGAAAGGTGGATTATTCAATAAATGAAGTTAGAAAAACCATCTCAGGAAAAGAAAGTCAAACCTTGTGTATCTCATCAAAATAAATTCTATATGGAACAAAAGATTTAAATGTAAAAATATGTTTTAAAATGTATAAAGCAGCATGGAAAAACACTTTCATAATCTCAAAATAGGGTAGGCGTGTCTTTTAAATGACATGCAACTAGAAGCCATATAAGAAAAGACTGACATAAAAATTGACAATGTCTGGCTGGCAAACCCATCATACACAAAATCAAACACTAAACACATGATAGGGAAGGATTTTGCGCCTCTATCACAAATAGTTATCTTTAATAAGAGCTTACATATAAGTCAAAAAAAAGAACTCAGTATTTTTATCCAAAATATTATGAAAAATGGTTCACAGAAAAAACATGAAAAATTCAAAAATAGAAAGAGATGTTCAACTTCACTCAATAAAAGTATGTGCTCATTAAACCTATGTAGAATATCAAATGTTTAAAAAATCAGCAATATGCTAATGTGAGGGACAAGGCCCTCGAGTACTGCTTACTCTAAGAACAGAAAATGACAGAATCCCAGTGGAGGACAACCAGGAAGTATCTGTCAAAATAAGAATTATTTCTTTTCACCAGGAGTATTTCTATTAACTATTATACAGTTTTAATTCTAAATCTTTTTACACAGTTGTATGTAAGATTTCATTTGTATCACATTCCTGCAGTGACATATTTAATGGATAGCAGGCTGGCCCCAGTTAAGGAGTGGGGATGGGAGAGAAGTGTCTATTAAAGAGCAACACAAAGGATCCCTACAGTGAAGACTGTACTGTAACTTGCCTGCAGCAATGCTAATATCCTGGTTGTGATAACTTTATCAGAATTTACAAAATTTTACCAATGGGGACTGTGAAATCTCTAGTTTTACAACTGCATTTGAATCTGTAATGATCTCAAAACAGAATGTTTAAATTTTAAGAGTTGGAAGGAAACTCTTCAGTGTTTTGCAAAGATCTGTAAGAAAGCAAAAAAAAAAAAAAAAAAAGGCAAGGAAGAAAACAGTATTATCTGTGTAAAAAGTAAATGAAAAAGAAATATGTATTTGTGTATGACAATATCTCAAGAAAAGTAAATCAAAAACTGATAATATCACACCTGTAAAAAGAAAGATCTAAGATAATAAGACCTCCCTGGTAGTGCAAGGGGTCTTAAAAAAAAAAAAAAAAAGCACAGCACCATGAAAGCTATCTGTAGCCACCACAGCATGAGTTTGATCTCTGGCCAGGGAGCTGACCCACATGGCAGAGCAGATCTCTCCTGTCTTGCCTGCTGCTCCCCTCTGCAGTGGATTTCTGTCAAACTGTCCTGCTCCCCACTGTCTCTGGTGAATCCTCTCACCCTTCTCCCCACATCTCTGGCCTGTGCCACAGCTCTTGCATGCATAAATATTTTTTTAAAGGTAAACAGCAATTTGAAAATAACATTAAATTTTGATTTTTGGCCCTCCCTGGTGGCCCAGTGGGTTAAAGCACAGCAATAAGAAGCTAAAGCCACTTTAGCATGAGTTCGATTCCTGCCAGGCCCGAAGGTGATCCACATAGCGCGGCAGACCTCTTCTGACCTGCCCACTGCTCCCCTCAGCAGTGTCCTTTGACGATCTGCCTGTTCTGCTCCCTACTCTGTCTCTGGTGAACCCTCTCACAGCCCCTGCACCTCTGGCCTGTACCTCAGCTCTGTATGCATAAATAAATAAATCTTAAAAAAAATTTTTTTTTGATTCTTGCCTTACACTATACACCAAATCAATAATCATGAGTATCGTTAAAGTTTTGAAACTGACTGGTGAAAATTTTACACCATTGGAGAAAATCTTCCTAATCAAAAAAGAAATTTAAGAAATTACAAAGATAAAAAAAACTTGGAAAACTATTTGCAGCAGTTAAAAGGCATACAGCAAGATCCCACACAAATTGGTAAGAAAACCACTAAGATCCCAAAAGCTATAAATCAGAAAAAGATAGGAACAAAATTAAAAGAGAAAACCTAGCAAATAAATGCAAAAAAGCAAGTCACTCATAAGTAATGAAATACAAGTAAAACAAATGAAATGCCACTTCTCCCTTCTGACACATATTAAAAAAAATACTTTGAAAATAGTATCTAATGACAACAGGATGTGATTAAACTGGCACTGCTGATAATCTAACAACTTGAGCTCAGGAAATCAAGGAAATAGCAGATATTAAAAAGAAAATTCTAAGATGTTCTTTACAAATGTTTTTTTCTTTGAGGTTCATCTGTTCAACAGATGATCACCAGCTTTTCTTCCTTGAGATCTTAAGTTAATCCATTCTTCTTCCAAAGGTTTTGATACACATTTACAGATTTTTTTACTCCACTACCTGCCATGTGGACAGTTTCAGAATACACAGAAAGCAAGCATGCAAACAAATTTTAATTTAACCTTTGAATTCTTGTGGATGGACATTTCTCCTAAAACAAAAATGATAAAAACATTGCCTCTCTGTTTTCACAGATCAGAGAGGTCTTTGCATTAAAGGAACGGCGTAAAGTACTCATTTATAGCTAATTCAAAGATTCTATACCTTCCTGTTTCGCGGATGGGAGTCACTCTTCACTAATTTCTAACATTCAAATGAAAGGAGGACTTGTCATGTTTTGATGTCTGGCCCAAAGATTACAAACAATAAAATAAGGCAGTGATCACATACCTGAGTGGCTGAACTGCTAATATCCTCAGTTTGAGTATTAATAACACTACTTGGAGATGGGAGCAGATCAGAGGAATCTTGAGCTTTCTTCTGACTTTCATTGAGTGGATTAGATCTTTTCAAATTCTGTCTTGATACCGGTATAAGAGGTTTTAGGCGCTTCTTACTATGAACTTGAGTAGGTTCATTAGACTCCAAAGTATTCTTTGAACATATCAAAGACAAAAATCCCAATGGTCTTCGGCCAGGTCTAGAAATAAAACTTAAAGATACTCAAGAATGTCCAAGAAGACACAGCTTAATCCCAACTTCTTTCCACTAATATTAAAATGGCATACATAATACAACCTTAGTGATGTCAGCACATCTATGAAATAGTGACACCTCTACACCATTACATCCATTACATATATTTATGACAAAGGTCAACAAAGCATAAATGTGCAAACAAATCACTGGGAGAGGTTATCAAGATTCTGTGTGGTAAGGTCAGAGTTCCACGCCCATACTGCTATGGACACCTTGAGGAGCACACTCTGAGTAGCAAGATTCTACAGCGGAGCACAGTCCATGGCCAAATGTAGCCCACCACCTGATTCTACAAATACATTTTACTGGAACACAGCCAAGCTCATCTGTTTACAAATTGTCTCTGGCTGCTTTTGCACTATAGCTGCAAAATTGAAAAGTTGCAACAGGGACTTTGTAGCCTACAAAGCCTAAATATATGTCCTTTTAACAAAAAATTTGTCCTAGAACAGTGATTCTTAACCAGTTTTAACCCAAACCCTCACTCTATTTTCAGTACATCTCTAACACTAGAGAAGATACTGCTCTCTTCAGTTATATAATTAAAAAGAATAGATTAAGTACACCTCTCAAGCTACACATCTTATCTGCCCCTAGTAGAAGCTAGTACATGTCCTTCCTTCTTCAAGTCACCAAAATCATGTTAATGTTCTTCATAACCTTGAAGGCTTCCTTCTAGAGTATAAGGAAAATAACACTGAGAAACACTGGCCATTAAGTATAAACTCCACATTTATGGACTATCTGGCATAAGGGAAAAGATGCAAATATTATTTGGGACTTCAATAAAAACAACTTCCTATCTCTCCAGCCATCTAGAACTATGTTGGCAGCAACTGTATGGTAGAATATTGGTTAAAGTAACTATGATGGACAATCTGGAAAACAAAGTGTAAAATACTAAGTTCTGAATATGTTCTAAGTATTTTACAGCAATAAGAAAGATTGAAATGCAGCCATTTTCAACAAAATTTGAGAGAATTATGTGAACAAAGTTAGAATGATGAAAACAAATACACATAATTCAAAAAAGGTAAAAACACTGAAATACTAGTGGACATCAACAAACATCCTGAGGGTTCTAAGGTTAAGTGGTAGGAGAAAGAAATGAACAAAGGAACACAAAGGATGATGGTGGGGGATAAAAGAAGGGGAAAAAAATGACTAAGTCTGTTTAATAAAATGCAGGAAAAGTACTTTAAAAATGTTCTGTCCAAGAAGTTAAAGTTAAGCTCTTGTTATATGGAATGTATATTTATGTGAAAGGAATGTATATTATGTGAAACCCAAAATGTTTGACATTACTTTATTGCCTTTGATGAAACTACTTCCCTTTACAGAGAAATGTATACCTCATTATTGGAGTTATTCCCTATAAATGCTACCTCTGCTTTGATTAGGTTATATTTATCCACCAAGGGAGAGAGACAGAGAAAGCGAAAGTTTATTAAAGATTTTTTTATGATACCTGGATAGTGGGGTTTTTGATGATGATGATTGCTTATCCATTTGTTCAACAGCAGAACAAGTTCTTTCATTCTTATCGGAAACAATCATCTCATCTTGAGGTAACTGAGGTGTATTGTTTACTATATGTGTATCTATTATTTTATCAATAGCTGTAGATCCTATGCTCTGAAAAGTTGAAGGTTCAAGTTGCTCTTTCTGAGGTTCTGGAGTTATATGTATGCTTCCTGAGGCAGGGAAGGCATCTTGTCCTTTGTAAGACTCCCCTTCAAAAAAGAGAAAACAAACGGTTAGCCCACATACCGAAATTAGGACTTCCAACTGAACTGTAGTATTTAAAGGGAAAAATCATGATAGTCTATTATAAACCCACCCTAGTTAAGAGTAAGATATATTACCAGTTACCTGTACTATTAAATTATAGTTAGTTAAAAGCTATGGAAAAGCTCTCACATTCAGATACAAAATAGTTTTATGAATGTATTTTTTAAATAAATATTTCTTGAACTAGCAGAATGAAAGAACACTCATTTTCTCATCTCAGGACCAAAGGAAAGACCTATAAAAACACTTGTATATTTAATTTTCTATCTTCTAAAATGTAGTTGCTGAGCTTTTATAACTACAAAATTTTCTTTTCTTTCTTTCTTTCTTTATTCATGCAGAATTGGGATACAGGCCAGAGGTGGTGAGAGGATTCACCAGAGACAGAGGGGAGTACAACAGGCAGATCAAGGAAGTACACTGCTGAGAGGAGCAGTGGGAGGAACAGGAGTGGTCTGCTGCGCTACGTGGATCACCTCCAGGGTAGGGGTAGAACTCACGCTGAAGTGGCTGTGGCTCACTTGCAGTGCTACGTTTTAACCAGAGGGCCAACTAGAAAAATTTTTATTAATTATAGGAGGTAAGGAAAAACTCTAATAATGAAAGCATAATTATCACAAAGAAGGTCAAAAGACTATACCTTCAAACCCAAACTTCAAAAGGTATTATCAAAAATTTTAAGGAAAATTAGCAAGATGAAGTCACATTAAAATTTATTGCACTCACCTGTTTTCTCAAAAATGTTTATTAATTCCTTTGAACACATCTGTTTTAAGAAAATTTACAAAAATTACAAATCCATTTACTAAGTAAAATAACTCTTTTTTATACAAAAGACATTGCTATTCTTTAAACTTTTCCATAATATAGAAGATGGAACGCATCCAAAAATTTTTATAAATGTAGCACAATAGTGATACCAACTAACCAGACGCATGTCATTACAAAAATATGAAATAAAACATTGTAAGCACAATTCAACAGTATTCATGATCAAATAGCTTAAGTATGCAAAGATGGGGGCCTCCCTGGCAGTGCAGCAAGTGGTTAAACTACTTTGTTGCTTCCCATAGCCACTGAGGCCCAACTTTGATCCCAGGCCAGGAAGGTGACCCACATGACACAGCAGACCTTTCCTGTCTCATCCGCTGCTCCCCTCAGCAGTGTACTTCAGTAGATATGCCTGTTCTGCTCCCCATTCTGTCTCTGGTAAAACCTTTCAATCCCCACACCTCTGCCTGCACCCCAGCTCTTTTATGCATAAATAAATAAATCTTTTAAAAAAAAGTAAGTTCAGAAATATACCCAATATGAGAATTTTTATCTGATAAAAATGGAATTTTTAGATCAGTGGAGAAAAGATGATTTATAAAAGGTATTGTGATAACTATGTAGGCATCTGGGTATAATTAGGTTGACTTATTCTAACACCAAAATAAATTCTAAAAAATAGTAGTATTAACAAAAAGGACTTACATTAAATCTTAAGGAATAATTTTTCATGTTTAACATAATCATTAGAAGTCACAGAAAATCAGTCTAATCTCTCTACAGCATATGTGCATTTTCAACTCTACAATTATAATTTCAATTACTATAGGCAATTTTTCATTGTTAAAACACATAAAACAAAATTTAGAAAAGATCATAAATAAGACCAAAAGTCATCATACTTTTCTTACATGTTAATCCACACTAATGTACATCATTATCTTTTATTTTTATTATTTTTTTGAGACTTATTATTTATACATACAAGAACTGGTGTCTAGGACAGAGGCACAGGGAGGAGGATGGGAGTATCTGAGAGGATTCACCAGAGACAGAGTGGGGAACAGAACAGATCTACCAAAATACATTGCTGAGGGGAGCAGCAGGCAACACAGGAGAGGTTTGCTGTGCCATGTGGGTAGGTCTTTGGCCATTTTGCTACAGCGGCTGGTGATAGCTTAATAGTGCATGACTTAATCCCTGAGCCATCAAGGAGGCCCCAACATTGTCTTTTAAAATGACACATTATAAACAGGTACCCTATTGTTGAACTTAGTAATCTACTGTCATCTTTTTCCATAAATAAACTTTTATTCCAGAAATATACTTTTTAAAACAAGACAAAACTATTGAAACTGGGTGACTAATACACATTATACTAACATGTCTACCTTTTAAAAATGTATGAAATTTGTTATATTAAAAAGTTAACCAAAGAAAGTTTACATGATAAAAACCACAAAAAGTAGAGTCAAAATACAAATAGCAAATTGGGGGAAAAAAACATCTAAAACTCCTAGATATGTAAATAGAGTTCCTCTAAACCTATAAGGAAAAGATCAACAAACCAACCAAAAAATGGGCAAAGAATATAAAGTCATTTCACAAATGGCTCTTAAGCATCTGAAAAGATTGTTTAACCTTACTCATAATAAGTTAAAACTACTATGGGATACCATTATCCTACCAAATATAAAGACTACACTGCCTCTGTTACCATCTGAGCACTGTTGATCTTTTAACTTTTCCTGTGAAAATGTACATTCCAACTTTTTTCCATAATGTAGCTACATAGTACAGTACATCATGATAAATACCAGAAACAAAAACAAGAGGGAACAAAGAAATTGATAATAGAGATTGGGGATCAGCTCTGCAGAGTATTGTCATCCTGCACACAGGCCTGTCTGAGGTAATGATTGAGCTAAAGAAGTTTGTGTATTTAGCAAGGGAATGTTTCATAAAGAAGAGATAGTTAGGGGTCAGTGAAGGATCTTAAGATGGCTGGGCAAAAATTTGCTCTAAAACCCACTGACCTGGTGGGGATACCATCTCCCAAAACCAAAGGTTACTAACTAACCTTTAGATTACTGACTTCCTGGAGTAAGACCTTCACCTCCAAGCTGGCTACTCTTTCTGAGAATCTACCTACTGTCAACTGAGCCTACTATAAGGTCAGTGTGATGAAGGCTGGGTTGGTAAATGACTTTGAGAAGAAGTTTAATGCCCTGAATGTTTCTGTTCCAGGGGATAAATATGCCATCCTGATAAGACCCTGAAGAAAAAGATGTGAAAAGTTGTGATGTTTTTTAATCTCTCAAAGGTCAGTATTGAGGAACAATACTGGAGAAGATAAAGAATTCAATTTGATCAGATAATTCAACCAATTTAAACAAGAAGTAGTACCCTACCGGCCACACAGGCCCATTAAGAGTTTACAGAATTCAGGAGAAAACCTATTTCTCCTAATCTATTAAAAATAATTACATTTAAAAAAATTACATAATGAGAGAAAAATAAAGAGACAGCTAATGAAAATCCTGGTGAATGAATACATCAATGTCCATTCTAGAAACCAAAAAGATGGATAATAAGGCTAGAGAGTTAGTGACTAATATACGAAGAGTTGACAGACTAAATTAGGTCAGATAATACAGGGCCTCAGAGATTTTGGTTTTATTCCTCAGAGCAATGAGAAGCTTTAAGAATTATAGTGGTGGTGATGATATTTTTATTGCCACTTTGCATAAGAGCAACTTATTCAGAAAGGTGAAACATCTTGACCCACGGCAACTTGGTGCAGCCAAAAGTCAGCTCCGTATGCTTTTGATCTTCGTTTTAGTAAATGAGAGAGATACATATGGGTTCCAACAATTTTCACCTACAACTGATATAAAGATAACCCAAAACTGATTTTACCTAGATTATTCATAGTGAAAAGTATTAGAATTATCTTTATGCAAAAAAGTCTAAAGAAAAAAGCAGAAATAGATCCACTGTAATACAACCACTGTAATACAACTGGCTTAATGCTTCTACCTTACCTCAGAGGTATATTTCTGACAACTGTCTCTTGAAGTGAGTGAACTTTTTTTGGCAGGAGGAACATGGTCACTCTCATTGAGCCTACAACGAAATCTCTTCCTAGATAGAAGATCCAAATCTGCAGGAGGCTTTTCAGAATCATCTCTTCTACAGTTAGATGAACACAAGGCATCCTGACCAGCTGTAGTCATTGGAAAACTCATACTGCATAACAAACATAATACATACATGATACATCAAAAGAAGTTACTTAATGAAGTCAAAGTCCCTCAATTACTTACTGAGGTTAAAGGCTGATCATTCCAATAAAAACTGTCAAAAACCTTTAAAGCACTAATACATACATAGCCATGGCCACAAATATTAGTTTTGAGCTCCATTTATCCTTAGACATACAAAATATACATAAACCTCATAATAAACACAAGTGCACGCATGGTACATCAAAAGAAGAATTTTCTTTATCTGGAAAGTTGTTTTTAAAAAATGTCTCTTTCAACCCTCCATGGTGGTGCAGCGGGTTAAAAGCACTGCACAAAGAAGCTAAAGCCACTTCCACATGAGTTCGATTCCCGCCTGCCCCGGAGGTGACCACATGGTGTGGCAGACCTCTCCTGACCCGCCCGCTGCTCCCCTCAGCAGTGTAATTCGTCGATCTGCCTGTTCTGTTCCCCACTCTGTCTCTGGTGAAGCCTCTCGCCACCCCTGAGCCTCTGGCCTGTACCCTAGTTCTGTATGCACAAATAAATAAATCTTTAAAAAAAAAAAATGTCTCTTTCAGGAGCCTCGCTGGTGTGCAAAGGGATTATGTCTCAGCACAATGAGGCTATCAGCAGCCAGCCAATGCAAACCGGGTAAGGAGCTAACCTACATGGCAAGGCAGACCTCTTTTGTCTAGTCTTCCTGTTTGCTCCCCACTGTCTCTGGTGAACCTTCTCAACCTCCACACCTATGGCCTACACTCCAGCTCTTGTGTGTATAAATAAATAAATCTTAAAATAAAAAAAAAATGTCTTTTCCAAATATAAAAATCTTTAATTTCTAATGCTACCTGACAATTAGGCATTTTAACCAATGACCAATAAATGTTCCCTTGCTATATACTATTTTTCCAACTTTCTGTGAATATATAATCATTTCAGAATTGTAAAAATACATAAATATTTACAAAATTTTAACAGATGCCATTATATAAACCAGACTGCTAAGTTTTTTAATTTTCAAAATACTTAAATTACCAAACATGTCCTAATGAAAGTATCATTTATACATTTCTTTTTTTTTAAGATTTATTTATTTATGCATTCAAGAACTGGGGTACAGGCCAGAGGTATGAGGTGGGGGGGTGAGAGATTTCACCTTAGACAGAGTGGGGAGCAGAACAGACAGATGTACTGAAATACACTGCCGAAGGCAGCAGTGAGCAGGTCAGGAGAGGTCTGCTGTGCCATGTGGGGCACCTTGCTGGCCAGGAATCAAACTCACGCTCAGTGGCTGCGAAGAGCTTCTTAGTACTGTGCTTTAACCTGTTGCACCACCAGGGAGGGCCCCTGATTTATACATTTAAATAGCATCTTTATCATAAAATCAGTGATTTCTTCTCTAATTTACCAGATAATTACTAAATGAGATTCTCAGGACAATTTAAATAATGTTAGTAAATGCCTTGTTTAATCAATACTGTCTAGTTCATAAGGCACTGTTCTCTTAGGAAAAAAGGTTAGCTTTATTTATTACCTCATGTTTTCCCTTTCTTCTGTATTTGCTGATTTGACCAGTATAGGCGCTGGCAGCAAAGAGTTTGGCATTAACTCTGTAGTGGTGTCAGTAAATTCTTCCACAGCATTGGCTGGGATTTCCACCAGAGTCAAAATGAAGGTGTGATCATCTTCTCCATCTTCATGTACATTAGAAACCAGATTCACTAACAAAGTTTAAAAGTTAGTAATGAAATACTGAACTAGGAACAACAGAAAATCATTAATATATTTCATTTCTCAAACATCTCATGATATCTTATCACCAAGAAACTAAATTACACCATCCAAAACAGCAGTTTCATGAAGGATGAAGATGATTCCCTATGGAGAGGACTTACAATTCTGAATAATAAAGCTGATGCATAAAATACTTCAGTTTGTTTTGGTTTGTTTTTTTTTTTTTTAAGACCATAACAGACTGAAAAAGAACTGTTAGGACTTTCCAAAGTCTCTGGGGGATAAGTCCGTATTATTAGGCTATGTTACACTTTAATGAAGCAGGTCATCATACCTGTTAGGTCTTGAGAACTGACTATATTCTCTTGTTGAACTTCTGGAATACTAGTTGGGGTACACTGCCACAAAAAATTGAAATGAAAAAGTGAGGTTGATCAAATCACATTCCTGACAATTTGATATAGTAAACAGTTTCAAAACTCAATATCTTATATAAGTATATACGATTTTTCAAGTGCTATGAGGCTTTCAATTATAACAATACACTTTTTATTCATTTAAATAAATATATACACATAAAGGAATTCTGACCAAATCACTAATTATGTTTATTAAGTGGTTTCTGGGGTAAGAATGGGAAATCCAAACCCTTCACCCTTCTACTTTCATATAGCAGCCATTGTAGGTGACATTTGAATAGAAGTAAACTGGTCTCCCTGCATCCAGAAGGGCTCCCCTTCAATGTTTTACACAAATTACATATATTGCTTCCCTTAAAAATGCAATTCCCTGGCCCTCTCTGGTGGCAGAGTAGGTTAAAACACAGGACTAAGAAGCTAACGCCACTTCAGCATGAGTTTGATCCCAGCCTGCCTCAGAGGTGACCCACATGGTGTGACCCGCCCGCTGCTCCCCTCAGCTTTGCTATTTCGTCCATCTTCTTGTTCTGTTCCCTTCTCTGTCTCTGGTGAATCCTCTCACTGCCGCTGCACTTCTGGCCTGTACCCTAGTTCTGTATAAATCTTTATTTAAAAAAAAATGCAATTCCCTAATGCTTAATATCTTAAAATTTTAATTTTGCAGTGAAAAATGTCTATAATTTACTGACGCAAGAATCAGCAATGCATAGTAAACTATAGGATAAAGGTTGCTAGATTATTTTAACCACATTATTTACTTACTAATACAAGGTAGAGAAGATGCCTTGATAATGAAGAATCTTGGCAAATAGCATTTTAGCCAAGTGATCAATCAAACATCACCAATAATGGGATAAACTCACATTATGTGTCTCCTGATATGATACACAAGAACAGAACATTGCCTACATAGTAATTCTTCCCAAAAATACCTAACCTGAATCTAATAATGAGGAAGTAATTTAAAAATTTATACTGTTGACTAGCCTATGTTCTTTTAAAATATGTCCACAAAAGTGGGGAAAAAACACAAGAAAACTACTGTAGAGAGAGACAGCCTCAATTTGAACTATATATATTAATATTAAATCAATGTTAGATAATATGGAGTGTAACAATAGCAATGCCATTTCTCTTTGAAAGCGTGTTTTTTAAATTATCTAGAGAAGTGGAGAACAAGACACAGAAAGAAAAAGCAAATGAGGCAAAATATTAACCATTAATGAATTCAAAAAAGGGTATATAAAAATCCTATGGGTAGAGTGCTAGGGCAAGATTGCTTGGCACCAAAATGAAAAGAGCACAAGCCCTGGAGCGCAGCTGCAGAGTCACAACCAGTGCTTCTGCAAGTCCCACCGGGCTCTCACTCAGGGACACAAAACCACACAGACCCTGGGAGACGGGGACACAGCTCTCAGGCTGGAAAAGTCAACATCTGCTCGTGACGACAGCTGCTTTCCAGGGCATGTGCCATGTGAGGGCTTAGCAATTCTTTAGGTTAGACACCAGGGAGAAAATGATCATATAGCTCACAGAATCTTAGGAGGATAAGATGATACATGTATGACAATATCTATTTTCACAAACACTTATAGGGCCTCCCTGGTGGTGCACAGGGTTAAAGTGCGGCACTATGAAGCTATCTGAAGCCAATGCAGCACAAGTTCACTCCTCAGCCATGGAGCTGACCCATAGGGCGCAGCAGAACTCTCCTGTCTTGCCCACTGCTCTCCTGAGCAGTGTATTTTGATCCATCCACCTTTTCTGTACCTCACTTTGTCTCTGGTGAATCCTCTTACCCTCACAGCTCTGGCCTGTACCCCAGTTCTTGTATGTATAAATAAATAAATCTCTAGAAAAAAAGTATTTATAAAATGTTAACTGCCATTATTATGTTTGTTGTTGCTATCAACGTTAACTGGACATTAAAGTTTCCTTTGTAAGAGAGCAATTAAGAAACCACTGATGATTCTAAACAGGGATATACTATTACCAAATACTTCATTTAAAAAACCTATGTAATGCTAAATGAAGGAAGCTTTGAGTGTTAGTAAGAGACACAATAGGGGACCAATTGAGTGACTATGTCAGTATCACAGGTGAGAGATTTGGGTGGTTTAGCTGGTTACAGTAATGAAAATAGTAGGGAGTGAACAGAATTGAGCTCTATTTAGAGGTAAAACTGAGAAAGTTGCTCAATTTCACATAAGGTGGTACGTTGTCAAAACTTGCAGAACTGCACACCAGAAAGAGTGAAATTTATTGCATGTAAATTATATCTTAATTTTTGTCATATTTTTTAATGGGGAATAAACAACCAGCTAATATTTTACATTCTTTTACCTCTGGCACATGAAGTGTAAGCACACTGTCTCCATTAGAGTCCCTTCTAAGTTGCTCTTCAATAGTACTGTTAGCAAGACCATTACCCACATCAAGTGTGTGGGACCTTATGGGATCAGAGGATACAACTGGAGCAACTGACAATATATGAACTTGAGATCCTTCTTCTTGATCTTCATGTCTGAAAAAGAAATTAGTATGTCCTAAGAGTCTTAGTATGTATTTGAAATTAAGCAGATAACCATAGAATAATGTTCACAAGTAGGAATGTCAACAATAATCTAGTAAAATGGTTCTCAAACTATTAAAATACTTTGAATGTAAAACAGCTCCCTTTACGATCAAATTCTTATAGATGCAGATTATAACAATAATTGAAATACTATAAACCAATATATACTTGGACATACTGTATAGTATGTAAACTATCACAATAAAACTTACTTTAAAAAGTACTGAACTATATGTGTTCCATCACATGTATATACTTTTGTTCTTGTGTGTGTGTGTGTGTGTGTGTGTGTGTGTGTGTGTGTGTGTGTGTGTGTGTGTGGATAGCTAGATGAATGTATGTACACATATACATCCTCATTTTAAAGTTTAGGTGTGCTAAGCATTTCTGGAAAAAATTAACAATTTATAATAATTGCAACAATACAAACCCAGCTTATTTTTCCTCTTTACCTTTCAGTTAGGCTTACTCCTTGTGAAATGTTGGTCTCTTCAACACCATGTACACATATCAGTTCTCTCTGCTCCTTGCTCTCTAATGTTATAACTGATCCAAGATTTGTATCTTCTAATTCTGTTGCTTTAGAAGCATTTTCCTCAGTTTCTTAAATGAAAAAAGCAATTTAAGATATAGCCCAAAACACTACAGCTAAAATCTCTGTATGAGAAACATTCTTTCCTAGAAGATCAGTATATAGTGGCTTTTCTAAAGTACTCTTCACTCAAAAAGCAAGGGTTCATTAATCTGGCAAAAGGGTAGACCTAATCAATGAGATTTTTGATAGGTAAAAGAGATGACAGTAAATGCTGCACCAAACTTACATTGTGCCTGGCTGCCAAAGCAGTTATATCACCACTCTCTGGTAATAGCAGTAAATTAGAAATTCACATACAAAAGAGATTTAAAGGTTGGCATACAGAGGTCTGGCTAGTTCCACCTTAGGAAAAGTGGTGCAAAGGAACTGCTCAAAAAAAAAAAATAATGCCACAAAGGGTAAAATACTTCTATCTGAAAGGTGTAAGTTGAGTCTGCACACTGAGATCACTTCTGGGTATTGCACAAGCTGACTAAATAATAAATTACACTGAACTGAACCATAGGTTCATTCCTGTTTAAAGTGAAATCCCAGAAATCAGGAAGCCCAAAACATGAAAAAGATCATGCTAACATTGAGATCTACATATGGGATTTAATACAATGTAGGTGGCTTGCTATATGCATTGCTTTCTTTGCTCTTACCAGCATATTAAGGGACTAACCCTTGGCTAGGAAAAATGGAAAAGGAAATGAGTGTAAGAGTCAAGATGTGTATTATAATACAGTGAAGCCACAAAAAAAATCTGTGTGATCATGCAGAAAGATTTTGTCAATATATTAAGTTTGAAAACAAAGCATTAATAAAAGAAATCTTAATAATAAAGACAAGTAATTCAATTTAAAAAATAACATCTGAACAGACATTTCTCAAAAAAAAAATACACAAACAAACAAAAAAAGAGTACAGACACCTTTGAAACAGTTTAGCAGATCCTTAAAAGGGTTAAATATAGAGTTACGAGATTCAGTGATTCTACTTGAAGGTATAAACACAAGAGAATGAAAACATGTGTTCTTAGAGTATCACTTAATTAGTTAAAAGGCAGGAAACAATTCAAATGCCCATTAACAGATGAATGGATAAACAAAATAATATATTCACATAGTAGGAAATTACTTAGCAATAAAAGAAACTGATTATACGATACATTCTACAAATGATGTTTGAGAACATGCAGAGTACAAGAAGTCAGGTGCAAAAAGCACATACTACATGACTCCATTAATATGAAATGTCCAGATGAGGCTAATCTATGACAGAAAGTAGATTGGTGGCTGCTTAAGGCTGTGGAAAATTAGGGAAATGGGGAGTTACTACAATGGCAGTGATTATACAACTTAATAAATATACTAACCACTAATGAACTATAGGTTCTAAATAGGTATATTGTATGTATTATCTCAATAAAATTACTTTAAAAACGTACTGAGCTGTATATGTAATATCACATGTATGCACTTTTGTTCTTTCTGAAAATGTGTGTGTTGTGTGTGTGTGTAGACAGCCAGATGAGTGTACACATACATACACATCCTCATTTTAATGTTTAAGTGTGCTACACATTTCTGGAAAAAAGTTAACAGCAGTTTACTATGAGAACTGAGACTGGGGATCTGAAGTCCAAGAAAAAAAGCATTCTAAATTTTTATACTTTTGAACACTGGTTATTTATTGCCACAAGCATATTTATCTTTCTAAGAGATGTTTCCTTAAATATATGTACCCATGCATACACAGAAAAAATATATATGAAGAGAAAGTTTAATTAAGTAAATAAAGTAAAATTATAATAATAACTGAATTTTTTAGTAGTAAATCACAACAGTTTTAATGATTGAATATTCCATTTGAAAAGCAAGGCTATTTCTGTTTCAAAATAATTTTGCGACATATAATGGGGGGTAAGGGAGATATACCTCTTTGAGTTACTTCTTCAGTTATAAATAAATTAGGAACTTCCTGATGAACGCCAAGTCTGCTTGTCCCTAAAATTGTTTCAAGATTTAGCAAATTATTAGTCACTTCAAAAGCTGCATCCCTAAGAAAAGAGAAGAAAGAGAAATTTATCAACTATGTAAAGATCCTCTGATGTCTTTTCACATGATACATCTGTCTAGAACTGACAGCTATGTATTACCTTCTCAGTTGACACACTGTGAGGTATCAACATGTCCATTTGTCAGTGCTAAACCTACATGGTAGTTACTAAAAGTCCACAGAAGAGACGAGAAACAGGACCATGACTATAATACAGACTACATTTACATGAAACTTTTACAATAAAACGTCAGACACACAGGTGATAATTTTAAGATGCAAACTGCTAAACTAAAATGAACATCAGTCAATCTTTAAAGGATGAAAATGAGGAGTGCCTATTTAACATTGATAAAAATATCACATAGAACTATTAACTAACCTGATGATTTGTTAAATGTGTGAAATGACTATACTTTTTAAGAAAAAATCAAAAGAAGTAATAATTAAATAAAGAAAAAATGGGCCTTGCTGCTGGCTCAGAGGTTGAAGTCTCAGTGTTATCAAAGCTATCGCCAGCCAATGCAGTATGAGTTGGATCCTGTCAGGGAGCTGACCCAGCACAGCAGACTTCTGTCCTTCCTACTGCTTCCCTCAGCAGTGTATTTCAGCAGATCCATCTATTCTGCTCCCTACTTTTATCTGGGAAATTTTCTCACACACACCCACATCTCTAGCCAGTTCTTGTATGCATAAGGAAATAATTCTTAAAAAAAATAAATAAATAAAAACCTGGTTGGTAGAGTGTTTTCCTGTACTTTCTCCATTAAACCAATTTTTTCTTTTGTACTTTGTTCCTCCAATATAATTTTGTCTTCATCTAATGATGCAAGAGATATACTATTGATAGTTGAAGAAAGCTGACATTCGTGAACAATTTTGTAATTTACATTACCTGGTAAAAAAAGGAATATGACTTTTATCCTTTGAATGAACATCAGGTGGTACACATATTTCTACTACTGAAAAAAGCAGAAAATTAAAATTGACCAATACATCTCAATATCCAAGTAAATTCTTAGGCATTCAGAAAATACAAGTCTTTGTTTTTAAAGTTTTCTCTATTTTTATTTCAAATTAAAAGTTATGATCTTATATTTCATGCCAGAAATTTGATCTGCCCTAAGTTTGATAGTTCTTGTAGACATTAAAAATTTTTAGTTATTATAAGTAAAATTAAGTTCTTATTACTCTCAGTAATTAAATAACTTCAGATGAATTTCAAAATAAGATCACCTTCATTTACAATTCTTTAAAACCTGAATTTTGTTTTAAAGATCTAGCTTTGAGACTAAAAATCTAACACTGAAAATAGAGTTTATGGGCCCTTCCTAGTGGCACAAAGGATTACAGCATATCACGATGAAGCTACGGCAGCTACTGTGGCACAAATTCGATCCCCAGTCAGGCAGGTGGCCCACATGATGCAGCAGACCTCTCCTGACCTACCCACTACTCCCCTCAGCAGTGTATTTCAGTGGATCTGCCTGTTCTACTCCCCACTCTGTCTCTGGAGATTCCTCTCACTCCATGTACCTCTGGCCTATACCCCAGTTCTTGTATACATAAATAAATAAATCTTTTAAAAAAAGAAAATACAGAGTATAAAGTAATTACCAACTAAAATAATTGGAAGAAATAAATAAGTATCAATTTAATGTATTTAAAGTAGTAGATAGTTAGTAACGATCATTGCTTCTCTGTAAAATCAACCTAAAATGTTACAAATTTAGGTTTACTTATCTTTTGGTTCATTCTAAACTATCACTATCTAAATTAACTCAGTCACAGTTACTGTTCCTTCATACTACATTTGTCATGTAACTGAAAACTATCCAAATAACAACTCCTTTGCTAGAGAAACATGTTTATAGTAATCAGTGAGTTCAGTTAACCAATGATGTTTATGTTGATAAAAGTGGAGGACTTAATTAATCCTTCCATGAATATAAATTATTATTTATTTTTATTGAGGTAACTTAAAGGCCTAGGATCACTTCCTTCAAGATACAGTTATCACATCACACCAACCACCAAGACACCTATAGTAATCTACCACAGTCCACTGTTACAAGTTATGTTTAATCAATGAAATGTGTTATCCCAAAATGGCCACTACACCTAAAGGGCTAAATAAGTCAGACTGATCAAGGTACAGGTTTTAGCTTTTCTGGAAAAAGAATGAAGTGATGCCAACTTCAAATGTAGAAGGCAGATATTCACTTATTACTCAAAAGTGGGTATAATTTCTTAAAGTTGACTTTAAAACTTTTCTTTCACTCTTACCATCACTCTGTTCTGTATTGATCTCTGACTGCAATACCAGATCTCCCATTGTAAGTAAAGCAATGGCAGCTTCTGTGCTTCCGTCATTCATACCTTACAGGAAAAAAATATTGAAATAGTCAAATGAACATGAAAATTTGTGTACTTTCAGAGGAAATACTACTTTATTAAAAGATGTAACTCTTAACTCACTTTCTAAATAACCTTCTGAAAACTTAAGCTTCTAGAAATAACAGCTGTATCTTCTGTTCAACTCTCCAAAATGACTCATTTACTAACTACCACTTCTACTAAATCATCATGTTAGTGTCAACCAAGCAGTTTTAGCAGTTTCCTTATCAACAATTACCTGCTTCATCTTGGGTATGTTCAACTCTGCTCACTTCCTAAAAGAAGAAAAGACAGGCAATATAGTATATATTTTCCCAAGAATATAGTATTTAGTATCATAAAAAGCACTATATATTACAGTTCTTTATGACAACAAAGTGGACTTTTTTCCTTACATCTGATATATTCATAAAATTTCATAATGCATAACAGAAATAATTTAGAAATCAAATTATAGTCTTGTGCTCTTTCACCTTTTCCTTGTATGCAAATTTTAACTCTGATCATATTGTTATGTGCATTGATCATTTTATAAAAAAGATTTATTTATTATTTATGTATACAAGAGCTGGGGTATAGGCCAGAAGTGCAGGGGGTGAGAGGATTCACCAGAGACAGAGCAGCAGAGCAGAACAGATGGGTCAGCTTCCTGGCCAGGGTTCAAACTCATGCCTTAGTGGCTATGGGTAGCTTCATATTGCTGTGCTTTGCCTTTGGCTACCAGGGAGACCCCCTGAATTGATAGTTTTTACTTTACTTCTTATTTTCCCTGTTTTTCAACTTTAGCCATACCTACTGCCAGCTTTAACCTAAGGGAAACCAAGTTCTAAAGAATATTACTGATTTTGAGGCCCCCCTGGTGGAGCAACAGGTTAAAGAGCAGCACTACAAAGCTGGCTGCAGCCCTTCAACGCCAGTTGGATTCCCCGCTGAGGACAGGACTAACAGCACAGCAGACCTCTCCTGTCTTGCCCACAGCTTCCCTCAGCAGTGCCCTTCATCAATCTGCCTATTCTGCTCCCCACCCTGCCTCTGGTGAATCCTCTCACCGCCCCGGCAGCACCTCTGACCTGTACCCCAGTTCTGTATGAATAAATAAATCTTTTTTTTTTAAACTGCAGATTTTTCATATTGCCACGTAGCTTAAAACAAGCAAATTTTAATAAATTAAGAAGTTCAAGATTGATGTTGAATATGGTAACATGAAAATCTTTGCTGACTGGTCCTCTCTCCAGTAAAACTAGTGAAATTTATTTTAAAAGAAATTTAAAATTTCTGGTACTGGTCCAAAGGCCTAAGATGAAGAAATATCTCAAGGCAAACTAAATATAAAAATGTTGATTCTGAATGAAGTATACGTGAAATTTAATTAATGTTATAATGAAATATTAGTTCAACTAAAAAATGTATTATAAAATATGTCAAGGGACCAAAAAATGACACAGGAACACTAATAAGGAATGACTATCACCCAGTCATTAGTGAATCCTCAAAAACAAAACAAAATGGAGAACGTGAAAGAAAAGGCCAGCATTCTCATCTACTTACATGGAATATTGGAAAAATTGAAACTCGTATGTATTGGATAAATAAAAAGGAAGAAAATTTTGAGGAAAATTCAGTTTTCATCAGAACAGAAGGAAGAAAGATTGTTTTTCCTTTCCTCCTCTTAGCTCATCACTAAGCGAAGAAAGTCAGTTATAAAAGATTTATGTTTACTAAGAACAGAAACCATAAAATACCTAGAAGCAAAGATGGGTCAAACACTACACAACATACACTTCAGCGACATCTTTAAAGACAGAGCATCCAATGCCACAATAGTGAAGGCAAGGATAAATAGATGGGACTACATCAAGTTAAAGAGCTTCTATACAGCAAAAGAGACATTACAAAAAACAGACAGCCCACTAATTGGGAAAACATTTTCTCACACAAAAGTAGTGATAAAGGACTGATCACAGAAATATACGGAGAACTGATGAAACTCAACAAAAATAAAATAAACAACCCCATCAAAAAATGGGCAGAAGAGTTAAAAAGACACTTCTCCAAAGAGGAAATGCAGATGGCCAACAGGCATATGAAAAAATGTTCAACATCACCCGTAATAAGGGAGATGCAAATTAAAGCCACATTGAGATACCACCTCACCCCAGTGAGAATGGCACATCTTCAGAAAACTAGCAACAACAAATGTTGGCGAGGATGTGAAGAAAAAGGAACTCTCCTGCA
>NW_004567108.1:39445672-39462989 GCF_000260355.1 Condylura cristata
TAACCTACATGGCAAAGCAGATCTCTCCTGCCTTCCCCACTACTCCCCTAGGCAGTGTATTTCAGTCAATCTGCCTGTTATCTTGGTGATGAGAAACCCGCGGGGATTACAATTGAGATGGAAATAAAAATGTACAAAATGATGTAAAAATAAACTGTTATAAAAAAAGAATGTTTTAACAATAAAAAAAAGATTTATGTTTACACATATATGTAAGTATACAATGACTTGTATACTTTAAGTGCGTGAATTGCATAATGTGTGAATTATATCTCAAGCTGTTTTAAAAAGTCTTAATTCCAAGACTTCATATGTAAAAACAAGATAAATACTATTCAAATTGGGGAAAGTGGCCAACAAAATACAAATAAAAATATTTTAAATAATTTACATTTAGTACAGATTGAATACAATTTAACACAAGTCTGTGAAGATTCATTAGCTGTACACAACAAAAATTCAAAGCTTTCAAGTCAAATATGAAATGTATAAACTATTCACTAGATTCAGGTATTCATATTTAACACATCCCTACTTCGAAAAACAATTAGCTAAGGGCTTACAAACTTAAAACTTTCAAACTAAACTTGTAGAGCCTCCCTGGTGGCACAGGGGTTAAAGACAGCACTATCAAGCTATCACCAGCCACTGCAGCATGAGTTTGATTCTCAGCCTGCAAGGCAGCTTACTTGTAAAGCACAGCAGTCCTCTCCTACTGCACTCCCCTCAGCAGAGTATTTCAGAAGATCTGCCTGTTCTGCTCTTCACTCTGTCTCTGGTTAATTCTATCACCCCTGCACCTCTGGCCTACACCCCAGTTCTTGTATGCATAAATAAATAAATCTTTAAAAAACAAAGCCGGCTCTCCCTGGTGGCGCAGCGGGTTAAAGCACAGCACTGAGAATCTAAAGCCGCTTCTGCAAGAGTTCGATTCCCACCTGCCCCAGAGGTGACCACATGGTGTGTACTTCGTCGATCTGCCTGTTCTGTTCCCCACTCTGTCTCTAGTGAAGGCTCTCACTGCCCCTGAGCCTCTGGCCTGTACCCAGGTTCTGTATGAACAAATAAATAAATCTTTAAAAAAAAAAAAAAAAAAAGAAAAAAGCCAAGAGCTCTCCCTGGTGGCGCAATGGGTTAAAGCACAGCACCAAGAAGCTAAAGCCACTTCAGCATGAGTTCGATCCCCCCCATGCCCCGGAGGTGACCCACACGGAGCAGCAGACCTCTCCTGACCCGCCCACTGCTCCCCTCAGCAGTGTAATTCAGTAGATCTGCCTGTTCTACTCCCCACTTTTTCTCTGGTGAATCCTCTCACCCACCATACCTCTGGCCTGTACCACAGTTCTGCAAGCATAAATAAATACATCTTAAAAAAAAACAAAAGCAAAAAACTTGCAGTCTTTTGAAAGCAAACAAAGAATTAAAGAAAAAAAACATGTTAAAATGGATGCTTACAACTGATAATGCATTCAAATTTTCTTCTTGTTTCATTACTTCAGTAGTTACTTCTGTATTGGAGAGCTGATGTTCAACAACAGCTATGCATTCTGTATCTGGGACATTCACAGTTATTTCAAGCTGTCAAAATGAAAAGTTTCATGATTTTACTTTGTCATACCATATATAGCAAAACAAAATAAACATGAGTAAGTACAATAAAATGTCAAACTGAAGAAATAATCTACATCCATGCATGACTAGAAAACTAAAATATAGTTAATTCTTAGCTGATAAACACTAACTGAGCAAAAAGCAAAACACTCAAGATTTTTAAGGGATCTGTGACTCTTAATAATAAGCAAACTTTCCAAAGTTAATAATCTCAGTGCGTGGCATTTCATTTTCCTTTATCACCACTCCCACATAATTTCTTTCAGCAGTTTGCTAACACAGAGTATTTTCTAAAACCCAGAGGGCTACAGGTACATGTACACAGAGTAGAATGAGACAAAAGAAAAAATAATTCACTCAAAGAAAAAGAAAGTTCCATGGACTCAAAAAAACAAACTACCTCTTCCATCGTTTCCTCAATCTGAGAAGGAACAGGTTCAGGAGATCTGAGACCAACAGGTACAAACACAGGAGCTTTGTTTAGTTCTTCTGGAGCAAGATGATAGCTTTCTTCTTCATAGTCAACTTCAAAATCTTCAGCATCATCTTCTTCTTCTTCCTGGGAAGCCCGAAGAGTCACTAACATGGCCTTTGAAGTTCTAGGTTCCTTCTTAAAAGTCTTACTCCGAATTCGTTTTGATCCACGCCCTTTGGTGACACTTGGCTTGATCTTTCGATGTATTCTCTTTTCACCACGATCTAGCTCACTCTCAGAGGCAGTAGTAACCCCAGACCTTCGCTCCAGAGTAATTTTAGGGTAATTTGATTCTTTTAACAGCTGTGAAGAGCTGGATGTTTAATCAAAATAATGTTGTTGATATGATATGCACGCACAAGGATAATTTTAATGAAAATCAAACTTTAAAGTAAAAATCCCAATTGAAGCAATTAAAACTCCTACCACCATTCTACTGAAAACTGATGCTCTGAGAAAAAGAAAGGAACTATTACTAATTTCTCATTTGGTTACTTCTTGGTGATCTACCTACAAAAATTTCATAATAAATTTTAATTCTTGACCATTTTTTCCCTTTCTATTCAAATGTAGAGGTGACAAAAGACTGCAAATTTTAAAAAGGGCAATAAATACAGAACATGGGACCAAAAATTGATAGTGGTTTACCCTATTTGGCAAATAGATTATATTAAAAAGAAAAAAGGAGAGGCAGAAACACCATCATTATCAGTGATATGTTTTTTAACTTAAGTCCCCTTCCATGTTTCCTGAAAACTAAAGATTAGTCTTCACTTGTGTTTTTAACGCTTAAGAATAAGCACCCAATTATTTAGGTAATACACACAACTTGTTGGTCTCTGGCTCATCGCTAATATACTCAATACCTTGAAATTTAAGTGTAAAAAGAAAAATCTTAAGGTATCAGGAAAAAAAAAAAAACCCTGGTGGCACAAGAGGTTAAGTCTCAGCACTATGAAGCTATCTGCAGCAGGAGTTCAATCCCTGGCCAGGAAGCTAACCTACATGGCAAAGCAGATCTCTCCTGCCTTACCCACTACTCCCCTAGGCAGTGTATTTCAGTCAATCTGCCTGTTATGCTCCCCACTCTGTCTCTGGTAAATCCTCTCACCCCCTGTACCTCTGACCTATACCCCAGTTCTTCTATGCATAAATAAATAAAATATATATATATTTTTTAATTTAAGATGATTGTGAAAAAGTAAATTTCAGCAAATAAAAAATCAAAAGTGGGGGGGAAAAGCAGACCTGCAATAAAAATTTATACTTCTGTTAACAAGCCATCTTTTTTTAAAAATTAAGACATATAACATTATATGAAGACATTAATTTGATACATTTATATATTGCCTATATATTGTCCTGATAAACAGGCACCTCACACTGCATAATATCTTTTTTTCCTACTGGTTGGAAAAATTCAGTTCTCTTCTTTTAGCTAGCTTAGGGATTATACTAAATATTGCTACTTTTTTAATTACACTATGCCTTAGAACACTACGGAGTAAGCCATCTTTTGACTCAGTGAATAAGTTCATGTAGGACACCCATAAAGAATATTTTTAATTTCCTATTCTGAAAGTTAAATAAAAATTTATTAAATAAAACTTTACCTTGTTAGTTTATTGAGAAACTGCTCTTCAACGACTGAAGACACAGTGTTATTCCCTACAGTTTTCTCTCCGGCACTCCCTGATGGGCCAATGTCTGTTTGAGCACCTCTTTTGGCCAAACCAGCCTCTGTGGAATCTACACAATCTCTTCTCGGTGAAACCTCCAAAGATGTCAGAAGTGTGGCCTTTTCCTTAAATTTAAGAAATAGCTAATGTTACCACATAACTAACTCTATGGTTTGCAGTTTGTCCTAAAGTTCTAAGCTCACAGACTCATAAAACATATGACACTGATACCGAAATTTTTACAATATTGGAGAGTCACTCAGTATTCATGATAAAGCAAAACTGTATTGTTTTAAATGTTCTCCTTCACGACTCTGATCAATTAGAGTCTGCTAATAAAAACTGGTTTGGGAAAGGGGAGGTTATTTATTTGTTTTTAAAAAAACTTACTTTTTGAAGAAGCTGAATGCCACAATCTCTATGCTTCAGTGAGTTATCTTCCGGCTTCTTTGCCTCGCTCTGATTGGCTCTGTCTTTCTCTAAACATGGTCCCTCTTTCTTACCATGTGCTTTTCCCAGATTTGGCTTAGCTTTTTGGGATTGCCTTCTTATCAAATGTGTAGGGCTAGGAGCATGCGTTCTATGTTCATGTCTAGAATGGAGCACAAATTACTCCTTGTTAATGTAATAACTGTCAAACAATTTTGGACACAAACCAAATCTATATTCAAAGAAATATATATATATATATATATATATATGCTATAAAACAAGTGTAAAATGAAACCACAAATACTGATATGAAAGGGAAAACATAAAAGTTCTTTACCATTTTCTGTACAGCCTACGGAAGTCTTAAAATAGTATTAATCTTTCTTTTACTTCTTTAATTTCACTACTTACTGATTCTGGTGTGTGATTTCAGGCTACTTTCAGTAAAACAATTAGATAAAATAAATGCAAAAGTTGAAGGTGAGTTTCACAATGTGACTATAAATGCTTTCAATTGGGCTCTGAAGCATGAATAAATTTTACACAATCCTCAAAACCTTAGCCCTTCTAGCCCAAGAGCAGACTTAAAGGCCATATCAATTTTCCTATCATATATCTATGAACTCATAGAAAAGGATTTATTGACAGCCAGTGTCATAAGGATTTCACCTGTATTTGCCAAATCAGAGAAAAATAAAGTTTTAAACATTTAGTAGCCATTATGTTGGGAAATATTGTAATAACTGATAAGAATCTAAATTCTGAATTAGAAAATATAAAAGCTAATATAAACCTAGATACTTATAAAAAATCATGAAATTCTTATAAGGACTGTATTATAGAGTAATCTTAAGTAATACTTCTAAGTTACCTAGAAGTCGTTACATTTCTAAATGTTCTAACCCATTAAGTTCTTCAGGCAGTAAAACCCAGGGAAGTTGACAGGAAGTTCTAATAAAGTTATGATGATGGCTAGTACATTTCAGTGTCAGTTAAAATTATTTGGGAAAACAAGTTATATCTAACATTAGTACAAGCTATTTATAGCAATTCTACAGAAGTATTTAAGAATAAAACACATACATAAGCTCAGTGTGCTGAGGGATAAGGGGGAGAAGAAAATGCTGGACACAAGAATAAGTTAACTTTAATATATCAGTTATGGGTCCTCCCAGAGCGCAACAGTTTTAAAACACTGCACTATGAAGCTATCCCACCCACTGCAGCACGAGTTCAATCCCTAGCCAGGGGGGTGACCCACACGGCATGGCAGACTTCTCCTGACCTGCCCGCTGTTCACCTCAGCAGTGTATTTCATCAATCTGCCTGTTCTGCTCCCTGCTCTGTCTCTTGTGAATCCTCTCACCCCCTGTACCTCTGAACTGCACCCCAGTTCTGTATGTATAAATAAATAAATCTTTTTAAAAATATCAGTATAATATAGCTAACAGATGGAATAAATTGCCTGAATCGGGAAGGTTTAAAAAAAAGGGGGGGGGGTGGTAGGATTTGTCCCGGAGCATCCATAGGGACAGTATGATTTACTAAATATAAAATGTTTACTTTTGTAACTTGTAACTCTACACAACCACTACATACACACATACATTCTCTCAACCAGACTAAAAAAGGGGGGGGGGGCGGGTATGATGAGGTATGGGTCTTCACATAGATAACTTAAGAGTTAGGTTTCTCTCTGCGACCTCCCTGGTGGCACAACGGGTTAGGATGCAGCACTGCAAGCTAGCTGTAGTCACTTCAGTACGAGTTTGATCCCCAACCCTGGAGGTGACCCACATGGCACAGCAGACCTCTCCTGACCTGCCCACTGCTCCCCTCAGGAATGCACTTCGTCGATCTACATTTCCTGCTTCATCAATCACGCTGTCTCTAGTGAAGCCTCTCACCACCCCTGTACCTCTGGCTTATAACCCAGTTCTGTATGAACAAATAAATAAATCTTAAAAAAAAAAAATAAGAGTTAGGTTTCTCTCATTAAAAATGCTAAGGATGAACTTGAAACATGTAGTTTTTTTAATTTGTTTTTTCAGGAATCTCTGGCCATGTAACTATACAAATTTGCTAGTCTGCAAGTCATAAGTCCTAAAAAAATAAGCTTAAGAGTCAAACTGACAGTGCTACTTTGAGCAAGTCACTAAAATCTTCTATATCTATAGTCCATTATAAATGATAGCCATTAGGAAAGGCTAACTGCAAAGGTCAATAATCTTTAGAAAAAGTTCACACAAAGTAGCAATCTTCACAGTGTTCCCACATAACCTGCCTCTCTCCTTGCTCAGTGTTTACTTTGGTGCATCTTATCTGCTGGCTTCACAATGGCTCCTTGGCAGTACATCAAAAATACTAGGCATGCTTACATACTTTTGAACACTTGTTACCTTGTCCCCTATATATACCTTTGACTTGACCCTTCACTTCTTTTAAGTCTTCTCTACAATGGTATTCTTTTAAGGAAGCATTTTCTGACTGCCATTAATTAAAAAGCAAATTCTACATGATACTTCCTATGCTCCCACTTGCTTTAATTTTCTAAAATGACTTAGTCATCTTATTTCCTTTGTTTATAAACTGTTTCCCAATTGGAAAAAAAAACAACCACAAGGACAAGATTATTTTTATCTGTCTTAATGATCTATATTGTTCCCATATTATTAGCACCTGCAACAATCCCTGGTACATAGGAAACACAAAAGTGTTTGCTGAATTATGAATTTAAGGTTGTTTTCAGTGGTAAAAGTCTATAAGACCAAAAAAAAATTAAATTATACCGGGACAATAAATCCATAAACAGCAATTAGGAAAAAGAAGCAGTCATACAAACAGGTTCATCTTTAATGTCTAGAGATTAATTTAATGTCTCAGAAAATGTCCTCCACAATTACTAGAGATGAGTTACTTGGTATAATCAATCATCAGTTTAGTACAATATGGCATTTGAAATATAAATATAAATAATGCATCTTAGTGAAAAATATTTCCTAGCACCTAACACTTTACTTAAACATCCAGTTTAAAGAAATGGCTTAATAATGACAAGGTAACTTGAAATTAAGGTAAAACTGGTCTCAGTCTTAAAACAAAAACAGTATCAAAATACAGACTTATGCACAAGGGACACAAAAAAGATACAGAAAAACAGAAAAGCTACCAATCTGAACCTCACCTAAATGTAAACAAGCTATTTAAAGTCAGCCAGGGGACCCCCTCGTGGTGCAAGGGGTTAAAGCGCAGCACTATGAAGCTACCTGAAGCTACTGCAGCAAGAGTTTGATCCCTGACCAGGAAGCTGGCCAACACTTGTAGCAGACCTCTCCTGTCTCACCTACTGCTCCCCTCAGCAGTGTTAGTAGATGCCTGTTCTGCTCCCACTCTATCTCTACTGAATTCTCTCACTCCCCACACCTCTGGACTGTACCCCAGTTCTTGTACGCATTAATAAATAAGTCTTCAAAAAAATTTTTTTCAAGATGTGAAGTTATATATAATTATGCAATCTAACCTTTATCTTTGAAAAGCTTTAAACTTTTCTGAAAAGCAAACTTACCTTGTCTTTTCATCCAGAATATCATTCATGCTGCATTCTGAAACTTTGGAGGATACAACTTCAATTTCAGTTCCAATTGGAGAATTTGCCTAAAATGACAAAACCATTTTTTAAATTTTATTTATATTTATTTTACATCATTCTTCATTACTGCACAATGTATGTTTTCTCCTGTCAAGTGTAGTCCCATAAAATTCCCACCAATTCACCCATGCACCATCACCATATAGTTCCTTATGCTCTTCCCTCCCTTATTTTGATCCCTTTTCCTCCCTCTCCCCTGCAGAATGCAAACCATTTTTTAACAACAAAACATATGTTCTAAAATATTGTTTTCTTAAATTAAGACTCAGACTTAATAAGCTGTATTTATGTTTGTTGCCCCAAACAAAATTGCCTAGCTTAGAGAGAGTGTTTCTAAGATTACTGCAGTAATTTGTTTACATAGTTTTTACACATGCTTAAAAAACTAAAATAACCATTGATTGTAAACTCCACTTCAAAAAGTTTAATTTTTTTTTAAAGAATCTTTTGGGAGATTCAACTATGGAGTATAGTCACTTTAAATCTAGATTTCTCATGTTAGAGAAAAGAGGGACAATAAAATAAGAACCAGTTAAAATGGGAGTTAAACTACTTAAATCTGTTTCATGAGAAACAGAGCC
This sequence comes from Condylura cristata, assembly GCF_000260355.1. Lineage (NCBI taxonomy): Eukaryota > Metazoa > Chordata > Mammalia > Eulipotyphla > Talpidae > Condylura > Condylura cristata. The sequence continues at coordinate 39,454,100 of NW_004567108.1, forward strand.
ACCATTAAGAAACTGGATAAAACATCATTCACAAAAGCAGGATATTAGACAGCGGTTAAAAATGGAGCATTTCCAAACTAGTACAACCACTATGGAAAACTGTTTGGAGGTTCCTCAAACTGCTAAACATGGAGCTTCCCTACGACCCAGCAATCCCACTCCTAGGTATCTACCCAAAAGACACAAAAACACTGATTCAAAAAGATACTTGTACCCCCATGTTTATTGCTGCTTTATTTACAATTGGAAAAACATGGAAGCAGCCCAAATGCCCAAAAGTAGATGACTGGATTAGAAAGATGTGGTACATATATACAATGGAATATTACTCAGCAACCAAAAAAGAGAAACACATGTCTTTTGCAGCAACTTGGATGGAGCTGGAAAAGATCATGCTTAGTGAGATAAGCCAGAAAGAGAAAGAAAAATACCGGATGGTTTCACTCATAGCAGGAGTATAATGGACCAGGCGAGAAAATAACAAAAACAATGAACAACCATAGACCAGAGACATTCTGTGGGGGTGGAGTGGGGAATCGGATCAAAAACGGGGGGGTTGGAGGGAGGGAAATGCACGGGACTATGGTGGTGGCACAGGGGTGATTTGGTGATGGGAAACCTGTGGGGATTACAATGGAGATGAAAAAAAAAAATGTGCAAAATGATGTAAAAATAAACTTAAAAAAAAAAAAAATGGAGCATTTCCCTATCTGTTAGCACAGAGAGCTATGTACCATACAAATGACAATCCGTAAGTCAACAAATAACATATATACAAATAATTATTATTTAAATTTGCATAACTGCACACACAATTGCACTGAGATATATCTGATACATCAAAGGGTTTTCAGTGGTTTGTTCAGTGTTGTGATTTGGGTGGTAATTATCTAATTTTGGAGTGACTAGACTTTTCAAAGTAAACAGATTCCTATGTTAGGAAAAGAATAAATATGTTTCACTCCAAACAATTCCAGAGTGATAAAATGTGAAACAAACATAGACATATTAATAAGTATTCATATATACTAAGCCAAGTCTGGGCCATCATTTAATATTTTAGTATGCATAGAAAGGATCAATTTAATTTTAACTCACCACAGTCAATAATTTTTTTTCAGTTTCCTCTTTTTGTAGTATTATCTTTTCATCCCTAATTATGACTTTAGCTTCAGCTTTTTCTATTTGCTTTTGCCCTGCCCTTCTTATGTTTGGTCTGGGTCTCTGAAGTCGGCCCCTTATTGGAGGAGCAGTTTGGGTAACATTTCCTTTCTCTTCTTGTTGCAAAGTGTTTATATTTTCAGTCCTAGAAAGGGAGACAGAAAGAAAAAGAGGGCATATGACTATAAAAAGGTGCAAACTCAGTGGTGATTTGGTGATGGGAAACCCGTGGGGATTACAATTGAGATGAAAAAAAAATGTGCAAAATGATGTAAAAATAAACTTTTTAATAAAAAAAAAAAAGGTGCAAACTGCTAAAATACAAAAGTTTAAATCTCTTCTAATCAACTTTCCAGAAAAACATTTTTGTACCATTAAAGAAAATTTACTTTCTGAATATAAATATATCTTACTTCAAAAAAGAAAATGGTTACTTCAATTCTCAAAAGATAATGAAGTACAATAGTGACTAGGAACTAGAGGAAGAGAAAAATGGGAAATTACTGTTTAATGGGTAGAGTTCAGTGTGGGAAGAATGAAAAAGTTCTAGCAATAAGATGGTGACAATGATTGCAAAACAGTATGAATGTTCTTACTGCCACTGGACTGTACACTTAAAAAAAACAGCTAAAATGGTAACTATTATGTTGTAGGTATTTTACCAATTTTCAAAATGGCGACTATTTACCTAAAAATACTGCATTATATAAGATGTTAAGCCTCTAACTGTAAATGCTTATAAATAAAAACAATTCAAGTAGTCTTTATATTCACTTTTAAAATACATTAACTCAACTTAATAAAACTAAAATATTTGAAGAGATATATCTCTTTTATTTTAGATTTTTCAAAGAAGTATCACTGTTTACCCAACAGAAGCAACTAATTCTTTTTCCTGGGATTCTGTAGACTGGGATTCCTCTTTAAGTTCAAAAGAACTTGAAAGGTCCTTTTGAGTCTGTACAGATGGTGATATCACAGCCTCCTCCTGCAGAGGATCTGATTTGTCTTTTTCTGTTGATGTGATTAGAGAATTCACACCCTAGAAGGCACATAAAAGATATAATTAAATTGGAACTTCAATACACCATTACAAGAATAAATTGGGAGCTATAGAAGACAACAGGGAAACACCTATTAAAAATTTAAATCCCCAAAGTACACTTGTACAAATATAACATAAAGGTATTCAAATACATATCTAGAAAATTAGATTCAAGGATATTTATTACAGCAATATAACAGCCTCTCAATAAAAAGAAAAAATCAAAAATATGAAATCCATAAGTAGAAGTCTGAATAAATTATAATTTTTTACAATGCAACAGTACAGCACAGTCTAAAAGATACATTTATATATACTAATCAAAATACTACTATTAAGTGTAAAAATAAGAAGGCCAGCTATGATCATGTTTTTGTAAAACCATAAAAACACTTGCATATTTAAATTTATGTAAGTTGCTTATACACATAAAAGTATAAAACTATCACAAATTAACTTGGAAGGGAGAGAAGAAACATTATAAAAGATTTTCATGTTTTATATTTCTTTTTCTAATTTAGAACTTTTTCAGCTAGATTAAAAAATATCAATGAAAAGCCGGTATATGTTTAGAAGTCTCAACTTGTGACTATTAACATTTTACTTCAAAGTCTTTAATGCTATATCACACAATCTTAATCTGTTGTGGAATAAGTTAATGAAGTAAATAAAATATCTCTTTTACCACATATCAAGCTTTTAACTTTTCATTTCACCATCAAAACACAATGAAATAAAAGAATCATTTCCACTTTTCCTATGAAGAAAACTGGTTGGTTCATTTAGCTTTATGGTTACATAGCTAGTAAAGGTCAGAAATTGGAACTGGAATCTAAGCCTCTTAAATTCCTTTCCATAATATAGCCCTCATTAAAGATTGGAGATGCTTATATAAACCACATGGGAACAGACAGGGATATTAAATATAGCAACATTATTAGCCAGAGTAAAAATTATGAGAAAATATTAGTAAAATTTAATTGTAGGTGCTTTATTTTACTAACCTAACTAAAACAAAAACCTTCCATCTTAAAAGTCACTCACCTGCTGTGAAGGAAGAGAATTTGTGTTTTCACTGTTCTGTTGTGAAACAGCCTCCATTTTGTCAGTTTCCAATTTCTTTCCAGGTATACATTTTTCTGCTTCCATAGTTTCTCTCTTTAAAGCTGCTCTTGCCAAGTTTGGTTTTGGTTTTTTGAATCGACTTCTCACAAAAGGTACTGTTTTAACTTCAAATGGCTTCTGTTCTTGAGGAAGAGGTTTGCTTTAGGAACAAAGATTGTCAAGGTTTAGAATGAATCGAAGGAGAGCATCCCTGCAAGCCTAGGCAGTTAAATCTCAGTGGTATGATTTGAGTTTGATCCCCTCAGCAATGTATTTCAGTAGATCTCCAACTCTGTCCCTGGTGAATTCTTTCACCTCCAGCATCTCTGCCTAGACCCCACATATTGTATACATAAATAATACATAAATCTTTAAAAAAAAATTTTTGAAGAAGCAGTAAGAGCAGAATCCCAAGGCAACTCTATAGAATGGCAGTAAACATCTACCAGTCAGAACACCTGGTAAATCCTAAAAACTTGAGTAGAATAATCCAGGTATAAGGCGAGAAACGATATCGTCCTGGCATAAATATGAGTTTGTAACACTGTATTGCTTGAGAATATGTGCTACAGACAACTTTGGTAGTAATTTTCACAATCAACTATCAGAATGACCTCAATCCGCTCTTCCAGTCTTCCCAAAACTATTTAAAAAATCTCTAACACTCTGCTACAGATGTTAAGTTTTTCAAAACTTCACTTAAAGGCCCTCTCTCGTGGTACAACAGGTTAAAACGCAGCACTAAGAGACTTCAACACAAATTCGATCTGCAGCCAGGGAGTTGACCCACATGGCTGGCAGTCCTCTCCTGTCTCACCTGCTGCTCCTGCTCCCATCAGCAGTGTACTTTGTCAATCTGCCTATTCTGCTCCCTACACTGTCTCTGGTGAATCCTGTCATACCCCTGCACCTCTGAACCCTAGTACTGTGTGCATAAATAAAATATTTTTAAAAAAACAAAAAAACTTCACTTACAAGTACAACTTTATTATGCCTCCATGGGCTTTACCCTTTCCTTCAGGTTCTGTCACCAACACATATATTAAAATCTATGCTGAGGCCCTCTCGGGTGGAGCAGCGGGTTAAAAGCACAGTACTAAGAAGCTAAAGCCACTTCCCCATAAGTTCGATCCCCACCCCAGAGGTGACCACATAGTGTGGCAGACCTTTCTTGACCCGCCTGCTGCTCCCCTCAGCAGTGTACGTCATCAGTCAGCCTGTTCTGCTCCCCACTGTCTCCGATGAATCCTCTCACCACCCCTGCACTTCTGGCCTGTACCCAAGTTCTGTTTGCATAAATAAGTAAATCTTTAAAAAAAAAATCTATGCTGAATAAAATCTGCAAGTTTAATATAAAAAAAAATGGCAATGAGCCTACACACTTGTACCTTAAGTTAGTATCTGGACACTGCTGTGGAATATCCAGAAGCAGCATCCCTTGCTCTTCTACTTTATCAGGTTCAGAAGTCTGAAAAGAATGATGTGATGGACTTGATATTTCCTTTTCAACATTTACTTTTTCTTCTACAGCTGTATGTACCACAGGCAGTATTTCACTGCTAGTGTCCTAAAGGAATAATCACAGTAAATTAGCAAATATTAAAGAATCCTTAAGCATGTCATATATTCTAAACAAAAATCTATTATATTCTAAATACTTTTATTTTAAAAATCTAAAAGTCTGGTTCCTACGTTTTTAAATAAAATAAAGTTTAACTTCTAGAAGTTAACACATAGGATTCAGGAAACTGTTATACAGTACATTATGATTGCCTATCTAAATGCCATTATCTATCCAAAGTAAGACTAGGAAAAGCCTCAAAATATTATAATACCATGAACTTCAAATAAGTGGAAGATTTTAATAAAACTTTTTAAATGGAACAGGGCTCAAAATAAAAAATAATATGCAAACATAGTCCAAAAAAATAGTTCCAATGTGTGTTCTTATTATAGTTATCACAAATTTGCATATATCCCAATTTTCTATAGTTCTTTTATCTAAATAACTTCAAACTAACCCCTAAGAACAGTAATTTTTTTCACAATTAGAAAAAAATATATAGATTCCCCAAGATCCTGAGGCACAGAATTTAGGGTTGAAAAAAGACTCAAGTTTTTAAAAAATTTAAATGTTGTTAAACATGAAATTGTTTTCAAATGTTTACTCTGAAATAGTAGTCAAAAAAAAAAAAAGGACAGAAAAATACATACTTTGATATTTTGTGAGGGCACAGTGCTGCAGTCACCACTACTGGTCTGTATTAAATCTGTCTCAGTTTGTCTTGAGGTTTCCGTCTGCTCTGGCTCATTTTTCCTTAGAGAAATATCTATGTTTCCAGTTTTTTCCCAATCTGCCACCATTTCCTCAGTAGTACTGATCTCTTCAGATCTCCTTTGCCTCAAGGGAATTTCCCCTTCAGTTTCTTTCAAATATGCCTCTGTTGCCTCAGTGATAATCACCTCTCCTGGTACCTTCTCCATCAGAGAAATGCCTGTTTTTGCAGTTTCTGCCAAATGAATCTCCTTTTCCCCTAAGGTGCTGATCCCCACTAGTGCCTTCTCCTTTGGGGAGTTTTCTTTGCCAATCTCCTTCAATCCTGTCTCTATGTCACCTAGAGTGCTGACTTCCTCTGGGGCATTTTCTTGTAGAGATAGTGCTCCTTTTCCAGTTTCTTCCAAATCTGTCTTTTTTCCCTCACTGGCATCATTCACCTCTGGTATCTCCTTTCCTAAAGAAATATCTCTTCCAGTTTCTTTGAAATCTGTTTCCATTTCCACAGCAACCTCAATCATTTCTGGTATCTTCTTCCTGGGAGAGGTGTCACTTCTTTCAGTTTCCTTTAAATTTGACTCCATTTCTGTAACAGTATCGGTCTCCACTGGCACTTTCTCCCTTGTTGAGGTTTCTAATTTTTCAGTTTCTATTAAAGATATTGTCACTTCCTGAGAGGCAAGTGTCTCCTCTGGCACTTCTCCCCTACATAAGATATCCTTTCTTCCAATTCCTTTTCCTATATTTGGCTTTGGCTTTTGAAATCGACTCTTTAGAATTGGAACATGCTTGAGTTTATTTGCATTATTATCCTCTTGAATACTATAAAAATTAAACACAATCAGACAAGGAATTAAAGCAATAATGGTTTAGAAAGCAATACCAAAACACCATGAACTCTCAAAAAAAAATTTTTTTTAATTAAAGAAAATTCCATTTCTTGAAATTATAGTAACTTTTAAAAATAGCCTACATAGATAAATATATAAAGAGACACCTATGAATATAGTCACTTTCTAATTTTCACCCACATTATCCTTCAAAAATACTGAGGAACATCTCTAGTCCTGGCGAAGCAGACCTCTTCTGACCTACCCGCTGCTCCCCTCAATAGTGTATTTCATCAATCTGCCTGTTCTGTTCCCCACTCTCTCTGTGGTAAAACCTCTCACCGCCCCTGCACCTCTGGCCTGTACCCCAGTTCTGTACGCATAAATAAATAAAAATCTAAAAAAAAAATTTTGCTGTTAAAAAAAAGATAATTAACCACTCAATTGTTTGTTGGAACTTATGTAGGTCATAACCTACTTTTCTTTGCTGAAACAACTATTTTTTTATAATACAATTTATAAAAAAAACAAGGCAGATCATTAAGAATAATACTGCTTCTTCAAATGTATTTATTTATATAACTGAGAAGCTTTTATACTTATCATTAACTTTAGTAATGATAACATTCAATGTGAAATGTCAACTAATAAGGGAAATTTAATTTATTAAGTTTTACCCGGAATGGATTTTATTTTCTGACTTAAGATACTTTACATGTCTATTTAGAAACACCTAGGTTTTGTGAGGTTCCTGTACTAGCAATACTAGATAAACTATCACAGTCTTAAACACATAATACTTTCAGCAAAGGTTTATTAATAATTTCATTGCTTTAGTTTAAGATTTTAAGCTACAAATATGTAATGCTATGATTATACTCTATATGTTCGATTATCTCTAAGTAATGGTAAATTTAAAATTCATGGATTTCATGAACAGTAAGTCAAAAATAATTTTAAGTACCTATTACATGCCAGGAAAGTGGCTGCCAGGAACAACATATGGCTCATATCAGCTGCATAACTGAAGGGTATAGTATCTGAGATTAGAAATTAGATATGCGGCCCTCCTTGGTAGCGCAGCAGGTGAAAGCACAGCACTAAGAAGCTAAAGCCACTTCCGCATGAGTTCAATTCCCGCCTATCCCAGAGGTGACCACATGGCATGGCAGACTTCTCCTGACCCGCCTGCTGCTCCCCTCAGCAGTGTACTTCATCAATCTGCCTATTCTGCTCCCCACTCTGTCTCTGGTGAAGCCTCTCACTGCCCCTGAGCCTCTGGCCTGTAGCCCACTTCTGTACACATAAATAAATAAATCTTTGAAAAAAAAAAAAAGAAATTAGGTATGAATTTGTACTAGTTATTCCCAACTTAAAAATATAACAGATCCACAACACAACTCTCTCCTCGGATCATAGAATTTAAGAAGAAAATAAAAATGAATCACAACTGGAAAAGGTAGAAAAGAAGGTATTAAGCATAAAATCTGCTCCAAAGGTCACAGGTATTTTTCTATAATAAAGTTTAACAATCTGTAAAATATTTATAAGCCTCCAGAAGATAAATTACTATAAACATCAAGATATGTATATGAAGTAGATGGAATGTAAAATTAACTTAGAAGAATAAGGTTCAAAAACACATTCACTATTTTATCTCATCAAGTAGAATATTACTGCATTCTTCATTTCAGAGTTTGCTATTACTACTTTTTTTAATATAGCACCTTGAACAGTTCAAAGTGTTTGAAAGGGAAAATATAAATAAGTATATGATGTGATAAAAAACAGAAGAGAGAAGGGAGGTAGCTAAGAAGCAAAAGAAAAACAGAAATGAGGATTAAAGGAATTTTTTCTTTCTTCTAATAAATATCTTCAAAATATTGATAATAAAGCAAACCTAGGTTTCACTATCAGCTTAGCTACAGGAATATAGCTATAAGGATAGGCCAGACAAATGTAAAGACTGACAAAATATCAGTAATTTTTGGAACTAGATAGAAAGTGATGTGAATCCATTATTCTGTCAGCTCTGCTTACAGCAACATTGGAAATTCCTAAAAGGATTAAAAAACAAAACAAAACAAACATACTAGTAAGTCTTGTAAATCTGATTTGTACTTTCCAGAAGCAAATTAACAAATATAAAGGACTTTGGCTATGAAAAGTGATTTTACAGGGGCTTTCTTGGTGACAAAGGGGTTAAACTCTCAGTGCTATCAAGCTTTTGCCAGCCACTGCGGCATGAGGTCAATCCCTGGCCAGGTTGCTGACCCAAATGGTGTAGAAGACCTTTCCTGTGTCACCTGCTGGTCCCATCAGCAGTTTACTTCAGTAGATCTGCCTGTTCTGGTCCCCACTCTTGTCTGGTGAATCCTCTGACCTCCCACACTTCTGGTCTATGCCTCAATTCTTGTATGCATAAATAAATACATTTTTTAAAAATAAAGACAATGAATCAACCTAATTTGCTTT
>NW_004567108.1:39464913-39475831 GCF_000260355.1 Condylura cristata
GGTGATGGGAAACCCGAAGGGATTATAATTGACATGGAAAAAAAAAATGTACAAAATGATGTAAAAATAAACTTATTAAAAAAAAACTAACAATTTTTAAAACTTTATAAAAAAATCTAAAAATTATATAATTAGTAAAATGTGCATACCTTAGACATTCATTAAGAACCTTGGGCTCATCTGGCTGTATTTTCTCAGATTGTGATGTAACTTCTTCACAGTCAACATTTTTACATGGCTGATCTTCTATTTGTTCAGAAATCTTAATATCAAACAAAAGTTTCTTTTTAGTTTTAGTGTTCATTATTAAAACACTCATTTATAAATGATTTCACTAAAAAAATTTCTGATTTGAATAAATGGAAAATGCTAAACATATCAAAATTATAAACTGATATAAAAGGCTAATTCAGTACACTTTTTTAATGTTTCTACCTGAGTTATCTTAGAAAATTTCATATGGCTCTCCCGGGTGGTGCAATGGGTTAAAACGCAGCAGTATGAAGCTAGCAGCAGCTACTTGCAAGAGTTTGATTGCCAGCCAGGGAAGTGACCCACATGTCACAGCAGACTTCCCCTGTCTCACCCACTGCTCCCCTCTGCAGTATATTTCCTCAATCTGCCTATTCTGCTCCCACTCTGTCTCTGGTGAATCCTCTCACCACCACTGCATCTCTGGCCTATACCCCAGTTCTGTATCCATAAACACATAAATCTTTTAAAAAAGAAAATTTCATATACCACACCTTTTACTTCAAAGACCCCATTTTTCTCCTCTGAAATAGAAAGCAGGTAACTGCTTCAGCCTCAGCTGTTAAAATTATTCTGTGGAGTTCTACCTTTCTGATTAATATGGCCATATTAAACAAAGCCAACAGGAATTTTAACAACAACAAAAACAGCAAATCTCAATTTATGCCAACTTTTATCATTATAAGGATTAGGTATTATGCAATTATTCTCAAATTCATGGTATTTTCAAATATTATTATTCTTGGTGTTGCATTTTAGCAAGGAGCTTTTACTACTCAATTCTATTTAAGTCAATATTAAAATTCATATTTAGCTAATTTTCCCTTTTTTAAAGGGAAAAATAATTCAATTAATTCAAAAAATAATTCAAATAATTCCACTGCTGAACAATGGAAGAAAAGTGCAAATATGAGGTAAGGTGAAGACAAACATCCCATCATATTGCTCAAAAATCTAGTGAGTCAAGAGTTAAATAGCTTTCCAAGTAGCAAAGCTGCTGGCCATGAGATTTGGCCTTGGATTTAGTGAACAATTTATACAACTGTATAATGTTTAAAAAAGAAGGATGAAAGGAGACTTATCTGCATGCTTAATAAAACAAAAACTGTGAGGAATCAGAGTACTTACATCTTCATCAATGCAGGTTTCATTTTCAATCTTTTGTACATTATCCCCTGTTTTTTCCTGTGATGTAAGAGTTTCTTTTCTTTCAGCAGCTTTACTGACATTTGGTTTTGGCCTCTGCAATCGGCCTCTCATTAGTTGTGCCGGTCTTAAAGTCTTTGGTTGTTCATCTGCCTGCAGACCAGTCTTGTCACTCAAACTAGGAGAATTATAGGAATTAAATCAGGGCCTCCCAGGTGGTGTAGGGGTGACGTCTCAAGGCTATCACCACTAAGTGCTGAGTTGAATCCCTGGCCAGGGAGCTAACCACATATGGTGCAACAGACCTCTCCTCTCTTGCCTGCTGTTCACATTAGCAGTGTATTTCAGTGTATTTGCCTGTTTTGCTCCCCACTATGTCTCTGGTGAATCCTCTGCACCTCTGGCCTACACATACAAGTAACCTAAAGAACATCATCAAAGATATTCATATTTCTGTATCTTAACTCTTAAGAATAGACATAATCCTGGAAATCACTTTACAGAAAAGTATTTTAAAATCAAATCTTTGTTACAAAATTGGGAAAATCTGTATCTAACAAGCATGTAACACTATTCAACACTCAGGATATTATTATGAATGCCCATCTACAGGGTACAGGATACAGAATACAGAAAAAATGGTACACTTTTGTACAGCCCAGAATCCACAGCTTCAGATTCACATTAGAACAATTATTATTGATTTCCAAGTAAAATATTCTCTTTTGAAACTCCTTGAAATCAATAAAACTAACCAGAAATGTGTATTTTTTTTCATTAATTTATCTAACAAGACTTGATGGAGAAGTTGCTAATTTAATTGACCCACACTATAATGCACTTCAACAATGTTAAGCAAAAAATATACCAGCTGAAAATAAAATTCAGACATTATCATGTAGAAAATAAGGATACAATAGTATCCCAGATATACTATTTTTCTTTTACTTCCTGAATACTTACTTAGATACAGCCTCAGTCTCTGGATTTTCTTTCTCTGTATTCTCCATTCCAGAAATATCAAATGTATTCATTTTATCAATTTCCATGTTATCCTATGAATTCAATTTTTACATTTAATCTACTAAACATAAAAAGTTCAAACTTTGTATAGATAAATGGCAATTAAGAAAGATTTCTTTTTTTACTTTTAATTAGTTGAGTTCTTTTAGTCCTAAATGAAGAAAATATCATAAAACAAAGTCTCCAACATTACTGAAACACATACAAATTTTTATATCCTTTTTGGAACATTTTTAAAACAGCATGAATCAACAGCCTTAAAATGCTCATATTCTGACCAAGTAACACAACTTTCAATACTCTAAGAAAATATTCAAAAAAGATTAAAGTATTGGGATGTTCAGTGGGGCATTATATAAAGTAGCAAACATTGTAAAGACACAAGATATTCAATAATGAATAGTCAAATTCACATATACCCACTGACAGAAAATTATGAAGTCACTAAAAACCACATCTGAAGCTATTTAATGATCTGGGGAAATATTTATAAAATGTTAAATACCAAAGAAGGATACAAAACTGAATTAATATTTCCATTTAATTTTGTACGGGAAAAGTACAGGATGTATGTTAAAATATTGGCTATAGCTGGATAATGAAATTACAAGCAATTTTTGTATCAATTTTTACATAAACCTGCTTTTCTCCCAATTTTCAGAATTTAAAAACAGCTGACAGATTACAACAACATAATCACATTATTAAAAGAATGCTAAAACATTTTTATTCCCAAGTATCTAAGAAAAATTTTTACAACTTTACTTTCCATTTAGTCTATTATTCCATACCTTTTCAATTGAAGTTTCTGGATGTAAACTCTTGCTCTCTGCATCTGTTTTACCTTGTGAAAGAACTGATTTCTTCCCAACTGCCCTTGATAAATTTGGTTTGGGTCTCTGGAATCGTCCTCTTACCATTGGTTTTACATTTTCTGCTTGGTCAGTTTCCCTAAAAAATTAACATTAAGACTGAATCCAAAGGAAGATTTTTGTAGTGCTTTTATAGTAAACACTTTAAATTCAACCAGTTATTTGTATACTAGAAAACATATTCATATTCACTGTCTACTAGAAAACATTCTCTAAAGTCATTTGATGTTGATCAAAAACTACTACTTTGACAACAAACATGAAAAATAATACAAACCAAATAAAAGTTTAACTAGAAAATATTAAGGCTTCAAAATTTCATCATGTTGACTTTGCTAAACATTGTATTATTATACATCAGAGATGCAAGAAGATTTTTCTGTAGCGTAATATGCAGTGAATAGCCTTAATCACACTCAAATCACAGTATAATTAATTACATATTTCCAAAAACTCATTTTCTAATTCCCAATGAAAAAACTATTTTTTAAATCATAAAAAATCATCAAAAGTTTGAAAAATAAATTCTACCATGTAAAATACTTACAATTTTTTACTTAAGTCAACATTTCTTTCTTCTGTAGAATTAATCTCAGCATTATTCTCCAAACACAGTGCATGAATTCCAACTTCTGATGAAGGTAAATCCAAAATGCTTGATTCTAAAGTCTCACTGCCTACAGACATGGCATCTTGTTGATTACTAAAGAAAATAAAATATACAGGGAAAGATTTTTAGAATTACATGAAATAAACACTTTCAGAAGCAATCCTTCATATCACAAAATAATCATAAATGGGTATTTGGCATTTCTATAATCCTTATTGCATTTTTATAAAAACTGACAAATAGCCAACAGGCACATGAAAAATGGATCTACCATAGGATCCAGTGTCTACTCCGAGTTTTCTATCTGAAGAACATGGAAACACTAATTCGAAGGGATATATGCACCCCTGTATTCTCTGCAGCTCTATTTACAATATTCAAGCTATAGAACCAACCTAAATGGTCAAAAAACAGATCAATGAATCAGGAAGATGTGAAATATATATACATTATATATATATATAATGGAATACTACTCACTTTATGGGGGGGAAAGGATAAAAAGCTCTCTTTGCAACAACATGGATGGAATTGGAGGATTACAATAGGCAATATAAGTCAGAAAGAGAAAGACTAGTACTAGATTAGGTATCACTTATATGCTGGAATGTAAAGAAACAAAACATGGGTCAAATAAACCAAACCAGTAACAAACACTAGAAATCTGATTGCAGAACTAAGGCTATGAGAGGGGAGAAGGAGGAGAAAGAGCCAAGTAGGCTGGGAGCACAACAGACTATGGTTGAGGGTTAGGCACTCTGCTGGTGGGTATGGTGTGGTAACAATACCTGAGTTGGGATCTTATACATTACAAACAACACTGTAAACTAATGTTACCTCAATAAAAACAAATACACAGTTAAATCCTTTTCACAACCTATCATCAGGAAAATGAAATCAAAACCAAAACAAGATATCATACCATATCTATGTCAGTAAGATTGGAAACAACATATAGTAGTGAGAGTGCAGAGAAAAAAGAAGCCTTGTACACTGTTGGTGAGAATGTAGACTGGTCCAGGCCCTATTGCAAAACAGTGTGGAGCTCACTCAAAACATTAAAAGTAGATCTAAAGTAATTCCACCTCTAGGGATCTACCTGAAGAATTAAAAATCACTATTTCAAAGAGATAAACACTCCTATGTTAAGCACTGTTTACAATAGCCATGCTATGGATACAACCAAAATGGTGACCAACAGATGAGAGGATAAAGATTTGATAGACACACACACATACATACACAGACATAGGACTATCATGCAGCTATTAAAAATGAACTCATATGATCTGTGACAACATGGATGGAACTGGCTGGGATTATGCTAAGCAAAGTTAAGTCAGAGGAAAAAGACAAATATACTGGATTTCACTCAGGGTGATCCCATACTTCCAAATTACCAACAAAAACATAAACCAATGTTACCTCAACTTTAAAAATTAAAATAGGGAACCCGCCCTGGTGGTGCAGCAGGTTAAAGCACAGCACTAAAAAGCTAAAGCCACTTCAGCATGAGTTCAATTCCCGCCTGCCCCGGAGGTGACCCACATGGCGTGGCAGATCTCTCCTGGCCGCCCGCTGCTCCCCTCAGCAGTGTAATTCATTAGTCGGCCTGTTCTGCTCCCCACTGTGTCTCTGGTGATGCCTCTCACCACCCCCTGCAACTCTTGACTTGTACCCCAGTTCTGTATGAATAAATAAATAAATCTTTGAAAAAAAATTAAAATAACCAAGGAGCAAATAAAACTAAGCCAAAACAAACTCTACAAATCTGACAATAGAATTTAGGTTACCAAACAGGTTTGGTGGGGTAGCAGAGAAGGGGTCCAATGGACTATGGGATTATAGACTAGAAGATTATGGGTGCTTTAGTGATGGGTATAGCATAGTAACGTACATAAAAGAGGCATGAACCTATACCCATAAATCATACACAGTTCTGTAAATCAATGTTATCTCAAAATACACATACAAAACAACAAAAACAGCACTCACAAATGAACAGGATGGGAAATTGCTCAAGATGTAGCAAAGTGAAAAACTCAGTTATGTGGGATTCACGAAATAAATGTAGTTGTAAAATCATGGTAGTATTCACTTGAAATTTTATGTAAGCAGTCTTTTCTTTCTATAGTACTGGTTTAATCAAAAGCCATGAAAGTCATGGCTCCATTTCCAATATTCACAAGTTGCAGCTGAAACTGAACTATGAAAAGAGAGGATTGCTTTATTATAAAATATTTCAACAATATAAATGATGACTGTGTACTAACTAGCACCTAATTTTAACAGATAAGCACTTTTAGGCACACTTTAATTATGCTCATTTTTTCTAATAGGTGTTTGTTTTCAAATAAATCTGTAAGATCTCTTTATATATTTTGTGGTTAGATGTTGCCCATAAAACCTCCACGCCTTTTCACTTTATGACACCTTTGTCAAAGAGAGTAGTTAATTTTACAGCAGTCAAATCTTACATTTTTTTATTTGTGCTTTTTAATGCCTTAAGATAGCTTTAACAGCACTAATATTTTCCTCTAAATTTTTAAATATTTACTGTATACATGTATTCTTTAATCCACAAAAGTACAGAGGGTGAAACAAGGCTATTAACTTGTTCATATCTCAACGCCATCTACTGAACAGTTCATCATTACGCACTAATTTCTAATGCTACCTGTCATATAACTTTGAAAATTTTAATTTTTTTAAAGATTTATTTTATTTACTTATACATACAAGAACTGGATGTAGGCCATAAATGTAGGAGGTGAGAGAATTCACGAGAAACAGAGTGGGGAGCAGAACAGGCAGATTGACTGAAATACACTGCTGAGAGGAGATGCAGGCCTGAACCTGTGCTGCACGGGTTGCAGATAGATTCATAATGCTCAGACAAAAGCCCATGCACCCCCAGAGTGGCCCTAATTTCGTAGACACTCTTTTTAGACTCAAAATTCAGTACTGATGAGTCAAATTGTCTTTCCCTACAGCACAGTGCTTTAATTACATGTGAGTTTAATTATTATGTGAGTTTATAAAAATTTTCAGAGCATACATAGACCAGTGAACAGAATAGAGAGCCTGGAAACAAGATCACATATGAGCAAATGACTTTTGACAAGGTGCCAAAACTACACAATAGGGTAAGAGTAGTCTCATCAACAAAGTCTCATTTAACAAATGACATGTGAATGCAAAAAAAAAAAAAATTGCAACTTTATCTTAATCATACACAAAAATAATTCAAAATAGCTGAAAAGCTTAAAGGTAACACTTTCATCAATTAAAAAAAAATCTAGAACTAACTATTGGGGAGATACTATAACACTGATATTGGCAATATTTTCTTGGATATGACACTAAAAACAGAGCAACAAAAGCCAAATAGACTGGGGCTACTTCAAAATGAAAAGCTTTTGCATAGCATAAGAAATAGGCATAGAATCATAAGACAAACTACGAAAGAGAGGGACATGTTTGCAAAGGATATACCTGATAAGAGCTTAATATCCAAAATATAAAAAGAATCCCTACTACTCAACAGCAAATAAAATCAAATAACCTAACTAAAAAGGGAAAAGAACTTGAACAGACATTTCTCCAAAAAAGACAATGACCAACAAGTGTACACGTAAGGATGTCCAATTTCGCTAATTATTGGCAAAATGCAAATCAAAACCACAATGAGGTACCATCTTAAAACTATTATAGCCATCTGAAACAAACAGAAAATAAGAAATGATGGCAAAAACACAGAGAAACTGAAACTTGTACACTACTGATGGAAATAGGAAACACAATGGTGGTTCCTTTTTAAAAAATTAAAAATATGAAACTATCATATGATCCAGCAATCCATCTCCTGGGTATTTATCCATAAAAACTGAAAACTGGATCTCAAAGAGATATTTGCACTTCCACATTTCTCCTATGTTTACTGCTTATTCATAAGAGGCAAGAGATAGAAACAACCTAAATGTCCATTTATAAATGAATGGAATTTATGAAAGTATAACATAGACATGTGATGGAATACTATTTGGCTATAAAAAAGGAAATCTGGCAACATACATATTTGTGACAGAGAACAAATACTGCATTTGTCCACTTATATAACGCATCTCAGGTAATATAATATAAAATGATGGTTGCCAGGACTTGGGAGTCAGTTCAATGGCTATAAAACTAACATGCAAGAATTCTAGAGATCTGTTGCAAAACACTGTGATTATAGTTAATAACACTGTACATTAAAAAAATGTGTTAGGAGGGCAGAGGTATGGTTATGTGTTTTTAGCAAAATTAAAACACAAAATTCTGACGGCAGGATATATCACATTTAAACTGCTGAAGACTAAAGACAAAGATAAATTTTTGTAGAATATTATGAATCCATGCAAATACTAACTACAAAAAAGCTGTGGTAGCAAAGCAAGCACAAGAACAAAAATAACAAATCAATACCAGAATGATCTCACACAAATGAAAAAGGGTGCTTTCACCAAGAAGATAAAACATTTCTAGATATGTATGCATGCAACAGAGTTCCAAAATACATGAAGCAAATACAAACAGAACCGAAAAAAGGAATAGGCAAATTCAAACTTACAGTTGGAGATTTTATACTCCTCTGATAGAAAGCACAGGCAAACTGCTGTACAGATATAGACAATACCTGTACAGATATAGACAAAGTCTGTACAGATACAGAAAATACCTTGATGAAAGAATAGGATCAATTCTTTCCTCAACTTTTTCATCAGAGGGAAAACCCACAATGTCATCTATATTCTGAATGCAGGAAAGCGTCTGCTCCTTATTGCCTTCACCTTCATCTATCTCAGGCCTTAAAGAATGAGATTTATCTATAAATACAAAATGCAGGTTATTCTAAAAAAGTGATAAAAACAGATTGTAAAGTACAAAGGAATTTACATGTAATACTGTCTTTTCCTACAAGTTGTTTACCCATTCAACATGTAAGTCATAGAAGATATATATATATAAGAGCATTAATAAAAAATTTAATCAATTTACAGCTAAATGGCTGTACAACAAGCACAGGCAATGTACATTTTACTAATTGTTAATGGGAGTAGAGAGAAGGTAACACATCATAGTCACAAACTTGAAAGAAAAATCTCCCCATTTCACTCTGGGGTTTTTTCCTAACATTAAATTTTTTACTTTAAATTAAAAAATAAAAGGATTTAATATAGTATAATAAATGCAGAACCAATTAATAAGCATCATTAATTGCTATTAACATGCAAGAGCAGTTCTCCTGCCCACCTGTGTTATCTATGCAAGTGCCTCTCCTTTTCTCCTACTAATAAGCCTGTCCTTTCAAAATGTAATAAATGAAATATGTAAAAAACTTACTTTTCTGTTTTTCTCCTTTAGAAGGGCCTGACTGAACAGTAGCATTTCCTGAAATGTCTTTTACTTCCTGTTTGCCAGCTTCATCCTGATTTTTCTTTCTTTTTTTCTTTTGATTTGGGTCTGGTTCCAATACAACCTGTTCTAAATTCTGTCCCGATAAAGTCAGAGTCTGTTCTTCTTCTTCAACTATAGAATGATTGACAGCTTGCACATCCTCTGGAGATCCTTCTGTGTCTGAGATTTTAGTACTCATAGATTCATCTGGATCATCATTCACTTCTTCACTGGCAATTTTTTTCACTGAAAATACAAACAAGAAATTGTTAAAAAATATATAAAAACTACAGAGTTTCTAGAATTGGGGGGAAAATACTCAAAGAAAGAACTGTCCAGTTATAATGCTGCAAAAATCCATGCAGCAAATAGTGGGATACTTTATATATAGCAATGTAAAAGACTTCAAAAATATCACAGATTAGTCCTGTGCCAATGGAAAACAGTATGAATAAACTCAGTTCCCTACAGCTGGATACCTTGATTATCTCAACTATTGAATTTCACATAAATAAATATCCAAAGATTTGAAAGACAATATTCCAATTCTATCATTATTAAGTTAAAAAAAAAAAACAACTTTCTTTTAAAATAAATACCGGGGCCTCCCTGGTGGCACAATGAGTTAAGGAGCAGCACAGCAAAGCTGGCTGCAGCTGCTTCAGCATGAGTTCGATCCCTGGCCAGGGAACTGACCCACATGGTATAGCAGACATCTCCTGTCTCAACCACTGCTCCCCTCAGCAGTGTACATCTATCTACCTGTACTATTCCCCACTCTTTATTTGATGAATCCTCTACCTGCTCTACATCTCTGGCCTGTACCCAATTTCTGTATGCATAAATAAATAAATCTTTAAAAAAATAAATACCTTTTACATTTTTCCGTGGTTTAGAGGATTTCTTTAAAACATTCTGATTTTTAACAGACTTTTGTTTTCTTTTCTCTTCTTCAGCAAGAACTTTCTGAAGCAAATGAGCAAAAAAATCGAAGTCAAAAGGACGCTTTTCCTCTGTTTAAAAAAAGAAAAAGAATCTTCAAGTTTTTAATTAAAATAAAAGAACTTTCAAGTATTAAATATTTTTAAATAGTGTAACATCAAAAGCAAATGGGTTGGTTTATCATAAGCAGAAGAACAGATAAGAAACTAGTGACTGTAGTACAATCATACAATAAAATACCCATGAAGCAATCCAAGAAATAAACAACATTTTTTTAAAAACAAAATAAGGAACTTAGTAATATAAGTAATAATAAAAGTGAATCTCGGGCCCTCCCTGGTGGCGCAGCGGGTTAAAGCACTGCACTAAGAAGCTTAAGCCACTTCCTCATGAGTTCGATCCCCGCCTGCCCCAGAGGATTTATTTATTTGGGCCCTCCCTGGTGGCACAGCGGGTTAAAGCACAGCACTAAGAAGCTTAAGCCACTTCTGCATGAGTTCAATCCCTGCCTGCCCCAGAGGAGATCCACATGGCACGCCAGACCTCTCCTGAGCCACCTGCTACTCCCCTCAGCAGTGTACTTCATCCATTTGCCTGTTTTGCTCCCTACTCTGTCTAGCATGTGTCCTAGATC
>NW_004567108.1:39475931-39491685 GCF_000260355.1 Condylura cristata
GGTTAAAGCACTGCACTAAGAAGCTTAAGCCACTTCCTCATGAGTTCGATCCCCGCCTGCCCCAGAGGAGATCCACATGGCACGGCAAACCTCTCCTGACCCGCCCGCTGCTCCCCTCAGCAGTGTACTTCTTCGATTTGCCTGTTCTGATCCCCATTCTGTCTCTGGTGAATCCTCTCTCCCTCTACATCTCTGGCCTGTACCCCAGTTCTGTTTGAATAAATAAATCTTAAAAAAAAAAAAAAAGTAAATCTCAAAAATATGTTCAAAGAAGCAAGACACAGAAGAGTACATACTATATGATTCCATAACCAAGACTTCTAGAAAAAGCAAAGCTCATCTATGATGACTTAAATGAAAACAGCAGGTGCTCTGAGTCAGATAGCAGTAGAGAAAGAATGGAAAATAAAATATCTTTTAGGAGTGAAGAATAAGTTCTACATCTCATTTTGGGTGGTAGTTATACAGGTATACCATTCTTAACACTCAGAATTAAAAACTGCATTGTGTAAATTATGAATCAACTTCTTTAAAAGGTTACTATGAGAGCCCTCCCTGGTGGCACAGCAGGTTAAAGCACAGCACTAAGAAGCTAAAGCCACTTCAGCATGAGTTCAATCCCCGAGAGGCGACCCACATGGTGGGGCAGACCTCTCCTGACCCGCCCACTGCTCCCCTCAGCAGTGTACTTCTTCAATCTGTCTGTTCTGCTTCCCATTATGTCTCTGGTGAAGCCTCTCACCACCCCTGCACTTCTGGCCTGTACCCCAGTTCTGTATGCATAAATAAATACATCTTTAAAAAAAAAAAAAAGTTACTAAGAAATCCCCAAAAGCCTATCCACCACCATCTACCCTTTCTTTACCACAACTCTTTCACTATAAATGCTGCTTTCCCAACTATCAGCCAAGAGGGAAATAAGTGAATATTGGCGAATATCATTCTCACCAAACAGCCATCAGTGGCACCAGATGAACAGAGCAGTATCTGAACAGACCAACAATAAATTTATTACAGAGTCAAATGCTAGCCTAAGCTCTATGTCTGAAAATATAGTGAATATACAGAAGTGGTGTTTGGTAAATATAAGTGCAAGACTAGTTTGCTTACAAAATGACTGTAATATGGTCTTATAAGATGCCACAGATCAAAAGGTATATACCTATCTATAAATAGCCTCAGGAAAACAAGGTCAAACCTGGGATCCTGAAGGCCCATTTTGTTCTGGATTCAGATTTTATCTATTCTGACCTTCCACAAAAACAAAACACTAGAACATTCCAAATTCACAGTGGGATTCAAACTGTAAGTCCCCAAAATACCATCTGGGTTTTAATTTTTTGTAATTTTCCATTACAAAATCACTAATGTTAAAGGTATCTATAATAATGATTTTGACAATGACTGCATATCCCCACATAAAATGCTTGTAGATTAATGGATTCTTTTCTGAACATATCCTAATAAAGACTTTGGGGATGAGTTTTCTGACATAGAAAAAGCAGAGGGCCACAATATTCCAGATCTTCCAGAAGCCACTCCTGGAAGTGCTTTCCTGAGGACCCAACAGAAAATTGAGTGTGAGGTCCACTTATTTACCTTAGTGTCTATTAATAAAAT
The DNA here is from genome assembly GCF_000260355.1 of Condylura cristata. Taxonomy (NCBI): domain Eukaryota; kingdom Metazoa; phylum Chordata; class Mammalia; order Eulipotyphla; family Talpidae; genus Condylura; species Condylura cristata. The sequence goes on from NW_004567108.1 coordinate 39,477,552, forward strand.
AAGCATACAAACTACACAACTTGCCTTTCAGAGTTCTAGCTAAGATTATCACTATAGCAAATTAACACTGAATATATTAATCATAAAACATTGATAATATCCTGCAGACAAAGAATACAGGACCTGCTTTAAGCAGTATATTTAATTCTGCCACCCTTTACAGCTCCCTTGATGTCTTTCTCTAAACTTCAAAGAAAAAAATATTAATTTTAACCAGGTTATTAGTTAGAAGTTGAAAAGTATCCTTTATCCCTCCAAAGCTGCTCTTTAGACAGAACTTTCAGACCACTCAATCTAAATATCTTCGCACTAACTCCTTTTTTCTTCTGAGAAATTAGTCACTATATGAAGTTATTGTGGTTATCAACAATATTCCTTCCCCTACTTAAAGTTCTAAAAAGCAAGATTATTATCTGCCCTATTCACCATTATATCCTTGATCTCAGTAGTGACTTGCAAACAGCAGGTGGACAGCATTGCTGACTGAATAACTGGCCACTAGAAGGAATCATTTATAGTATATGAACTGTCAAAGATAATGAGCTCCTTGTTAACTCAGGAATAGAATTCTCTCAGAATAAAGAACACAAACAAATGTGATGTTCAGTCCCTCTGCAACCTCTTGAACTCAGGAATCTGCTTCCTTGCTTCCTGATATTTCAGCTAATCCCTTACTTGTATATATCTGAAAACAACTGCCTGGCCTACAATGCTACACAGACAACTTCCCAGTCTTACTCTTCTTTTGATAACACAGAAACATATCTAAAACATACCAGAATCAAAGAGAAAGACTAATCATTTTTATGACTTTAAATGGCATATCATAAAAGAGGTCATAGTACTTACGAAATGCTTTATCTATTCTCCATCCATTTGTCTTCTCTTCACGTTTAAATTTATTCTGTTAACAAAACAATAAAAATCTGTAGTTTTCTCCCATATTTAAATAAGAGAAGGTATGTTCACAACAAAAGCATTAAAGTGAAAATCTTAAAATAGTGTATGATTCTCTAATAAGTAGGCCTTTACCAAAAAACAATCATTAGGTTTTGTTTTGTTTTGTTTTTTTAAACAGGTTTGAAAGATTTATATGGCACTTTATGATCTACAGCATAAATCTAAAATGGAAGCTGAATTTACAGAGGTTAGGAAAAATTAGCTAGTGAGTATGGAAATATATCAAACCTATAGTAAACTAACCAGTATTAACTCCTTAAAAACTAATATATTTGTATCCTGGTAACCCTCTTACATATTATACCAATGTGTTTTTAATTACATGGGGGGGGGGACTACAATGAAAAAGCTAAGCAAAAATTTTTAAGCAGGTCAAATTTAGAAATTATTTCATCATATTTTTCTGAGTAACAACAAAGATCCAACCTTCCTTCCACTCACTCAGATTACCTCCAATAAGATGGAAATAGTCAAAGTTTATAGCTCAATCCATTTTAAGGTCATTAGAAATTCTGAGGACATAAGTTGGTATCTGAGGATATTAATTATACATACACATTCAGGGAAAAGGAATCAGTCTCTCCCTTATACAAGTGATCTAAAAGCTCTTTTTTCTTTTCCAGAACACAAAAACCAAACTTTTTATGGGGGGAGGGATGGAAGATAGAGAAAAGTTACATAAAGCAACGGAAGTAGATTTATGGCCATTTTCTTCTTGCCAAAATCAGACCACTAGTCTGATTTCTAAGAAATCCATTTCTTACATTTCCTTATTTTTTAATCACTGAAGTGTATACTTTTAAAATACATAGTTTTGCCTTGCCCACTTAAATAAATTACATGTCACTTTAACACTTTTTAATCTGTGGCTTACATCTCTGTATTTTTCTTCTTAAAACCTATTACCACATGTTTAAAAAACTGAACACTCTTCAAAGGAGAAAAACACAACCATAATCCAGATACAATAGAACATATTATTCACAATGTCCAGTGGATGATTTAAAAACACACACAAGAGAAAAGGCAGGAAAATGCTGACACAATCAAAAAAAGAAAGAAGTCAACACAAACAGATCCCAGGATAACCTAGATGTTGAAAATAGCAAACAAGAAAATTATATTACCTTTTTATAAATATGGACAAGGATTTAAAGGAAAAACTGAAATTAATAACTATGGAAATCAAAACACAGAAAAACAGAAACTAAGAAAAGTAACCAAAAAGAAATGAAAAATATAAGAACTTCTAATGAATGGGCTTAGTACCAGATTGAAGACAGTAAAAAATAAGGTCAATGAAATTGTCATAGAAACTGAAATAGAAAATAAAAATAGGGGGAAAATGGACAGAAGAGTAATAAAAATAAGTGGAATTCCAGAAGGATGAGAATAAAGTGGAAAAAAATATTAAAAGAAATAATTTTAAATTCCCACTAAGTAACTGGAAGTAATAATCCTCAGATCTAAGAAGCTCATAATCATAGTGTAGAACACCAAAGTTAAAGACAAAACCCTGAAAACAGAGAAAAACTAATTTATCACATACAAGGAAAGAATGATATGAATGCCTGACTTTTCATCAGAAACACTGCAAGACAGTGGACAATAGCATAGCACTATAAACACTCAAAGAAATAAACTGTGAAACTAGACTTAAATACCTAGCCAAGAACATTCACTTTAAATGAGGGCACAAGCGATCACCAACTACTGCAGCACCAGTTTGATCCCTGGCCAGCCAGGGAGCTGACCCACCTGGCGCAGAAGACCTTCCCTATCTCATCCACTGATCCCCTCAGCAGTGTGTCTCAGTACATCTGCCTGTTCTGTTCCCCACTATGTCTCTGGTGAAACCTCTCACCCCAACATGCCAGTTCTTGTATGCATAAGTAAATAAATCTTTAGGTAAGCATGTGGTCAAGAATGAAATATTATTCTTCCTATTCAATTCCCTTACAAGACAGAAGACTTTTTAAAAAGTTAAAAAAAAAAAACTTGTGGGGCCCTCCCTGGTGGCACAGCGGGTTAAGGCACAGCACTAAGAAGCTAAAGCCATTTCCGCATGAGTTTGATCCCTGCCTGCCCCGGAGGTGACCACATGGCGTGGCAGACCTCTCCTGACCCGCCTGCTGCTCCCCTCAGCAGTGTTCTTGGTCAATCTGCCTGTTCTGCTCTCCTCTGTCTCTGGTGAATCCTCTCACCCTCCGCATCTCTGGCTTGTACCCCAGTTCTGTATGAAAAAATAAACAAATCTTTAAAAACAAAATCATTGTGAATGAAATGGATATATACTTTACCTTAATTTCTATCCTTGCTCTATGAGGAAAAAGTTGTCCAATCATTGAAAAATCAGTTCCTACCATGCTGATGGCTAAAAAGAACATATCAGTTTCTGTAAAAATAAAAGATTCAGAATGACTGAAAATTAATCTCATCACTAATTGAAAGGAAAAAATCTTAACTATGTATTTTGATTTAAAAGCAGCAGAGCATTCCTCCCTGCCCACCTGTGACTATGTAAATCTTTTTCCCCTTTCTCCTTTGTCTAATAAGTTTATACTTTTAAAATGAAAAAAAAAAAAATGGCAGTACTTAATAGTTTCTTTAAAGCCAAGTAAAACGCTAGTATAAAAATATGTCTGTATATGTACATAGTTGTATTTCAATTTTATTGCAAAGAACCTCACAAATCAAAAATAGTTCTTTCAAGCTTGTATACAGAAACATGGGATGAGACAGACATGTTCTTATCAAAGCAGCTGAAAATTTTTTTACAGATTCTATTTATTTATGTATACAGGAACTGGGATCTAGTTCAGAGGTGTGGGGGTGAAAAGATTCACCAGGACAGAGTGGGGAGCAAAACACTGAGAAAGGGCCTCTCTGGTGGCGCAGGGATTAAGTCAGCACTATCACACAATCTCCAGCCACTGAGGCCTGTGTTCAATCTCCAGCCAGGGAGCTGACGCACATGGTGCAGCAGATCTCTCCTGTCTCACCCACTGCTCCCCTCAGCAGTGTATTTCAGTACATCTGCCTGTTCTGTTTCCTACTCTGTCTCTGGTGATTTTTCTCACCCCCTGCAGACCCCTGAGGACTGTCCTACACCTCAGTTCTTGTGTGAATAAATAAATCAATCTTTAAATATTAAAAAGAACAGAGACAGGAGAGATCTACTGCACCAAGTAGGTTAGCTCCCTGGTCAGGAATGTGCTCGAACTCATGCAGCAGTGCTAATAACACTTGTATCACCAGCAAGGACCCAGTTGAGAATTTTTTTAAAGATATCCTGCCTACTTGGTTTCATTTAAAGTGCCCTGAGGAAAGCTATCAATTAGTTGCCAGTATCATATTACACTATGTTAAAAACAAGAATATGCTAAATAACATGTACAAAATAAATAAAATCTTGAAAAAAGAAAGTAGTGGGCCTTCCCACTAAGGCCTGAACTAGACCCCTGACAAAGGGTGTAGCAGACCTCTCCTGTCTCAAAGCTGCTCCCCACAGCAATATATTTCAGTAAGCCACCTGTTCTGCTCTGGTGAATCTTCTCATCCTCAACACCTCTGGCCTATACCCAATTTTTCTACACATAAATAAATAAATCTTGAAAATAATAAAGTTGTAAACTCAAATAAATAATATTAGTTACCTTTATTTGACCATGGTTTAGAGTAATAGTTTTTCCTAAAACTGGAATACGTAGTTGTAGAGCCACGCTCAAATATGGGGTCATTTTCCTCAACAACACAAGGGCCTTTTGTCCTTAAAACTTCTACAGTTAAACTGAAAGAAACACATTTTCAAAAAGATACACTAAAAACAAGTAAGGAAACAAATAACAAATGAAATCCAAACAGTTAAATTTTGAAATCTGCCATGGAGGTCACATTTCAAAAGCATAGTAATAAATAATAGAAGTATACATACTGCCAATTTTAACTTAAATTGTGATTGCCAAGGGATAAAATAAATGTCAACTTATTTTTAGAATTTTTTAAAGATTTATTTATTTATGTATACAGAACTGGGGTACAGGCCAGAGGTGCAGGGGCGGTGAGAGGATTCACCAGAGACAGAGTGGGGAGCAGAACAAGCAGACTAACAAAGTACACAGCTGAGGGGAGCAATGGTCGAGACAAGTGAGGTCTGCTGTGCCATGTGGGTGACTCCCTGGACGGAGATCAAACTTGGGCTGCAGTGGCTGCAGAGGGCTTCACAGTGATGTGCTTCAATCCTTTGTGCCACCAGGGAGGGCCCTACATTCAGAATTCTTAACAGCAGTATTGAAATTTATAAAATATCTATGGGTTACCTAAAAAAAATTGCCTTATTGAGTTCTGCATGCCTCCCATATTCAATATGTATCACTAAGAAACATTTAACATTCATGAACACAAAATGTTCATGAATGTTTTCAATGTTTTTTTTTTAATTTATTTTTTTTATTACAAAGTTTATTTTTACATCATTTTGCACATTTTTTTTTCCATCTCGATTGTAATCCCCACAGGTTTCCCATGAATGTTTTCAATGTTTTTAAGATTTAATGCCCAGTAATTCATCACCACAAATTGAAGGAAAACATGCAATACTATTAATAGTTTGCTTAACTATCATAAAATTTAAATGTGTAAAGTGATTTTTAATTAAACTGTAAGAAAATTTTCTATCTCATTTCAAAATTTTTTACTACTAATTTATTTCCTGTTTTTGAAAATATACTTTGGGGGCCTCCTTGGTGGCATATGGGGTTAAGTCTCAGCACTATTAAGCTATCGCCAGCCACTGCAGCACGAGTTCGATCCCCAGACAGGGAGCTAATCATATGGTGCAGCAGACCTCTATGTTGCCCACTGCTCCCCTCAGTAGTGTATTTCATTCAGTCTGCCTGTTCTGCTCCCCTTCTATCTCTGCTGAATCCTCTCACCCACAAACTCTGGCAGGTCTGGCCTATACTCGAGTTCTTGTATGCATAAATAAATAAATCTTTAAAAAAATACACTTTGGGAAGACAACTAAATTTCACAATAGCAAATTTTAGAAAGTTAATGTTATAACTGATAAATTAAATCTAGAAAGTGAACAGATTTTACCATAACAAAAATATATACCAAACTTACATCTCATTGTATTTTCTTTAGTTATCATCAGACAGCTATATAGTTAATAACATTGAAAACTTGAATTTTTATTTCAAGACTGTAATGTAGTCTCAGTGAAGAATAGCATGCTGCTGGTTCAACAGCTCAACCCAATTACTAGTAAAGTTAGTAAAGCAATAGTGTTAGGCTAACAAACAATAGGTCAGCAGTCTTATTTTCTTAGCCAAAACATATCACAAAAATTGCTAAAAATTACAAATGAATCTAACCAACTTTTCTATTGAAATCCATTAGGCAAACATAACATCAAAGTCCAAGAAAGAGTGAAAGACAAAGAAGTTCTTTCTCATTAAACATGTCACATTTGTTTTCTCATGAAACCACAATTTATCTTTTTAACTTACCTTTCCTCATCCAAAATAATAGAACCATCTTCAGCCACTTTTACTCGAGGAACCAACAACGGTCCATCATCTGTTTCTTCTTCTGTTTCTTCATTATCTTCAGTATCAGCGGTACTTTTACCTTCTTGTCTAAAAAATGTAGGGGTTTCACATACAGATGAGAAGTGCAAAATTCAACCTTCGAGCTATTTTGAACTTCCCCTATAACCTAGTAGAGAATACTATGTGCTGCTGAAGACATGTTTATAAGATTTTCTCAAAGACCTAGAAAAAAGGTCTTTACTCTCTTTGAAAATAAAGAAATGCTCATCTTCTCTAAAACACAGCCTACTTATAACTTATAATTCAACTATTACAGAATTACAAAATAACCCTTACAGTTAAATAGCATTACTTTCCATATCATTTTATTAATTAATAACTCTTCAGAGCAACACTTCTAGGTTAGTCTTTTCATATCCACTTGAGGCTTAGAAAAGACAAGTTTTGCTCTAAATTGCACAATAGTAAGTAAGGGTAGACCAAGAAGGTAGTTTTTCAAACGATTCCAAATCTCCTATATCTTCCATTTGGCTACACTGTCACCTTAAAGTTGTATTAAAGCAAACACAGCCTCGAACATACAGCCTCCTTATACATAAATACATATTACATATTTCTAAAACTTGGGAGTCCTATTTTGAAACCATCTGAGTCCTAAGCAAAACAAGTAGCCAGTTCTTGATCCTTGAAATTATAACCAGAAAAATCCCAATGTTTCTGCTAATTTCCCACAATCTCCTACCGTGATTACCAGGATACACTAACTTTCTAAATGGTCTCTTGGAAAGATTTCTTAGGAGGAAACTAACCATGGGTCAGTGCAATGTAGAAAGCAAAAAGGGGTTGTACACAAAAAAGGCTAAGAGTGACATCAAAAGTATACCCATTGCAGAACAGTGTGAACAGAAAGCTTAAAAAAGGAAAAAGAAATTGATTACATTTATTGCCTCCAGGGAGGGAAGTACAGTGGCAGAATATAGGGATGGAGGACTTTTACCTATATACACTTTTCATCTTTTTGAGTTTTTTAACATGAATATAGAGTATTAATATAAAACAAAATCATTTTCAATTTTAAAAGCTTTAGTTTAAAATCATAACACATGTAATATGCAAATAACATAAGACTTTCATTTTTATCTAAATCTGGTAGTAACTTATTCTTGTGACCCTATTTAAACAGACTGATTCAAGAAAGAATAAATGCTTGCTTACTCTCTTGTCTGGACTGGTGGCAATGATTTTTCAACTTTCTTTTCTTGCTCCAGGGAAGAACTATGAAGCACAAAGAACAGAATACTTTTTAACAATTAAATTGACATTTTGTCAATTATATGTATCTGTAGGCAAAAATGAAATTATTTAAACCTTTCTTAAATTAATGATATATACCATAATACTACTATTAATGATGATATGCCACAACTGTTGATTTTTCAGCCAAAACTTTCATCATCACCAAGTACAATAGTTCATCAGGCCTTAACTAGGGCTTCTAATTCTTCTTTCTAATTCCTAAGTGATGGGAGAGTCCCAGTCCTGAGGCACAAAGCAATCAGGTGGCTTGTCTCCAAGTCCCAACTGGCAAACCATCCAAAATTTAGAGTCTGGCTCTTCTTTCAACCAGGTCAAAAACATGGCAAATCTGAAAGAAGCTCCACTGGTGATATGCCACTACTCACTACATCCACATCCACCACGCCATCCACACATTGCTATGAGATTTAGTAAAAAGCTTCTGCCTCCACAGGCTAACTCTGATTAAAGTAGCTTCGTTCTTAGAGGATCTATTAATCAAACTGTCTCTGTATTTAATTAGGAGACAACGCATATAAAAATGTATCCTCTTTTTAGATCAGATCAGGTTATAGAGTACAAGAAATGGAAATCATAATCTTTATTACAAAAAACTTGTCTAGCTGGTTTTACTATGACTTAGTAGTATATAAAAGGAAATTTATTTTTAGTCTCAGCAATATAGGGAATCATTTACCATCCCAAGAAAGCAGCTAATGAAATACTGCTAATTTCTATTATAAAATTCTATCTAAAAAAAAAAAAATCATCCTATGTGTTACAAATTTTGCCAACATGCTTTTGGAAAACATGAACCTCCACTCTAAATGTGAAAATTAAATCACAATAATTCTCAAAGAAAGCACTAACAGGAATAAAGTTTACTTACGTCATTGGGTTGTTATCTGGCAGGTAATATATGAAGTCTCTCATAGTCATTTTTGAACGATCTGGAGGTCTCTGACTTTCATTTATTACATATTTGTTTTTCCATTGCTTCTAGATATACAAACATACAAATTCACTTTTATAAATATATAAGCATTTTAGATGTACTATATTAAGGCACACAGTTATATTCAGTGCCAAGTCCTAATATTATTTTTGCCACAATTAAGCCTACTTTTAGGGAATAGTGCATAACATGAATGTTAAAATTTGTATAACATTAAAGAATTTTAAAAACTAAAGTAACTACAATTGTAAAAAATTAGGCTTATAGACACCTTCCCAATAGCTTACTGAGAATTTATAAATACAAAGTTTTTGTTTGCTATATAGTAAACTGAGATTCTGCCTATTTCATAAATATCCTTGAGTAAAAGTTTAATATTTAATATTCCTCAAAATAAATCTTAATAAGCATATTCTATAAAAGAGAATATTTTTAAAGCTTAGGATTTAAAGGATTTGTAGTCAGATTTCTATTTTCTACTGATGTTTGACACAAAGCAACCTTTGCGCCTGTTTGCTAGGGTAAAATATTTATAATTATTTCACACAAATGAGAGAATTAAATGGAATAATGAATATAAAGAACCAAGCTAAGTGATTTCCTCTTAAGTAAAACAGAGACACTCTATAATTAATAATAAAAGCTAACATTTATTGGGATCTTACCGTTTGCCAGACACTTGTTAGTCTAAATGTATACTTTATATGTATTAACTTATTTTATCTTCACAACCCTTCAATGAGGTACATGCTATCAGTCTTATTTTATAAGTGAGGAAATAGATACAGAAATGTTAATTCAATTGCCCAAGGTCTCATAATAAGTATAAATCAAAGATTCAAAACTAAAGCATAAAATTCCAGAGCTTGCATTTGTCATTACTGTTACACTGCCTTCTCAGAAAAATAATCCTCAAAATTAAAAAGAACCTGGGCCCTCATGGTGTAGCGGGTTAAAGCACAGCACTGAGAAGCTGAAGCCACTTCCGCATGAGTTCGATTCCCGCCTGCCCCGGAGGTGACTACATGGCGTGGCAGACCTCTCCTGACCGGCCCGCTGCTCCCCTCAGCAGTGTACTTCGTCGATCTGCCTGTTCTGCTCCCCAATCTGTCTCTGGTGAAGCCTCTCACCGCCCCTGAGCCTCTGGCCTGTACCCCAGTTCTGTATGCACAAATAAATAAATCTTAAAAAAAAAAAAATTAAAAAGAACAAGGACTGTACTACCCACATACATCCAAACCTTTCCCATTTCTAATTTTCCACATTCTCAATTTAGAAAAAATGACCAATTCATTTTGATCAACTATATTTGTCATAATTCAAATGATTATAATTTGTGTCAACTGAACACCCTCATGAAAAATCTGTTTGTTTCATAAATGCTTGTATGTATATCTGTGTGAGTGCATAAAACTCAATTTGTACTACCTCACTGGTAGTACAGGGGTTAAAGTCTCAGCATTATGAGCTATCATAAGCTACTACAGCATGAGTTCGATTCTTGGCCAGGGATCTAGCCCACATGATGCAGCTGACCTCTCCCCTCTTGCCTGCTGCTCCTCTCAGCAGTGTATTTCATAGATCCACCTGTTCTGCTCCTCACTGTCTCTGGTGAATCCTCTCATCCCCCTCACCTCTGGCCTATACCCTAGTTCTTGAATGCATAAGTATAAATAAATCTTTAAAGAAAAGAGAGAGAGAACCTATTTGTGGCATTAACCAAATACAATGAAAGATATAGGTAAACAAATGTATAAAAATAAATAGCAAGGAAAAAAGCTTATGTCCAAAAAATAGCTGTTTAAGTGTTTCTTAATCATTCAGTTAAAATAAAGGTATATTATGGGCCCTTCCTGGTGGCGCAACTGCTTAAAGCACAGCACTGTGAACCTTGCCGCTGCCACTTCAGCACAGGTTTGGTCCTGTCCAGGCTAGGGAGGTGACCCACATGGCATGGCAGACCTCTCTAGACCCACCCACTGCTCCCCTCAGCAATGTATTCTGCTCCCCATTCTGCCTCTGATGAATCCTCTTACTGCTGCTGCACCTCTGGCCTGTACCCAGTTCTGTATGCAGAAATAAATAGATCTTTAAAAATACATATCCTAATTATATGAAAATGTTATTTGGTACTATTCCCTCATCAAAATGCTATAGATGCTTACTTTTCCGCAGTGATCTCTGACTACTATGAAAACAGAAATAAAGCAGGCAACAGTCAATATTCTGAATCGTTCCCTTACCTTTTCTTTTCTCAATTCTTCCTTTAACATTTCTCTCAGTTTCTGGGCTTTATATATTCGATATCTGTCGGAACATGGCTGTTTCTGTTTGGATGGGATGGAATTAGACTGCAGAGCTTCTTGACTAACTGTAGATAAGGGATGAGGTTCTGAAGGAATGCTGACATTAGGCTTAACCGAATTAGAAGTACTTGATATTCGTTTTTTTCTCTGTGAAACAGCAGAGGAAGATTTAGTGGTTTCTTCAACATCACTGTCCCCATCAGTCTTTTTTTCACTGTTGAAATTAAAAAAGAAAAATTAAGGGTACAGTAGACCTTCTTTTATATAATCTAGTTCTAAAAACTAATCTGGTAAAAATCCAATAGTAACCTCACCTTAAAAATTAACAGACGTTAATTATGACAGAGGCTGAAATAAAAACTTTGCTTGGTAGATCTTTTCAACAAATACCTAACTCCTTATGAAGATAGTATGCCTTTTTCAAATTCCAAAACCCTAAGCACAACAGATTACATAATTTCATGCTCATGCTTTTCCCTCAAAAAACAAGCCCAACCTGGGCAAAATACATGACATACACCTTAGTAACATCTTTAAAGATAAAACACCCAACGCAATGATAGTGAAGGAAAGGATAAACAGCTGGGATTACATCAAGCTAGAGTTTCTGTATAGCAAAAGAGACATTACAAAAAACAGACAGATATCACACTGATTGGGAAAAAATTTTTCTCAAACAATACTAATAACAAAGGATTGACTACAAAGAACTGATGATACTCAACAAAAATAAACAACCCCATCCAAAAATGGGCAGAAGAGTTAAAAAGATACTTCTCCAAAAAGGAAATGCAGATGGCCAACAAGCATATGAAAAAATGTTTAATATCACTTGTAATAAGGGAGATGCAAATTAAAACCACAATGAGATACCACCTCACCCCAGTAAGAATGGGACATCTTCAACTAGCAACAACAAAAGTTGTAAGGATGTGGAGAAAAAGGAACTCTACTGAACTGCTGGTGGGAATGCAAACTAGTAAAACCACTATGGAAACATGTTCAGAGGTTCCTTGAACTGCTAAAAATGGAGCTTCTACATGATCCAGCAATCCCACTCCTAGGTATCTACCCAAAAGACACAAAAACACTGATTCAAGAAGACACCTGCACCCCCATGTTTACTGCCATGTTATTTACAATAGGAAGAATATGGAATCAACCCAAATGCCCAAAAGTAAATGACTGGATTAATAAGATGTGGTACATATACACGATAGAGTATTACTCAGCAATCAAAAAAGATAAATACATGCCTTTTGCAGCAAATTCGATGGAGCTAGAAGGGATCACGCTTAGTGAAATAAGCCAGAAAGAAAAAGAAAAATACTGATGGTTTCACTCATAGCAGGAGCATAAAGGACCGGGGGAAAATAATAATAGTAATGAACAACTATGTAGCAGAGACATTTTACAGGAGGTGGAGTGGGGAATGGGATCAAAAATGGGGGTGGGGGGAAGTGCATGGGACTATGGTGATGGCACATGGGTGAACTGGTGATGGGAAACCTTTGGGGATTGCAGCTGAGATGGAAAAAGGCACAAAATGATGTAAAAATAAACAACTGTAATAAAAAAAAGTTTGGTAGCAAGAAATAATGTCAGGAGACCTGGACAGAGGGGTGCCTTGAAGTATACATCTTTTTCACCCATTCTGAAACATCTCGAAAGCTACAATGAAGGCATTCTTTTTTTTCCTTTCTTTTTTTTTTTTAAGATTTATTTATTTATACAGAACTGGGGTACATGCCAGAGATGCAGAAGGTGAGAGGATTCACCAGGAACAGAGTGGGGAGCAGAACAGGCAGATGGACAAAGTACACTGCTGAGGGGAACAGCAGGCGGGTCAGGAGAGGTCTGCCGCGCCATGTGGATCTCTTCTGGGGCAGGCGGGGATCGAACTCATGCGGAAGTGGCTTAAGCTTCTTAGTGCAGTGCTTTAACCCACTGTGCGACCAGGGAGGGCCTGAAGGCATTTTTTTTAAGCATAAAACACAAGAACAGGAAGAACAAGAGAGAAGTCAGCAGCAACCAAATTGATTTTGGAAGCTGAAAAGCAGATGTGTTAAGTGGTAACTGACTTAACAGATCTAGGAAAGTCAAATCTTAAACTGGCTGTAGGAGAAGTCAAGAGTCAATACTCCCCAGAATCTTCAAAAAGGCTCAGGAATTAACAGCAGATACCTCTGGAAAAGATGGTAATGAGCGTAGGGTGGAAGTGGTAGCTGAAATAAGGAAGATTAAATAAAGGCTACTTAAGAAACAACTTATCCCTAGATACCCTTTTCATCTCCATACTTTTTGTTACCCTGACGGACAACTAGTTTTACTCTCTGGAGAAGGTAAAAGAAGTTTCCCTGGACTACGGAGCACTAACCAGGTTCAGCTGGAGGTTAATGGTACTGTTCTAAAATAAGGGCAAAAAAGTGAATGTATGCTTTTTGAATGTTTGAAGTCTTTCCCTTACTCAGTTGGAGAGTGCTCACACAAGGGCATTTTATCTTCTGTGAAAGAAGTAAGAAGTCTTCTTTAGAAAATATGGCCAGGTCAAGAGAGACTAAGGATACTAACTTGGGAACCACCCACAAAAAACTCCATAAAATCACCCAGCAATGAAATGCACAATCCCACCCACATCCCACCCACAAACTTCTTAGACATGAAAAGTATGCAAAGGATTAACCTTCCTGGGGAGAATGGGTAACACTAAGGCAGAAATGAAAAGAAACCATAGGAAAAGTAACATGAAAGAGATCAGCAGGGTTAAAAAAAAAAAAAGTAATATATTGAACTATTTGAGAGGATATTGAAAATAGAAAAAGTATAGTAAAAATAAAAACTTAAAAAGCTCATGAGAAAACTTGAAAAGAAAAATCCATGGTATAGATTTGCCAATAATACTCTTGAAGGGTAACAACATATATCCATGCGACATAGGGGGAACAATAAGAAATCTTTAGAAATTAGGAACATGATAGCTACAATGAAAACCCAAAACAGGATTCAAAAGATGGTCAGAAAATTTTCTGAAAAAGAACAGAAAAATGAAGAAAATTATAGAA
>NW_004567108.1:39491785-39497219 GCF_000260355.1 Condylura cristata
AGTCGGCCTGTTCTGCTCCCCGCTCTGTCTCTGGTGAAGCCTCACACCACCCCTGCACCTCTGGCCTGTACCCAAGGTCTGTATGCATAAATAAATAAATCTTTAAAAAAATAAAAAAGACTTTACAATTTAAGTACTGCAAAGGTTTTTCTTTTAAGACACTAAGCAAAATTGGAGACAAAGATATTCAATGTTTTGGAATTTAAAGGAAAATAAACAAAAAAGAACATTCAGTATTTTTCGGGGGGGGGGGGAAGACAGCTGAGAAAAAGGATGGGGAAAGTGGCAATACATAATTCAAAGGAGTTGCCCCAAAATGATGAGTATAAATTGTAAGAGTCAAAGGACAATCAGATGATGAATAAAGTAGACCTGAAGTTTATCATCATGAAATTTCAGAAGCTCTTTTAATTAATTTTTGGAAAATTCAGAGCTAAAAATTTTAGTGAAAAATAAAAGAAGGAAAGAAAAACAGATCACATACAATGGACTAGGATCAGAATAACTGTGGACTATTGAACCACAGTTTAAGTTAAAAGGTAACAGATAATTTTGCAATTTTGAAAGAAAATTATTTTCAGCCTAGACTTCTAGGCCATCCCAAACTATCAGTTAGTATGAGAATTAAAAAGAGAATTCCGAGACATTTACTTCCCCAGTATCTTTGCTTAAGAAATTAGTGAATGATTTCTCCTTTCCATGATGTCCACAAAGATGAGGAAGACAAGGAATGTAAGAATCAGATAATCTAATACAGGTGAGAAATATTCCAGGATGAGAATTGTTTTCTAATAGAAGGCAATCTGGTTTATATAAGAGCAAGTCAGACACCCTGGTTGAATTTTAAGATGAAACTGACAGGAAAAAACATCTTGAGAGATGTACACATGGATGGCAGTAAATCTTGGGTTGAGTAATACTGCAAAATGCAAAGCAAAGTAAGTATGTAAGAACATTAACAATAAAAACACAGTGATTAACTAGAAAATATGAAGATGCTCAGGAAAACAAAAGAAGCATATCTCATAACTAGTAACATTTGTTGTCATAAAAATGTCAGCACAGAATTTTGACTTAGCCAAAATTAAAATTCGGTTACATCAGGAAAATGAGTTATATATTGGAAATGTGCTATTTCTTTCTTCCTTTTTCCTAAAATATGGACACTTTAATCCATGTACATGATCTTTAGGTCCTTATTTCTGATGGTTGCCAGAAAGTTCAGAGCAAAATCGGTGGCCCAGCTTTCTAATAGAAACTGTAACATCAAAAAAAAAAAAAAAAGACCAGTTCAAGTCAACAGAGAAGCTGAACCAAAATGAAAAGAACAAGATTTTAATCTCCTGTGCCAGCATAATAAATAGGATGTGTACCCGCTCAGTCATTTAATAGGATAGGTTTTTTATTGGTTTCGTTACATACAAAGTATGTAACAAAAGTCATAATTAGCCCGACAGATTTTGCTCCATCGCCTTATTTTCATCAAGTAACATTTTGTAGGCACCTACAAAACATATCACCAAAAACTCCTAAAGTACTGTCTGCCCATTATCAGTTATCTCTGATCTTCACGTTAATTCTCCAAAGCAGGTAATGTAACCTCTACCTCACATATAAGCATCTGCTGCTTGGCAAAACCTACCAATTGTTATATTCAGGAGATACTGAATAAAATGTGGTATATGAGACACATGCTTTTCGTTCAGAAAGCAAGGTCATCATAGCTAATAAAAGGATGTATCCAGCCAGATGTCCTTCCGTTGAAGTAAAAGAATACCGGTCTTCTCTTAAAAATAAATGTTTGGAAGTTTTTAAATTAACTCCCACAAAGTGTCTCATACAAATGAAAACCGCGGTAAGCTAAATCTTCTAATAACTACTACCAGGTGTATGTATTCTTCACTTCGAGATTGTTACACCTGAATTCCCCACACCAGCACTCGAAGCCTTGGTCGCCTCCCCAAGAATCTATAAACTGTAACAAAATTCACATTTGCCGCATCCTGTGGTCAGAGGGACAACTTCAGTGTGCAGTGGATTCATGGGGGCCTCAAATGTATGACTTAATGACAGCACGAAAGTACGGTAAAGTTCAACTGCTCAGCTTCCAGGTGACAAGCCTGGAGAGGAGAGGAAGAGACGAAAATGTTACCCCTTTGAAAGCACTCACCTATTCCCGGGAGTCTTTTCTTGGGGCTCCGCTCCCCCGAAATCCACTGGGGACACATCTGTAGATTCCGCTGGCTTTGGAGTAGATGCTACTGAAGGTTCTGGAGGCTTGGGAGTCTCTAGTCCACGCTGGGGGTTGGGGACAGTGGAGCCCCTAGAGCCTACGCCAGGCCTGACATTCGGCTTCACGCTTAGGCGTGCCCTGCGGAACATGGCGGAGCCAGGGGGCCCGGGGAGGCGGCCCTAAAGCCGGTCTCAGCCCCGAGCCCCGGCCACTGCCCCAAGAAAGAGTAGGAGCTACGCCCTTCCCACAAAGTCAAACCACCAGCCCAGCGGGCAGCTACCGCAATTTCACGCCCCCACCACCTCCTCCTTCCTCCCGCCGCCTCCTCTTCTTCATGACCCTGCTACTCTAATAGCTAAATTTCCCCCACACCTTGCTCCCCCGCCCTCAGAGAGCGCCGGAACTTATACGTCATCAGTTAGTGCCATGAATCATACGTAAGACGCACAGCGCCCGGAACCATGGTAACTGTCAAGCTATCCTACCTGAGTTACCGGTGAACCGGAAACTGAGAGTAAAAGGCGTGTGCTGCTAACTTCACTAGCGTCTTGAGAGTTAAAAAGTAGGGGAAGGAGGTAGTGAAGCACTCTGCCCAAATCTTTTACGGGAACTATTAAAATCGCTGATGGTTCGTTTTTTTTTTGGGAGAAGATCTACAAAAACATCCAGCTGCATTAATATCAAAATGTCAAAGGAATAAAATCCTAAGCTGATTTCAAAGATTGCCAGGTCATACAAAGATAGACAGAAAGGAGGCAAGTGCATTTTAGAGTAGGAAGACAAGGTAGAAAGCACAGGAGAAACAAAGACATTCCTTTAATATGGTGATAGGGCGTGGGAGGTTCTGTGGGCTCCTTCCAGTACTCTGGGAAGGGAACAGGAACTCAGACACACCTAAAGAAGTTCAAGAACTCACAAGAGAATCTCTGGCCAAAGATGTCATAGGAATCTTGGCATTACTGACAGGGCCACATAACTCTGGACACAGGTATAAACTGGAGACGCAAAGTCTTTTCCCAAGTACTCCGTTCCACCAAGAGTCGATGGCATTCCCATTATTTCATAGCTAAAGAAGTCAACAATGACTAAGATTTCCTTATTTTCCATTAGTAAAGTATGGGACAAGGATAAGTTAACTCTATTATTGTAAGTAAAGTCATTTATTTCACACCCACATTTGTGAAGTAACTTTGAAGTAAATTTTTAATACTACAGTAATTTCTAAAGGTTTATTTATTTATGCATACAAGAACTGGGGTACAGGCCAGAGGTGCAAGGAGTAAGAGGATTCACCAGAGACATAGTGGAGAGTAGAATAGATAGATCTACTGGTAAATATACTGCTGAGGGGTGCCCTCTCTGGTGGCGCAGAGGGTTAAACACAGCACTAAGAAGCTAAAGCCACTTCATCCCTGCCCCGAGGTGAGCAGGGCATGGCAGACATCTCCTGACCGGCCCACTGCTCCCCTCAGCAGTGTACATCAGTCGGCCTGCTCTGCTCCCCACTCTGTCTCTGGTGAATCCTCTCACCACCCCTGCACCTCTGGCCTGTACCCCAGTTCTGTATGCATAAATAAATCTTTAAAAATATATATACCTCTGGGGGGATCAGTGGGTGAGATAGGAGAGGTCTGCTGTGCCATGTGGGTAGGTCCCTGGCCAGGGATAGAACTCATGCTGCAATGACTGTCAGTACCTTCACAGTGCTGAGACTTAATCATTCACCACTAGGGAGGTCCCCATCACAGTCATGTTTTTTAAGATTTATTTATTTGTGCATACAGAACTGGGGTACAGGCGAGAGACTCAGGGGTGGCGAAAGTCTTCACCAGATTCAGAGTGGGGAGCAGAACAGGCAGATCAATGAAGTACACTGCTGAGGGGAGCAGCGGGCGGGTCAGGAGAGGTCTGCCATGCCATGTGGTCACCTCCGGGTCAGGCGGGAATGGAACTCATGCGGAAGTGGCTTTAGCTTCTCAGTGCTGTGCTTTAACCCGCTGCGCCATCAGGGAGGGCCATCACAGTCATGTTTTTTTTAAGATTTATTTTATTTATTTATCATACAAGAACTGGGGTACAGGCCAGAGGTGCAGGGGTGTGAGAAGATTCACCAGAGACAGAGTAGGAAGCAGAATAGGTGGATTAATGAAATACACTTCCAAAAGGAGCACCAGAGGAGACAGGAGAGGACTGCTGTGCCATGAGTTAACTCTCTGGCCTGGGGTCAAACTTGTGCTGCAGTGACTGCCAACTTATGTTTTTCACAGATGCATACACCCAACCTATGTTGTATACTTAGTGTATCTCTACAACTTAAAAACTATTTTCAATTTCAAAGAAAAATTGTGTAAGGTAAGATCACATACAGAAACAACTCCACCACTTACCTTCTAATCCTAAGTTCCTTCCCCCCTTAGTTTTAGACGATCTTTTCATCTATAAAGAGTACCACTGGCCAGACAGTTAATCTTTCCTGAAGGCTCAAGTTACTCAGAAGGGGCTCCCTAAATAGAAACAGTAAGCAACAATGTGGAAAGGTTGATGGGGTAATACATTTAATAGCTAACATATTGAATGCTATCATTTGTTGGGTACTTAATACTTAACACATATTAATTCAATTAATGAAGGTAATACAATCACCACTCCACTTGGATGTTTAAGGGCTTTTTAAAAAATATTTACTTTATGCATACAGAACTGGGGTGTGGGTCAGAGGTGTGGGGAGTGAGAGAATTCACAAGAGACAGGGTGGGGTACAAAACAGGCAGACTGACAAAGTACACTGCTGAGGGGAGCAGAGACTGAGACAGTCTGCCACACCATGTGGGTCACCTCCCTGACCTGGGATACATCTCATGCTGAAGTGGCTGCTGCTAATTCATGGTGCTGCACTTTAACCCATTGCACCACCAGGGAGAGCCCTGTTAAGGGATCTTTGATGGAATGAAATAACATGCATATGGCAGAGATTGTAAAGCTGCTTCCAACCCAGACTTCCATCCCCAGCTCCTTCAGTCTTCAACACTTTCTCCTGCCTTCTCTAAAACAGGCAACTTTTTTTTTTTATTTTACAAAAGTTTATTTTTGCATCATCTTGTACATTTTTTTTCCATCTCAATTGTAATCCCCGCGGGTTTCCCATCACCAAGTCACCCGTGTGCCATCACCATAATCCCATGCACTTCCCCCCCCCACCCC
>NW_004567108.1:39497955-39501956 GCF_000260355.1 Condylura cristata
AGTGTACTTGGTCGATCTGCCTGTTCTGCTCCCCACTCTGTCTCTGGTGAATCCTCTCACCCTCCACATCTCTGGCCTGTACCCCAGTTCTGTATCATAAATTTGAATCTCACTTCTCCCAATCTCTACTTGTTAAGGCCAGTCACTTCTGACTTCAGAGGCTGTCTCCTACCCCATAATATGAGAATAATGAAGCCTACCTCGCGGGGTTGGTGTAGGGAATACGAAAGGAAAAGGTCCTCTCTACCCCGCTGTCTGTGCTGTCCCTTTTGTCTCCTTCCCGCCTCTGCAATGGAATGGAAGGAGACATCGTTCTTGGTCAAAAGTTACTGTAGCCTTTATTGTCTTTACCCAAAAAAACTGCCAGAGCCCCAAGAAGAGGTACATGGCAAGGAAAATACACACGCCCCTATCGCTCTCAAACACCTGCTTTCTGAACTCTACCATACTTGTGAAGCATTCCCTGGAACTGCCGACCCGGGGCCCGACTCGCGACCGCCCGGCACTGGGGTCCCCCGACTGAAGGCGCCCGCCGGGTCGCTCTCCCGCCACGGGGGCGGTGGCGTGGGTCTCAGCGGGGCGTGGCGGCGGGCGGAGCCGAGGCGTGGCGGCCTAGAGGGCTCGCGCGGGCTCCGCCTTAGCGATCAACGGGTGGGAACCGCCGCAGAGAGTGCGCGGGAGCCGTTGTTTTTTGTCTCTCTCTCCGCTTCTGTCCTGTCATCAGCATGGCCCGTGAGTGTGCCGAGGGGTTGGGGGCACCGGTGAGGACCCTTACCGCACATCTTAGCACCGAGGCGCGGCTGGAGGGAAGGCAGAGGTTGGCTAACGAGTCCCCTCAGGTCTGGCCGAGCGGAAGCAAGGCTTTTAAAAATCAGTGGAGGTTGGCTCCAGTCGGGTCCGAAAGGTGTCAGATACCTGCCTCTCCGGTGCGAGTTTCCACACTAAAGAGCATCTTCCGTGGAGGTGAACAAAAACCAGCCCTCGGAGAGGTCTTAGTTTGAAGGTGCTTAATAACTGGTACCTGAAGTCGCGAGGCCTAATGATGGCAGGGGGTCCGACTGTCTCCTCCTTAGTTCTTTTGTTTGGCTCTTGCAGGTAATCTTTCACACGGATCTGCATTTGCTCCCTTACAGTGGAACTGTGTGAGGTGTGAGCGCGGTGGATTTTTCTCCACCCACTTCTCTCAAAAGCCAGTACTTATTTTGGAATACTGGCTCACACAGACGATCGGAATGTCTGTTTTAAGAGATCTGGTGTTTATGGCCTGTGAACACCTTGGCTGGTATGCTAATACTCTTAAGACCTTGAGTCATTACCTTTAAGCTTCCAACCCGGTCAGATCTGTAATGCCATTCAGTGCTGCACTCTGCTGCTGACTTAACTTTAAAAAGCAAACTTCACAAGCATTTAAATAAGAGCCATGGCATGAAATTACTGATATTTTTAGAGATGTTCTGTTTCTCTTTGCAGGTGGAAATCAACGAGAACTTGCTCGTCAGAAAAACATGAAGAAATCCCAGGAAATAAGCAAGGGAAAAAGAAAAGAAGACAGTCTGACTACCTCTCAGAGAAAACAAAGGTGAATGATACTAAAGGAATTCTCAGTTCACTGAAGTTTTCATTTTGGAGAATCAAAAGCATTTTTCAATTTCTTAGTAGAACTGGGTCTAAGGATGGCAGTTGAGTAATTGCTGTGCGCAATAAAACAGCCTTGATTTTGAAATTGAGTAAGACTTGATTTTTATGTAGTTGGAGAGAAATTATTTAATTCTAAGTCTTTAAATTTTTTTAATCTGAAACATGGGGATAATAACATAGAGTTGTGGACCTCAGAGGTTAATCCATAGCCAAAGAAACGTTTCCCTAGGTATTGAAAATTATTGGTACTGAATAAATAGCCATTTCATATTCATTTTTAAAACACGGGTCTCATGGACCATCTAGCCCAGGTACACTAGTTGCAGTTCACAGTTAATATGGCATTTGGAAATTTATTTGGTATTTATTTTCTGACTTAGAAGAATCTAATTTGTTTGCTAACAATTAGGTCCTAGTCCTTGGTACCTAGTCCTAGGTACTTGGTACTTGGTAAGGAAATCTAGAGGCTTACAGTCCTCCTCTTTCAGGGAAAAAAAATTTAGAAAAAAATTAATTTTGTTGACAATCAAAAATAATTGTCATTATTTCTATATGTAGCCAACGTCAGGTACCCCCCTCCACATACACACACACACATTAACATATATGTTCCTAAGATCAGCACTGAGACATATTGCTTTTCAGTTATTTACCCAAAGTCATGGTAAAAATGGAGATGGTATTCAGTTTAGACTTCCCTAAGAGTCTTTCCATTTTCTGTCTTCCCATGCTGTGTCCATCCACTGAAATGGAAAAACCAGAATGTTTATATCTTCTTTTAAATTATTTTCTAATATACTGAATGATTTATTTATAGAAACAAATGAGAAGTTAAAATCAGTTTTTCTTTAACAATTCACAGCCTTTTCCCCCCTTATAGGGACTCTGAGATCATGCAAAAAAAGCAGAAGGCAGCTAATGAGAAGAAGTGTATGCAAACGAGAGAACAATGATGACAAATGAGAGAACAATGATGACGGGCCATTTGGAAAACCTGGGTACTACTGCCAGCTTGGCGTATAATAAGCTCTATGATCAAGATTTTGTAGAGTGAACAGTCATCCACATGTGATACCTTATCCTTATAAAACTATTTTAAGCTTCACCTCTTAGCTTGAGTTAGTATAATGTTTCAGAACCACCTTCAAAGAATAAAACACCAACCATGCATCTCACATATCGGTGAACATTATTTTTTTTAATTAACAGTGAACATTTTTATAAATCATTACAGAATGTAATCAGATAAGAGAATCTTATATAAATCTGGAACCTGTAATAAACTTTGTTAAGTAGCTCTTTAAATCCCATTTTGTTGTCTAATGGAATATAAGATCCATTTATCTAATCTTGCTTTTAATCAACTGCTTGCTTAAAGAATATACAATAATACAAACACATGGAATAACATAAACAAACATAAACATAAACAAAATGAATTCTCAACAGTTCTACTAACAACATAAAAACTTTTCAGAATAAGTGCCTTTTCTTTTTTTAAAGATTTATTTATTTACACATACAGAACTGGGGTACAGGCCAGATGTGCAAGGCAAGTAAAAGGATTCATTAGAGACAGAGTGGGGAGCAGAACAGGCAGATCCAGAGTACACTGCTGAGGGGAGCAGTGGGCGTGTCAGGAGAGGTCCATGTGGGTCACCTCTGGTGCAGGAGAGGATCAAACTCATGCGGAAGTAGTGCTGTGCTTTAACCCACTGCACCACCAGGGAGGGTCAGTGCCTTTTCTTTTAGTGGACTGTTTTTAAAGCAGTTTCAATTCACAACAAAATTTCTCATACACTCTTGCCCGCTACATAGATCGCCTTTCCCATTATGAGCATCCCCCACCAGTCATACTTTTGTTACAACTGATGAACATCTGGCACATTTATTATCACTCAAAGTATATAGTTTACTTTAGGTTTCACTTTGTGTTCTAACAATTCCATTTTCATAGTCTGTTCTGAGCTTCAGAATTTTGTGATTTAATGGTTACAAGTTTGGAACTACACTAATGTAGAGAAACTAAGTTTTGAGACCTTGGTCTATTCCAAAGTAAATATGCATAATTATGGAAAAGAATTAAAATAACACTGAAGGGGCCTCCATGGTAGCACAGGGGTTAAAGTCTCAGTGCTATTAAGCTTTTGTCTGCCATTGCAACATGAGTACAATCCCTGGCCAGGCAGCTAACCCACATGACACAGCAGACTTCTGTTTTACCTGCCTGATGCTCCCCTCAGCAGTGTATTACACTGCTCTGGTGAATTCTCTTAACCCCTCTCACCACCTCTGGCCTACACACCAGAGCCATGTAAAAATAAATAAAATCTTTTAAAACTAAATAAAAAAATAAAAGAACA
>NW_004567108.1:39503236-39544976 GCF_000260355.1 Condylura cristata
CAGGGGTGATTTGGTGATGGGAAACCCGTGGGGATTACAATTGAGATGAAAAAAAATGTGCAAAATGATGTAAAAATAAAATTTTTAATAAAAAACAAAAAACAAAAAAAAATCTTATTGAAGCAAAAAAAAAATAATAAATAAATTAATTAATTAAAAAAAAAAGTCTATCCCCCACAACAAAGATGTATCAGAACACATTATACACCTTAAATGTATAGAACTTTGTAAAGTATAGCTCAGTAAAAGTGGGTAGAGAAAAACATATTCCTAAAATTGAAAACCTAGTATAAAATTGACATATTACAAGATTTGTAGATTTTGTCTGTATCAGGATTTTAGGAGTAAAATAAACTGAGCAAAGGGTCTGACAGCTTCATTAGGTAAGTTCCTTATTGCCTTTGGTGATGGAGACCTACAAAAAAAAAATCCCAGAATATGAGCCTCCCTCATGGCCTAAGGACTAAGTCTCAGTGCTATCACTGCTATGGCTTGATTTCAATCCCCAGCCAGGGAGCTGACCCACATGGTGCAGCAGACCTCTCCTGTCCTGCCTGCTGCTCCTCTTAGCAGTGTATTTCAGTAGACCACTTATTCTGACCCCACTCTGCCTATGGTGAATCCTCTGTACCTCTGGCGACACCCAAGTTCTTCTATACAAAAAAAAAAAAAAAAAACCCAGATTCAACAGAAAAACATTTGTTCTATTAGCGTAGTGAAGTTGACCATTATAAATATGTTAGGTAAAAAATGAGTAAAAACATTTCAATTGAGAAGGAAAATGATGTAAATGATGTAAAAATAAATTATATCAAAATAAAAAAAAACATTAAACTGTCTCTTACAACTATATCTGCTAACGTGCTTCTTGTCTAATATATGCTTCATATATTAGAATATATTACTTTTAGAGATGGCCAAGTAAAAAAAAAATCACTGAGAAGAATGACTAAATTACTCAAATACACTTCTCAATAAATTTAAGAAAGATTGAAATCTTTCTAAAAGCTTTCCTTTGTTTTTAAAGGTGAATTTTTAAATGTTTATATAATGTTAATTACGTAAAACATATTAAACGTTTATATACTGCAAGGAAATATTCCTGTACAGTAGTGCTAGTAAGCAAAGTCACATCCAGCTGAGAAAGTAGCAAGAATAGTGTGTGGCATGGAAAATATTCCCATAAAAGCTTTAAACAATTTTTTTAAAAATCTCAAATTTTCCTGGGGCAGTGTGGTCCAAGGGCAGATATAATTTTATTTTTCAGTAGTCTTGCCTATAACTTAGTACATACAGATTTAATCATAGAACACATGATTATTCACACACTGGATATTTGTAAGCTATTGCTTACACAAATTAATTCTGTAATATATGGTGTTTTTATTTTGTAAGAGATTCTGAAAGGCAGGATTTTGTGGCAAAGGTGTGCATATTTGTAACTTCAAGCATGTCCCCTAACATGAATGTTACACTTCATATCTCCATGCCCTTGATAACATTAAATATTATTAATCTCTAATAATTTTGACAATCTGAGTGGGAAATGCTTTTTAATTTGCAGTTCTTTGTTGAGATTATCTTTTCATGTCTATTGGACATATGGATTTTCTTCTTTGTGAATTTCTCGTTTTTTCTCTGCTTTTTTTCCCCCAATAATCTTCATAGGTAGATACTACTTTTATTTCCACTTTTCCAAAGAAATTGAGGCTTTGCTTAAGGAGTTTCTCAGGTTACCCACTTAAACTGCAGGTTAGAGATATTACCTCTGGTAGACTGAGTACAATGTTTCTACAGCTTGGGCATATTTTCAAATTTATTAGCCTTTTGTTTTTATCTTCCATGAATACTTTGTTGCTTTTGCCTATTTTGCTATTTTTGCTTCTAATTTATTTGACAAAACATACTTACTATATGGGGAATATTAGTCTTCTGTGTTACAAATACTTTCCAAACTATTGCTTGTTCTTTTGTTTTATTTAAGTTGCTTTTCCCAGTATGTTTTTTAAAACTAATATCAAGTTTTTTAATGGGCTGCAGAGCTCCAAAGATTAAATGCAAATGGCCAATAGACATGAGAAAAAATGCTCAACATCCCTCATAATCAAGGAGATGCAAATCAAAACCACAATGAGGTAATACCACCTTACACAAGTAAAAATGACACATATTAAAAAAATTAACAGCGAATGTTAGTGAGGATATGGTGAAAAAGGAACTCTTCTACACTATTGGTGGGAGTGCAAACTAGTCCAACCACTATGGAAATTTGTGTGGAAGTTCCTCAGAATACTAAAGATGGAGCTGCCATTCCACCAGCAATTCCACATTACCCAAAAGATACAAAAACATTAATTCAAAAGGATACATGCACCCCCATGTTTACTGCAACACTATTTATTTTGTTAAGTAAGATTTGGACACAACCCAAATGCCCAAAAATACATGAATGGATCAAGAAGATATACATATACATATACATATATACATATACATATACATATATACATATACATATATACATATACATATACTATTAGGCAATAAAAAAGATAAGCTAGTGTCATTTGCAGCAACATGGATGGAGTTAGAAGGGATTATGCTCAGTGCAGTAAGTCAGAAGGAAAATGAAAAATATGGGATGGTTTCACTTACAGGAGAAATGTAGGAAAACTAAATAAGGAATGGGAGGGAATAATCTATTAAAAAATACAATGAAACTAAACAGACAGCTATAAATCAAAGACATTCTACAGGGGAGGGAGAGGGAGAAAATACAAAACACAGGCGGGAAGAGCACAAGGGATTGAGGTGATGGTGCGTGGGTGACTTGATGGAAATTCTATGGGGACTATATCTTAGATAAAACATATGCAAATAAAGTATTAAAAAAAAGAAAAATGTCTAGTTTTTCTAAGTGAGGGTAACAGACTTAATCCTGTCAACATGTTAAATTATTTCACTATGAACAGGAATACCTTTGGGTGGAGTGATTAGACATGGGTGAAGGGATAATTTCCTGTTAACTGAGCTCATTATCCCCCACCCTTTATTAATGCTCTGACTCCTTATATTAGTTACCTGATCTCCAAAGAAATGTGAGTGTTCAAACCTTGCATTGTTTATCACTCAAGATTCTAAAAAAATCACAATGTATTTGGTGTATGATATGAAGAGATCCAAATGTCACATACTGATTTGCTAATTTATCTGTATCATTTATGAACTATACTACTCTCTATGCATTACATTATTCAAATATTTTCCAAAATGTCATTTTGAATTTTAAATTTTCTGCTTCCATAACATTTTGGTGTACATTCTGATATATAAATCGCACATCTCTAATCTGACACTACATCCTTTGAAGTAAGGTAAGGATATGAAATTGATTGGTTTGGCCTTCTCTTTTCTTTATTCACTATTCCACATGACAGTTCCAATCTGTATTAATCAAATTGGACACTATTTGAGTCCTTTATTTTATCCTGGGCAAGTTCTCAGAGTCACCACAGGTAGGCTTTTCATATGAAAATTCCATATGCACAAAGTCTGATTCCCATTTATAGAGTTTAATGTTTAAACATAAATGCCTTCAAATTTGATAAAATGTTTTCCTTTGAAAATTCACCACATTGTGCTTTGAGTGCTTTATCTTATGAAATACTTCTAAAGTATAGTATATTAACACAGTAGCTAGTAAAGTATATTAATATAGTAATTAATGACAACCATGTTATACTTAATTATATAACTATATAATTGACCATTAATTCGGTAAGTTAAGTTAATTCGGTAAAGTATATTAACTCAAATCAGGATGTCACCATCAAAAATAAAGAACATATTTTCTTTAAAGGACAAAATTGCATAGGTTCATGTTTTTCTTTAAAGGACAAAATTGCATAGGTTCATGTTTTTCTTTTTTTTAGAAACCAGTTTCTTAAAACCAAATAGAAATACTTCTTAATGTGTCATTTAACAGTCTTTAAAATTAAATCCTCCTTGAAAAAGGAACTCTCCTGCACTGCTGGTGGGAATGCAAACTAGTACAATCACTATGGAAAACTGTTTGGAGGTTTCTCAAACTTCTAAAAATGGAGCTTCCCTATGACCCAGCAATCCCACTCCTAGGTATCTACCCAAAAGACAAAAAAACACTGATTCAAAAAGATACCTGCACCCCCATGTTTATTGCTGCTTTATTCACAATTGGAAAGCCATGGAAACTGTCCAAATTCCCAAAAATGGATGACTGGATTAAAAAGATGTGGTACATATACACAATGGAATATTACCCAGCAACAACAAAAAAGAAACACATGCCTTTTGCAGCAACATGGATGGAGCTGGAAAAGATCATGCTTAGTGAAATAAGCCAAAGAACAGGGAAAATACCGAATGATTTCTCTCATAGCAGGAATATAACGGAACAGGAGAGAAAATAATGATAATGATGAACAGCTATATACCAGAGACATTTTGTGGGGGTGGAGTGGGTAATGGTATCAAAAACAGTGGGGGGAGGGAAATGCACTGGATTTTGGTGATGTCACATGGGTCCATTTGGTGATGGGGAACCCAAAGGGATTGCAACTGAGATAGAAAAAAGCACAAAAATATGTAAAAATAAACTATTATACAATTTTAAAAAATTAAATCCTCCTTGAAAATGTACTAAGTGGAAAAAGCCAGACACGAAAGTCCACACATGAAATATCCAGAAAAGTAAATCCTTAGAGACAGAAGGTAAGATTAGTGTTTGTGAGGTACTGGAGGGAGGAAAGAACAACAGCTGATGGGTACAAAGTCTCATTCTGGAATATTGGAAATGTTCTGAAATTAGAGGTTGCTACAAATTGCTAAATTTTGGCAAGGGATGCCATTGTGAAAATTTTGAATTGAGCTTTTAAACATACAAGTTATTTCTGATATGAATAGGATCCTACAGGGAAAAGAAGACCTCAAATTTCTTAGGGTGGATTTTTTTTTTAAACTAAATTATAATATGCACATGGAAGCCATTTGCTAATAATACTGGGAAAGTAAATGGTAAATTCAAGAGAACTGAAAACCTACTGGGCCTATGAAAATAAAAACGGGGAAAAAAAGCACATCTTTAAACGATATTTACATTTGTTCCCATCTTTTTTAAGTTCAAAAGGTTATTAAAAAATATGGGTGAGGGGCTTCCCTAGTAGCACAAAGGGTTAAGTCTCAGCACTATGAAGCTATAGGCAGCCACTGCAGCACCAGTAGGATCCCCAGCCAGCCAGAGAGCTAAACCACATGGTGCAGCAGACCTGTCTTGGCTGATGCTCCCCTCAGCAGCCTATTCTGCTCCCCACTGTCTCTGGTGAATCCTCTCACACACACACCCCACTCTCATCTCTGGGTATACTCCAGCTCTTCTATGCATAAATAAATAAGATGTGAGCGAACAGAAATTAACATTAACATTAATGTTAAGCATCTAAAAAAAAAAAAAAGATTGGGAAGCATCTAAAGGACTGACTTCTGCCCCCTGAAGTGTAAGGTTCTCTCCCTGAGTTTTCTCCTCTTTCAGATGGGAGTGAGAGCCCTTACTTCAGGAGGTTGTGAACTCTAAATGCAGGAAAATAAGTAAAATTATTCAAATGCACTCAATGTTAGCTATATTATTGGTTCTCTCTGGACTGATTTTTCTTGAACTGCCTACCCATACTTTCTAAATGATCTGAGATGGACCCTGTTTTCTAAGATTTATCGTGTAAAATGAAAAGGTTTGGCGCGAATAAAAAAAGGGAGAGAAAGAGAGAGAGATCCAGTCAAAGTTTCTGACAGACAGGAACTTTATTGCGCTCCCTACAAAGTTCCCAGATCCCTGAGAGTCGGTCAGAAGAGACGCGCCCATTGGAGGACAAGAGCAATATTTTATAGGGTATCGACGGTACTTTTTAATTAAAAAAAAATTTACTTATGCATACAAGAACTAGGGTACAGGCCAGAGGAGCGCCGGAGGGAGGGTGGGTGGAGAGGGGGGTTGTTGCGTGAGAGGATTCACCAGAGCCAGAGGGGGAAGCAGAACAGGCAGATCTGAAATACACTGCTGAGGGGGGCAGCGGAGACAGGAGAGGTCTGCTGGGCCATGTGGTCAGTTCCCTGGCCTAGGATGGCGAACTCTTGCTGCAGTGACTGTGGCTTCACCGTGCTGCGCTTTAACCCCTTGCGCCACCAGGGAGGACTTCGAAGTTACTTTTTTTAGACTGCTGTGTAAGGTGGGCAGAGTTGGTTCCCGGAATGCAAGTGGCAGCAGTTTTAAGTTACTCGTTCCTACCCCCAGCTCGTCCCGGACTTGCCCTGACCTCGACCTTACAATAAAATAAACATACTGTCTAAATCATTCTGCAAACCCATGAGAAGGTGCATTCAAAGGCTAGAGGGGAAGAAACAACGGAAGGTACCACTCAAGTAAGGTGACGGCCACAGGGAACGCGTCCCCGTCCTCCAGGCCACCGTACTCTTCCGCTCCCAGAGGCCCCCGCGACGGAAGTCGTCACTCCGAAGGGACGGAGCCCACGCCGCGCACCCTGCAGCCAGCACGCCATGGCGATGGGCGGAGGCGGGGGTGGCGGTGGCATTTCGGAGCAGGAGGACTCGGTTCTGTTCCGGCGTGGCACCGGCCAGGTGAGATCGCGGCGACTGTGCCTTCTTCCCGCGCCGGTGGCGCCCTGATCTCCTCCGGGCTCCCACCTTCTTGGCATTGCAGCTCACTGCGGAGCCGAGATTCTCCCTGTTTCTAAATTTTGCCCACTTGCGAGTCTCTACTTCGAACTTAACGCAGCGTGGATGCCTTGCTGGCCTTGAGCACTCTGCCGCAGCTTGGTTGGTTCACCTCCCTGAGTGGGGCGTGAACAGGGGCAAGTCAGATTGAAGCACGTAAATCAAGTAGGATTCGACTGAAATGACCTAGGCTTAACTAGCTCGAGGTACTAGACCAGAAATGGATAGCAAAATATCTAAAATGTATTTTGAAATCAGAGATAATGGATTTTGCGTATGGAATCGATAATGGAGGTTTGAAAGAGGAAAGTCAAGAGTAACTCCTAAGATTATCCTGAGAAGTTGAAAAGATGAAGTTGCCTTTTACTGAGATGTGCGGAGATGGGGAAGACTGCAAGTAAAGTCGGTTTATAAAAGTTGGAAGTTGAATTAGCGCGAGAAGTTGAAGGGAATCGTCAAAGATTGGAGAGAACAGTGGAAGTGTCAGGAGTAGAGAGTGCAGAAAGTGGGGTCTAATCTGAGAAACTTGGACTGCTGGTTGTGCCTGAGAAACTGATAATAATAAAGTTAACTGGTAGCCCTGGCCACTACTACCTCCAAACAACAAACCACCAAAACGTAATAGGTCGATACAACAGTGATCAGTTTATTATTTCATTGTGTCTATGGGTCTGTAATTTGTGAAGGCTTTGCTGGGCACTTCTCATTCAGATTCATGTGGTTAAGGTCACATAGCTGGATTTCCAATAACTGGGGCTGAGCATCTAGGGAATGATACACTGTCTTTTTTCTTCTTGTAGTCTCAGAGTTTGTCCATGTGGTATCAATGTGTAGGCCGGTTTGCCTATACCTTTTTTTTTTTTTTTTAAGATTTTATTATTTATGCATACAGAAATGGGGTACAGGCTTGAGGTGCAGGGGCGGTGAGAAGATTCATCAGAAACAGAGTGGGGAGCAGAACAGGCCGACTGACAAAGTAACACAGGGGAGCAGCGGGTGACACAGGAGAGGTCTGTGCCATGTGGGTCACCTCCCTGGCCAGGGATTAAATTCTGCTGCAATAGCTGAGGATAGCTTCATAGTCTTGTGCTTGTATTTTCTAGAATTTTAGTTTTTCCAAACTATACACTTTATCTGACCTTAAAGAAGACTGAAACATGAGTTTCCCTTAAAGAGATCTACTTATTTTCAGTAAATAGGAATTAGGATGCATTCTCATCATAACAGAACTCTTAGAACATTTGCATAGATCTGTCTTTGGAGATAATGTTACATAATTTCTAAGCAGGCAGCTTCCTGTGTTTAAAATACATATTTTTAGTCATTGTTATGTATGGCGTAAGATGACTCTTGGTACTTACAAATACATAAATATATATATTTAATGAAATCAAACCAAATATGGATTTTTTTTATTCTTTACCCAGAGTGATGATTCTGACATTTGGGATGATACTGCATTGATAAAAGCTTATGATAAAGCTGTGGCTTCATTTAAGGTATGAAATGTTTATTTACTCTTTTCCTTACTTCCTCATGTTCATTTGGGGGAAATATAACTGATGACATAATTACTGTAAAGTGATATGATACAGAGTTATAATTTTGAAGGTTAAAAAGTAGTGTGTATTAGTTAAATTACGTTTTCCTTTAGAAATTGGTAACCTGTCATCCCTTTAAAGGGGGTAGTTTCAGTAGAATTTATGCATTTATTGCTTTTAATATTTTTACATTGTATTAAAATGTAGATGTCCTCTACTTCAGATTATGGAAAGACAGCCTGATTATAATTTTTAAACATTTAACAGATCTTTATTGAAATTATAATGAAAGTAAATGGCAATGGTTCAGCAATTAATACTTACAGACTATTCACCGTGTTCTAGACATTGCTTCTAAAATTAATGTCATCCTCTTCAAGGTCTGTGAAATAAATATTAAATCAGGTGTTCTGATGATGGGAATATATAGTTCTTTTAGGAGTAATAGTCTGATTTTAGTGACTTAAATGAAGTCTTTACACTGTTGTCCCACATCATTGCTTTATCCAGTGTTGGCTGTATTCAGTCTTACTGAGTACTCTATGTGATCCATCAGTTCTCCAGGCACAGAACATACACTGATAGAGAACAATGAGCATAGTGCCCGCTTCCTTCCATCGTCATTTCTGTAGCATAAAGATCAGATTTGTATGTAGTCCTTGAATTTGGTTTTTAAAGTTGTCAATAACATGCTTTCAATACATTTAGAAGACTGAAACATGAGTTTCCTTTAAAGAGATCTACATTATTACATTAATGTGGGATTACCAAGATAGTTCTGTAAAAGCAGATAAAAATGAGATTCTATACAGGATGATAGTAGTTATGTTTCAGGAGTCAGGAGACAGGAAACTGATGGTGATAAAAAATTGTTCACTTTTAGTTATGTTGAAGTTGAGGTACATGTGAAGATAAATGTTGGATTGAATTTAAAAAGTCAAAGCTTTGGAAATATCTCTGCATAGCAGTTATAGTTAGGAATGGAGGACCATAAGCCGATAAAGGATGACCAATTCTTATTGGGAATGCCCAAGTTTAAGACTTGGTCAGAGAAACAAATACATGGCCATGTCACGACTATCACGAGGAGAGATGATTAAGAATTTGATGTGATGGGTAGGTTAAAAAATAAGTAGATTCAATTAAAAAGGATCTTTGGAGTTGATAATCAGATTATCAGAAATAGTTCCTGTAATTTAGGGGTGGTGAAGTAGAGGCTATCTGAGATGGCAACTTGAGGACACCTTGTAGTGGTAATAGTTACTTTTGAACTTTTCTTTTTAATCATCTGTAACACTTATTTCTATTGTATTTTCATAGCATGCTCTAAAGAATGGTGACATTTCTGAAGCTTCAGATAAACCAAAAGGCACACCAAAAAGAAAACCTGCTAAGAAGAATAAAAGCCACAAAAAGAGCTCCACAACTCCCTTGAAGCAGGTTATTTTAAAACACTGAGAATTTATTTCAAAGGATTAAATAGTGTTAAATATCTGCAAGCTATATAATTGATGCAGGGTTTTCTGTTAACATGTAATCATACAATTTCTAACACATCTGCTAAACCCTCTATTATTTAGGAACATGTGTTAGTAAAAGTATAAAAAAGTAGGTAAAGAAAATAAATACTAAATTCAGGATTGTGATTACTTTGAGCCCTCTTTGGGAGGGGTACCTGAATTAATGGTGTTTTACTTCTTGAATTGAAAGATGGATGTCTGTTGCTTTTTTTCCCCTTCAGAAATCCCTAAATTTATTAATACCAAAATTTCTGGGATATTTTTCTGCCATTTGAAAAAATGAAGTTGGACGGTAAATATTTTGGTGTATCTAATTAAGTCAGTTTAATTTCATCATTTGGAAGGAGAGGAGAACAAATATTTGATGAACCAGGCCAGAATGTTTCCTTTGTTATTATTCTTCTCATTAGTATGTAGGTGATGAGGAAATGCCTCAAAAAAAAATTAAGAAACTTATCCATGATTATATAAATAGCTGACTATATGGCAGAAACATCACATGATTATATAAGCGGTAGAGTTGGATTGATCTTGGAATTCAGATGTATGTGTCTTTGGCCCATAGCCTTTTTCACTACATCATTCTGTAAGATCAGTTAACTGAAGGCCCTCCACTCTTGCACTCTACCCTGACCCCACCAAACAAGGCTTTAGGTTACCCTCATTGACAGAAATGTATGCATGTATTTATCTTTGGTTTCTTCCATAGTGGAAAGTTGGTGATAAATGTGCTGCCATTTGGTCAGAAGATGGCTGCATTTACCCAGCTACCATTGCCTCACTGGATTTTAAGAGAGAAACCTGTATTGTGGTTTATACTGGATATGGAAATAGAGAGGAGCAAAAGCTATCTGATCTACTTTCTTCAACCTCTGAAGTAGCTAATAATAATGCAGAACAAAATGCTCAGGAGGTAAGAAGGATTTAAGAATTCTAGAAGCAGGGACTAGATGGGGGAAACAAAAGCGTAATTAGTTGTCAGATTGAGCTACTGGGATAATTCATTATTAATCACATCTTTATTACAAAAATACATTAATGTTTTGCTTTTTAAAGAATGAAAATGAAAGTCAAATTTCAACTGATGAAAGTGAGAACTCCTCCAGATCTCCTGGTAATAAACCAAATAATATCAAGTCAAAGGCTGCTCCATGGAACTCTTTTCTTCCTCCACCACCCCCCATACCAGGATCAGGAATAGGACCAGGAAAGGTAAACTTCCACCCATAAAATAGCTAATAATGTTGGAACTTTCAAAAGTTCCTTTATGTGGATTATTGCTTTTCCTATGAAGCATATGTGGCTTTCAGTAGACATTATAAATACATACTTGAGGGTTCTTTGAAAATAAGGTGGTGATTCAGGATAGTTTATAATGGCTTTCCTAGCTACTTTTGTGAACTATCAGGATTTAGTCTAATAATTTAGCAAAACAAACTTCAGTATGTAAAAACAGAAAGCGAACATAATACTTAATTTTAATAAGAATAAAATCCTGGACCCTCCCTGTTGGTGCAGAAAGTTAAAGCGCAGCACTGTAAAGCTAGCTGCAGCTGCTTCAGCGCCAGTTTGCTTCCCTGCCAGGGGACCTCTCCTGACCCTCCCGCTGCTCCCTTCAGCAGTGTACTTTGTCAGTCTGCCTGTTCTGCTCGCCATGGAGTCTAGCTAGGTTGATGCCTGTCCTGTGCTTTTGTATAAATCAGTGAATTCTTAACTGGGTGGTGTGGTAATTCAAGCAGTAATTTTTTTTTTTTTTAAATCAAGCATGACTTAATCATCTTTCCCTAAAGATCTTAAGTGATAAGTTTCCCCTTTTTACCTTTTATCCTTCCCTTTTTTCTCCCTTCCCTCCACCCTTCTTTCTCCTTTTTTATTGTGGTAATAAGTTTA
Organism: Condylura cristata; assembly: GCF_000260355.1. NCBI lineage: Eukaryota > Metazoa > Chordata > Mammalia > Eulipotyphla > Talpidae > Condylura > Condylura cristata. The sequence goes on from NW_004567108.1 coordinate 39,514,950, forward strand.
CAACACTGTATAGGTTTTGTATTATCTTTCCCTGCCACACCACAAAATGTCCAGTCACTGTCTGCCACTGAGCACACGGTTCCTCTATCCACTCCTTCCCTCTTCTCCTCTATAGCCATATTCTTGTTGGTTATCAGGTTTGAATTTTGTTTTAATTTCACAAATGAATAAAATTATATTTTATTTTTCAGTTGTCTGGCTTAATTTATCACAGTCCCCTCTAGGTTTCATGTGTTAAATTTCTTATTGAGGTTTGTATTTTAGAGTTTCTAGAATAACCAAACCTCTTACTTGATAAAAGTCATGCTTCAGTGTTCTCAGGGCTCCAAAATTTCATGAGCTAGAGCTTTACTAATTTTTATACTATATGCTAATTTTAACTAAAAATACATCCATAAAAGATTACATAGTTTAGCTAATAAAATTTTGTGGAACACAGTCTACTGTGATTGAAATATATTGTTAAATAGACTGTTTGTAGTTGGGTAATTAAAATTATTTTTTGGTTTTATTCCCCAAATGTCTATACAGAAATAAGAAAAACCTAGAGTTATGATTTTGTTTGGTACATAAATTCTGTTACCATTTGCATGTGTTTAAAATGTCTATTATTATGGGAAATTATTTTGATTCTTTTGGTACTGAATCAGTTTTCTTCCTTTCATCTTGAAATTGGTAAATTAATACACCTTTGGGGTATTGTTTGTAGCCAGGTCTAAAATTCAGTGGCCCACCACCACCACCACCACCACCACCACTACCACCCCACTTCCTATCTTGCTGGATGCCACCATTTCCTTCTGGACCACCAGTGAGTAGAATTCAGATTAAACTTTGTTTTCACACAGTTTGTTTTTATCAGAATATAGGTGATTAGGAAATGTCATTTTGGACCATCCTTAAAGCTAGTTTCTAGTAGCTAAAAAAAAAAAAAGAACTGTTTTTAATGCCATTCTCAAGCTCATTCTTATAGTTCCAACTCTGAAGTCCAATATTGCCTTTTTCCTTCCTCGCACAGATGCCTTATTGAGGTAGCTGTTTGGAAGGATGTAATTAAACCATGAATACAATTAATGTTTTGCCCTTCCAGATATAGTTGGATATTAGCTTTTGATCACATAATCTAGATATCTAAATGTTAAGACGTTCAGCTATCAACAATAGGCTAGATATAAAGGTAAACTGCGTGTGTTGTGGGTGAGAACAGCACAGATGTTCTGCCTAAGGCATTTCCTTTAAATCCTGTATATTTTATGAGAAAAACCTTAAAAGTATTAATGCTTGGTCTTTTACCCATAGCTTAATAATGAGGGGAATATAATCAAAGCAAAAATATGGAAACATTTTGTGTGACCTCTTTTGTTCATTTTAACATTATTGGGTTTTGTCGTTTTATTACTGGTTGCCTTTCTCTAAATGTCAGATTTTAAAAATAAGAGATCACATGGAATCTAGGGAAAGATACAACTAACATGTAGGATTCTCTACATATAATGCATCTCTTAACTTTGAGTTTCTTGTTTAGTGACTTTAAAGTTTATTTTTCTTAATTTCCAGATGATTCCCCCACCACCTCCTATTTGTCCAGATTCTCTCGATGATGCTGATGCTTTGGGAAGTATGTTGATATCTTGGTACATGAGTGGCTATCATACTGGTTACTACATGGTAAGTGATCATTCAGCATCTTTTTTTGGCACTTACTCTATGGTTGTGTGACTTTGTTATGCTTGTGACCAAGTGGTTTGTTTTATATATATGTATATTAATATAGTATATATAAGCATATATATTTAAATATTTGTTTTTATTTATGAATGCATACAAGAACTGGGTATCAGCCAGAGATGTGGGGTTTGGTAGTGAGAGGATTCTGCAGACAGAGTTGGGAGAAGAAGAGGCAGCTTCACTGAAATTCACTGTGGGTGAGGCAGGAGAGGTCTGCTACGCCACAGTGGGGCAGCTCCCTGGCCAGGGATCGATCTTGGGCTGCAGTGGCTTGTGATAGTGTCATAGTGATGAGACCTAACCTCTTGCCAGCGGGAAGGCCTGGTTAAAATATTTATAAACATTTCTATCTCATGCACTTGATTGTAGTTACTAAAACTTAAGAGATTTTCAAAGAATTTGCAACTTCTCGTTGGCCAACAAAATGCACGTTTTGTTTCATTCATGAGTTCAAGCAACCAATCTTGATAGCAGCCTTGTCCAGAATATTTACCACAAATTCAGGCTAGCCTGTGACTAATGTACTCCAGCGGTCGACTTTCACTTTTAGGAATATTATTTGTGTATCTGCTTAAAGTAAAGTAAAGTAAAAGATAAAAGAATATGCGTATATTCAGAAGTATAAAACAACTTGTTTCCAAAATTTTACATTTTTGTCTCCTTGAAATTTTTACCATTATAAAGAGGACACATTGTCAAGTTTTCTAACTTCTTCAAATGTTTTCGTCATTTCCCTTGGATAGTCTTAACCATCGCACACATAATTGACAATTTTTCTATACAGCAGATATGATTTGGATTCAGCTTTTTTTCTGTAGAAATCCAAGCAAGAATGCAAATGACTTAGTAATAGTTATTAGAATAACATAACTGGCACTTATTGGTAGCAAGTAACTTATTACCTTACATGGTTTCTAAGGTATAGATTGCATTAAAATAGAAAGCTGGAATGTATTGATATTGGGGGAAAGAGAGAAGACACTAAGCCAGGACAGAAAGAGAAAGTACGTTAGAACTAGATCTGACCAGGAAAAAACAGTAACTACTCAGGGTTTTGTTTTTACTTACTGCTTTGCTTAGTGAGTACTGTTCTTTAATGGTTTTATTTTTTAATAAATGAAGATGATATATTATATATCTTATTTGATAGAAATAAGGTATAAGTGAATTCACAAACCAACTTGGCTAAGTAAATGAAGAAAATGCCCTAACCACAGCCTAATGATTGCTTTGGGTTTACTTTTAGTACATACTCAAAGGCTGTAAACTTACTTTCTGATATGTGTTAAATAGACTTAATAAAATGTCTTGAAACAAAATGTTTATTTGCATCTTTATAAAATGTGTATGCTAGTTTTAAAATTCCCTTATTTTCTTTATAGGGATTCAAACAAAATCAAAAAGAAGGAAGGTGCTCACATTTCCATTAAGGAGTAAGTCTGCTATTGTTATGAAAGTGAATCTTGCTTCTGTATAAATTATATAGTTTGCATAAAACAAACCATCTAAAAATCAAAATATTAAAAGGTAGAAAATTTAAATGTAAAACAATATTAAAGGCTCTTAGAAAGGCTCTTCTTGATGCCAAAACTCTTTGACAAAAGATAGTACACCCTCACTTGAATTCTCATGAAATCAAGTAATCATCTCACCAAATACTTATGGTTGCTGGTATGGAAAATCATTATCTTTACAATAAAAGAGTCTTAGAAGCAGTGATGGATATTTGCATAATTCTAGTCAATAGCTAGGCTGTATGTGTGGGGGAGAGAGAGAAAGATGCAGTATGAAAGGCATTGTCTTCTGCTATGGCCATAAAAGTTGAACTTCAGGGCCACTTAATCAGGTAAACTGTGAATAGAGCAATGAATTAAATAACACCTCAAAGAGATTATCAGACAGTCTAGAATGTGGAATGTTATGAAAGATAACTGGCCTCATTTCTTCAAAAAGTAGTAGTGTCCTGAAGGAAAAAAGAGTGTGGTGAGTAACTGTTCTATATTAAAAGTGACTTACATGATGGCCAGATTTGAAAAGCCAACTATAAAAGACTTGAGGATTGGGGAAATTTAAATCTGGACTAGATTTAAGTGCTACTAGAAAATTACTACTAACTTTATGATAATTAGTATAGATTTTATAATAAGAGTGGTAGTTTTTAGAATAATGTCTTTCAATTTGCATACTCTAGTATTTAGAAGTGTCTTAATTTTAATTTTAAAGTGATTAAACAAAATATGTGTGTGTAAAGTATGTATGTATGACAAAGTGCAGATTACTGACTAAATGGTGTGCTTTGGATGTTACACTGAATTTTATTTTCTCTAAAAAGGTAATAAAAATGTTCGGTATTTGTAAACTAAATTAGTAAAAGCTATGTGCTTATCATATTCCTTTTTCACACTTTCTACATTTTGGGTCCATGTTCATTTATATTTTGTGTGTATGTGTATCCCCACTTAACATCACATTTTTAATCTTTATATATTCTTTCTGGCAGATTGTTTGCTGGTAATTAATTACAGGCATTCTGCGTATCATTACTGTAAATATCTTCTTATAGATAATAATTTGATTCTGTTTTGTCATGACCTTAGGATAAATTTCTATATTCTGGCTATTTGATGAAAGATTGTAGACATTGTTATTAGTCTTGGTAGATATTTCCATATTGCCTCAAAAAGCAAATTTTTGAAAGACTTATTTTCCATTTCAGAATGGAAAGGGCTGTTCTTTAAATTAAGTCCTCATGTTGAAAGCACTCTCTAAGGCCCTCCCTGGTGACGTAGCTGATTAAAGTGCAGCATTATGAAGCTCTCCGCAGCCACTCCAGCACCAGTTCAATTCCTTAGCTGGGAGCTAACCCACATGGCTAGGCAGCCCACTCTGTCACGCCTGCTGCTCCTCTCAGCAGTGTATTTCACTATATCTGCCAATTCTACTTCCCCCTCTGTCTCTGGTATATCCTCTCACCCCTGTACCTGTAATCCAGTTTTGTATGCATAAATAAATAAATCTTTTATTTAAAAAAAAGTATCCTAGGCCCTCCCTGGTGGTGCAGCGGGTTAAAGCGCAGCACGAAGAGGCTTAAGCCACTTCTGCATGAGTTCAATCCCCGCCTGCCCTGGAGGAGATCCACATGGCGTGGCAGACCTCTCCTGACCCGCACACTGCTCCCCGCAGCAGTGTACTTCGTCGATATGTCTTTTCTGCTCCCCACTCTGTTCCTGGTGAATCCTCTCACCCTCCGCATCTCTGGCCTGTACCCCAGTTCTGTACAAATAAATAAATAAATCTTAAAAAAAAAAAAGTATCCTATACAACTTCAGAACTGCACTTCAAGGTATGGAGAATGTTATCACTACATACATGGTTTAGGGTCTGGGCAAGGCCTAAGAGGAAATTTCTGTTAGATCTCTCCTTTCTAAGCCCTGCCTCTAATTTAATTCTACCTGCCTTATTCTAAAGATTTTTCTTTAACAAGTAAAATTTCTCTTCATTTTTCAGCACATCCCTAAAAAAATGCATCATGCATGCATCCTTAAAAACAGAACTGCTTAAAATAACTAAAATTGGTTCCACTGAATCTAAGTGATATACCAGAGGTTATTTTGGTATTATTGCTTCCCTTACAAATTTTTAAACTTTCCAACATATTGTTTTAAAAATTATGTATTTCAAGACTGCTGTGGTGGCGCAGGGATTAATTCTTATCTCTGTCAAGTTATCACCAGCATGAGTTCAATCCCCAGCCAGGGAGCTATTCTATGGGTGGAGCAGACCTCAGCAGTATGTCTCAGTGGATCCAACTGTTCTGCTCCCCACTCTGTTTCTGCTAAGTCCTCTAACCCCTTGCATTTCTGGCCTAACCCCAGTTCTTGTATGCATAAATGAATATATAAATCTTTTTCAAACGATGTAGATATCGTAAATTCACAACTGAATTTTACTCGCAACAGTTTTCCTTGTATTCTGTAGATACATTCTGTAGAGTTCTTATTTTCTAGACAGTTTTGAGTTTTGCTTTCAACTCTGGAAACTTTTAGTAAATGGATTCAATTCTAAACATTTAGTAAATGGATTCAATTCTAGGAAATTAGGTTTATTTCCTAGTTTTATCATATAGTGGAAAATCTTGTTTGTATTGATAATCACTTGTTCTTTTCAACACAAGAATTTGAAAATCATTGTGTTTAAAACTCCAGTTGTAAAGATCAAATACCATGTGTTAAATTACTTTTAAATAAAGCAATTGTAATAAAGTAAAAATAAAACAACAAACAACTATAAACCAGAGACATTTTACAGGGGTGGAGTGGGTATTGGGATCAAAAATGGTGGGGGGAGTGCACGGGACTATGGTGATGGCACATGGGTGAACTGGTGGTGGGAAGTCCACGGGGATTATAGCTGACATGAAAACATGCACAAAAAGAATACTGTAAAAAATTAATTTAAAAAATTATTTTTAAAACTTGCCTGTTTACTCTTCTTGATGAACTTCAACTATCCCCTAAGCTTGAAAGTAGTGTTGTCTTTATGTTAGCTTAATTTTAGGCTAGCTTTATCATGATGATTGTATAACTTTGAATTCTCTTATATGATTTTATAAGAAAATAGGTTTTTAAATTTCCTGTATCTAGGAAATTTATCTAGACCTTTTTTCTTTAAAATTCAGGTGCAGATCGCTCCCAAGGAGACTATTTTGATGTGCCCTGGTTGATGTGAACAAAACATTCATCATTTTCTTCATGAACCAACTCATGGTTGGGTGGCAAAATCATCTGTATTTACCCTTGTGTGTGAATCGTGCTTTAAAAAAGCAACCAGGTATTTCTAGGAAATATGAGTGTGAATAACTGAACAATGGAAACGTGAGTGATTAAAAGAAACTCAAGATCACATATAATGCAGAAAAGTTTGTTAAAATTGCGATTGAACATGTTTGTATATTGTAGCATTCTTAGTATGTTAAGCTTTTTTAAATGCCTTTATAAATAAATGATAACTTTTTTTTAAACTTAGCTATCTGAATACTTTTCTTTGGATTATATATGGTGAGGTGGAACTCTAAATTTCAGAAAGAAATGTCTCAGGCTGATTGGGCAGTGAATCAAATTGTTACTATACATTTGATGGTTCCAGTCAGGAACCAAAGCTATGTTGTTTCTTCTTTTTTTTTTAAGACTTGTTTTATGTATTACTCATATAAGACTTGGATGTAGACCAGGCAAATTTACTGAAATACACTGCTGAGGGGAGCAGCAGGCAAGATAGGAGAGGTCTGCTGTGTCATGTGGCTCAGCTCCCTGACAGGGGATCAAACTCATGCTGCAATAGCTGCCGATAGTTTCATAGTGCTGAGACTTAGCCATTTGCACCACCAGGGAGGCACCTATGTTATTTCTTGACAGTTATAGTAACAGTCTTCTCTTTGCACTATCCTCATTCTGTCTCTTCTAGCTTCCTCTACGACCTTATCAGGACACTACCTCCCATGACGTTCTCTCTTATCACTACCTTGTATTTCTACCCAACATTCGTTTCTCTGTGTTCTGATTCTCAGGAGAGGTAGATCATATTGTTTTAGTGTAAGGACTGGTGTCCATGCATCTAGTTCACTTATCTTTAGCAAAGGATGATGTAAGTACCATTGCTTTCAGAGGTTTTGATAGATCTAGCATATTAGTAGCTGCCCAGAATATACTCTGTTAGGTAAATATTCTCAGCCAGATTAAATAAGCTTCACAGAATGGGACAATCTGTGGCTTAAGCTTTCTTACACAGAATGAGTGTAGTTTGATCATCTTTAATAAGACAGCCCATATGCCCATATTTTATATGTTTTAACAGCCTGAGTATGTGCCAGATTAAATATAGTATTGATGTTACCTCTGTTAATACCTAAAATAGTTGGAAAGAGATGGTAGATTCACCCAGCAAATAATTACTCACTTTTGGTGTCTATGTTAAGCACTCTTCTAGGTGCTTGGGAAGAAGGAATTAACAGAATTGATTAAATTCCTGCTCACAGTGGTGAGAACCAGACAGTAAACAAGTGAAATGTGTAAGCTGGCAGGTGGTGGTGCTGCCAACAGAGAAAAAAGAATTGGGGGAAGAGGTTTAGGAAATGACAGAGGCAAAGGAAATGACAAGTCCATTTTTAGTATATTCAGCAACAGCAAATAAACCAGCTGAAGTGGAAGAGATTACGGAGGTGAGGTAAGGGAAGTCAGAACATAGGTAAGCCATGGTAAAGTCTCCAGCATTTGCCTGAGCTGAGGGTCCAATAGCAGCTTTTGAAGCAAAGGTGTAGCACAATCCAGTTTACAAAAAGATTGTAAACTGATAGCTCATGGTTGAAAATAGATCACAAGTTTCAAGAGAGGAAGCTGGCTAACTAGTTAGGACAAGTGGGTAGTGGTGTTTGGATCTGAGTGTATTTTGCAAGTAGAATTCAGGACTTCCAAATAGGTTACTTGGGGAAAGGATGATTCCCAAGGTTTTTAGCCTAAGCAAGTTTGAAGAATAAAGCGGGAATTTAAAGAGATCAAAAAATCTGCATAAAGAATATTTATGGAAAGAGGTTAAGATTTGGACATGTGAAAGTTGAGATACCCACTGGAATTAGATATGAGTTAAGAGGAGAGGTCTAGGCTAGAGGTATAAATTAAGAATTGTGTGGACATGGGATTCAATTAAATTCATTCACCAAGATAAGATAAAATGTCAGAATGCCAGGGTACTCCCAACATTCAGAGATTAGATATGAGGAGCTGTAGAAGAGACTGAGGCAACTCTCAGAGTTTAAAGGAAACCTGGGAGGGATACCATGGAAGCCAAACTAAGAATATTTTGAGGAATGATAGACCAAATCAAAGCTACCCTTAGGTCAGATTGCTGCCAACAGTCAGGCAGGATGACACTGGGAAGTATTAGTGAGTTTAGCAATGTGAAGATTGTTGGGTCACCCTTAAAAGACTTGTTTTGGTGGAATGTAAGAATAAAAAGCCTGGTGGGAGAATATCAAAGAGAACATGTGGAGACAGCAGATTAAACACATCTGTAAGGAATCTTGTATTTCTGAATTTTTATTATACATACTTGGGTTTCAGTGAAGTCATATCTGTTAGAGCTTTATTTTGTAAAGTTATTTTGTGAAGCCTATTTCAGTTGTATATATGTATCTAAGTGCAAGTATATGTTTTTACACAGAGCATATATTTTAAACAAATGGGATACTACTATACATGTTGATCCTATCTGTGACTTAGACTTAAGGGAAGTTGGAAGACAAATTTTGACCTTGGTAAAAATAAAAGGTAGTGTAAAAGAATGTTTTCTAATTTATACTAACATCGTGAATTGGAAATGGCTGGCCTTCCAGCCTTTGAAAAATCTACACTTAATGATAGAAATGGACACTGATATAGACTTTGACTGCAGAAGTGATACTTTGAGCAATATGAAATCACTGAATATCAAAATCTTTTTCCCTGAGCAAATTGTATTCATAAGAAAATTTTAATGCCATTAAATGTGTATGTTGAACTCTCAGACATGTGGTTATCTAAAATACCCAGTATTCTAGAGAATAAAAATTTAGCTGAATTCTGTTCTGCAAGTTTTGCTCATGTAATGCATTGAAACAAAATCTCTGAAACAAGAGCGTTTTCTTCTACTTTCTTCTTAACATTGGCAGTAGATATTAAATAATATACAGGTTCTATAAAGATTAAAAACTCTCTTGGCCTACAACAGATCCATTGGGACTCTGTTCTTGTAAACTCATTTTACCTATGTGAGATAGATGCAATCCTTAAAGTAGCCATTTTATATATACCTTGAATATTTCTTCCATATGTTGATCGTAACATTGGTCAGTGCACCGCTCCCTAACTTTTCCCTGTAGCACAGTTAACCTCACCTTGAAGCTTTACTCTAGAAATAGACACTTATTTGTATAAAGCCAATTGAGGAGCTGAACTTTAGATGGGGAAGGACATTCAGAGATTTCAGATGTGTTGTAATAATCTATTTTTTAAACCTCATCAATTGATAAGCAGTTGGGAGGTTCAGAGGTTTTTTAACTAAACATTTTAGAAAAGTTCTTTATATGCAGTATTACTACTGTGTTGGATAATTGGATTTTTAGAATTGTTGACAAAAATTTTCTTGATTGAGCAGTTTTTTGCTACTGAAATATTCTACTTCTGAATGATTGGATCGAATGGCAGTATCCATTTCCATTCTATAATTAAGCGTTTAGATTTAGGATGTCTGTCTTTCATGGCAGTAAGTACTGTGATGTCTTCTGAATCCAGGAGCCAACTTAACATACTAAGTCTGGTGAGGCTTGGCAGTCGTGATACACACTGACTCAAAGACTTGACCGTTGAAGCTTGTGTTTTGAAACATTCCGTGAAATGCCTAGAAATAATCAACTCCTGCAATTTGGGCAGGTTGTCCAGTGTTTGAAAGAAATTTCTATATCCTTCTTCTGTGATTTTGTGATTCATTGGAAGATCTAAGATCTCAAGATTCTGGAAGCATCCATTGATTGCTACCTTGGCTATAAAAACAACAGATTATGAAAACATTATTATAAGGATGTCTCAGTTATGGTAGATAGGTTCTTTGATCCAACCTACTTTCCCTACAATCACCAAAAGTAGAAAATGCTTCAATATTTTCTAAATATCTCTCGGATTTCCAGAATGACACCACTAAGTCATTTCTTAACTGTCCCTCAAAAAAACGAAATGTTAGGTCAGTATTCAGAACAAGACAACACTGAATGAATCCTACAACATTGGGGTGACCTGTAAGCACTCTGCACGAATGCAATGAAGACAGACTACATTAGGACACTGGATTGATCCACACATTTGTATGATGGCAGGCAGGTAAAAAAGGACACATACAGTTGGCAGTCTGGGGGAATTCTACCAGAACTATTGATGCATGGGGGTCATAAAATAAAGGAGGCATATTTGTTCCCAGAGGTAAAAATTCCATCAGCAGCCAGGGCTGTAGCATAGTGTGGAGTCGAGGACCTGTGGTGCTTGGGGACTAGGGCCACAGCCTGAGGGCAACAGAGAAGGAACACTAGACAACAGCATCCCCTCTGCGCCACTTTTAGGATCTGTGCAGGTACCCCTCTTATAAACACTGTAGCCACTCACCCACCATACCCTGGCTGCCTGTAGAACCTACAGCAGCCAGTGGTAACCAAACACTAGTTATTTGCTTACCAATTTCTAATATGCTGTCATCATCCAAATTCAGGGAAAATGAGAGAACCCGGAGACATCGAAGATGCTGACACTGCTGGATAATCAGTTTGGCAACTTGATGAATCCCATCTCCATTAGGAAGGAGCAGTTCTTCCAGGTTACAAAGAGAACCTAAAGCATAGGCTATCAGAAGAAACAGCAATGTAATCTTCTACAAAGTCAAGCACCATCTAGAAGGCCCTATGTAGCATACAGGCTGTTCTTCCTTGAGGGCAAGAGAATGGTCTTCACCTTGATTGTCTGCTACTTTTAGGCAGTATTTCCCAACACTCTCTCCTGTGCTGAAGTCCACAGGTCTTCAGTGTCTTCACTCCTGATGGTTGCCATCAAACCTGGATCTCTTTAGTGACCTACCTCTGCCTGACTCTAGTACTAAATCCTCAATCACTGTTCTCCTAGCTTTCTTCACACTTTGATCTCTCCTTAGCATTGTACATTATTCATCAATTGCTAAATCCCCTAGGAAACTTTCTACTTCTGAGGCCTCAAACCTGGAAATGTTTAGAATACATTTCCTCTAGGATAAAACAATGAACCAGGCTTATCTTTTGTTTTCCCCATCCCAGTTCTTATATCAGTCATTTCTCCAAGGAATAAGTTCCTTTCAGGGAAGCTCTGGGTAGCTGGTGTGCCCATTAGTTCTAGGGTGCTTTGTAGGCCCTTGATTAACTGAGTTGAGAACTATGTATGTGTGTGTGTAGGAACATTGAGGGACACACATTTCTACATATGTATATAGATTTAATTATACAAGTTAAAGCCATGGTTCCACCTTTTTCCAATTCCAATTCTGGTATATAGGTGTACCTATATCCCAGAAACCTTTCAAACAACTGTTACATAACATGTTTGGAATAGTTATCTGACCATGGAATTATGTAATGCTATACTGATTATATCGTAATAAGTTAGACAACCTTGCTTTGAGTGAGATCAGGTAATTGGATCTTCCTCCTAATACATGACTTGTTGTTGTGTAAGATAGTCGCCTCAAAAGGATGAGGCAGAGTTTTCTCATTAGGATTAGTGTAGGCCTCTTGTCACCTTGGTGTAGGAACTAGAGGTCAGTCAAAGTCCACCAAGCCAAGCCTTTTCTGTGAAGGCTTCAAGACTAAGAGGTTTCTGTTCTTTTCCAAGTCTTTCACTTAAAGAAGAAATATGTATATCCTAAACTTCTAAGAAGAAGTTATCTCAATCTAAGAATCTATCTTTATTCTCAGAGTAAGTATGAGTTCATTTCCCTTCTTGTCTGTCATGTGAAGCCTTCCCCACTGTGTCCTTAATGCTCAAGATCCCAAAATACATGATAAATATCGCTGGTCTGCTCAATTCTATAGCATTTACAGCCATGTAAATTCAGTTTCTAAACATATTAAGTTGATTGTTTTCCTCACTAACCCATGTGATACTATTTTGATTACTTTTCCAGTCAGAAGGACTCAGAGTGGGGGTAATTTCTCTTTTGTGTCCTCCCCCACACACTCAATAGCTAATTAATACGAAATAAGAATTGGAGGATTGAGGAGAAAGAGTAAATAGAAGGCACTATTTTGTAAACATACCAAATTTTTCCGATGATTCCTTATCATTTATTAGTTGGCTTTTAAGGTTTAATATCTTGAGAGAAGTGAGGCTTGGCAAAGGAATGACTATAAAAGAAAAAAAGTAAAATTGAATTATGTCAACCACATCTGTTACCAAAAAGTAATTATGTTCAAAGGGTATTTCTAAATTAATAAGAAATTAATATAATAACTCAGATTGAAGTAATTAACTTGACTAAATAGAGTTTTTTCAGGAAATCTGATTATGAAATTTTTACTTCTGGAAACAAATATACCTCCTTTATTTTAGAATTCCTTTGTACATAGACACAGATTACCACAGTTTTGTACTTTAACATAAATTGCATTTTCAAAATTTTTTTATAAGTGTTTAAAATTAATGTGTGTCCACAGAAACATACTAAACCAAAACATTACAATTATAGCTCTTACCAAAAGGGAGGGGCTTAAAAAATGGTCCAGAAAACTTAATTTCTTGGAGTTTCTTGCAGGAGGCAAGTGCAGTCATGAGAGACTCAAAATCCGAAAAGACATGACATTTCAGGTGTAACACATGAAGGTTTGGGGAGTTCTGAATTAATTTGACTGTAAAATATCAAATATGTCAGAAATTTGAGATTAAAAGTTTCTATCAGAATTAGCCATGTAATTTATCATTCTGTCTCAAGAATACCATATTAAAACAAAGCACCAACATAGTGATCCAAGAATCAGGGGTTCAGTTCAGGTTCTGCAACTAACTAGTGAGCTTTGTGAACTTGGACAGGAACAGAACACTGCCTAGGAATCAGTTTTCTGTAAAATAGGGCATTGATGCAGATCACCTTCCCCTTTAACATCCTATGTTTGCACATGACATTTACACAATTGAATACCATAGAAAGAAATGTAAAGGCAGTGACAACTTTGAAGCAAAAACTAAGCTGATGCCCAGATGCAGGAAAATGAAACAGTATCACATCTAACTTCAATGATTTTTTTTTTTTTGCATCGGACTCTGCATTGTCAAATCCATTGCAATTTACATTTCCTAGGCCTCCAGTGTTCAGTTGTTACTAAAGTAACAGACCAATAATACCTAAATCATTGAGAAAGATGGCTGCACAAATTGTCTGTCAACGATGAGGGCAAGCTAGTGAAAAATCAACAAATACTTCTGATGGATACCAACCCACAATTTCATTCCCCTGATCTGGCACACTTCTAAGTTGCAATGTGAGCTGTTTTAAAAAATACAAGATAAAAGAACTCTATAAACTATTTTGGAAAGGCAGTATACCATGGTCCAAAGCTTCGACTTATTTCTCCAAACTCCAGATCTACCACTTCCTTAACTGGGTAACCTTGTGCAAATTATTTATCACCTCTTTATATAATCCTCAATTTCCTCCCTCTAAAAGGAGAATAATAGTACCTTGCCTCATAGTGTGAAGATTAAATGAGCAATGCTTAAAACAATTCCTAAGCATATAGTATGGGCTCAAAAATTACACATTGCTTTTTTCTTGCTTACTGAGAAAGAATGCCATTCTCACAGTTTATCATGGATATCTACACCCTCAGATCCACAGAAGCTTTGTTGGCCAGGTAGCTTTTCCAAATGATATGAAGTCGAAATGTCACCTTACCCAGCTTCGAAGGCCCATACTCAGCTGAAATTTGGATCACTAATTTTTCCATATGTTGGAAATTCAGGAATTCTTCTGGAACAACTGTAAAAACATTGTCTTTTTTATCCAGGTTCAGAGACAGTTCTTTTAGGCATGGAAACTTGTCCAAATTAGGAAGGAGTTGATCTAGAAAGCAGCAACAATATCCATTAATCTAAAGAGCTCCAAGAAAAAATTAGAAACTCATTTTGATTCACGAAGCTATATATTATCAAATAAAAACCTTTCACGCATTAAAGAAGGTTATCTATGGAGATACTGCTTTTTGCTGTATTTACTGGTTACTACACAGGAAGACCTCTTTTACTCTGGATGAACAAAAATATCTCCTCAATGAATAGTGCTGAGACAACTGGATTTCAGCATGCAAAAGAATGAAGGTGGACCTTACTTCCCTAACTCAAAATGGATCAGCAACCTAAAAAACTAAAAACCATACAACTCTTAGATGCAAACATAGGGATAAAACCCCATTGGATTTGACAATGAATTCTCAGATATGCTACCAATGCAACTGGCAAAGAAAGAAAATATAAATCAGACTTAGGTGAAAATATAAAACTCAGGTGCACTGAGTGATAGTTACAGAAAACAAAAGACAACCTATGATATAAAATATTTTCAAATAATGGCCAGTTAGGATTTAGAGTTAAGACTATACAAAGAGCTCTTGCTGGTTAACAGCAAATAAACAATTCAATCGAATACTGGAAAGAGGACTTAATAGATTGTCGCCAAAAAGACAAAAGCCAATAAACATGAAAAGCTGCTCAACATCATTAATTAGTGGGGAAATGCAAATCAAAATGAGCTCATACTACTAGGATAACTATGGGATTAAATTATTTAAAACCAAATGTTGATGAGGCTATGTGGAATTGGTCCTTGTGCATTGCTGGTAAGAATGTAAAATGGCACATACAAATGTGGAAACCAGTTTGGTGGTTTCTCAAAAATTAGAATTGTGGGCCTCCTGTGGCAGATGGGTTAAAATCCCAGTGCTATCAAGCTATCACCAGCCACTATGGCACAAGTTCGATTCCCAGCTGACCCATATGGCGCACACCTCTCCTGCCTCGCCCACTGCTCCCCTCACTGATGTATTTCAGTAGATCTGCCTGATCTGCTCCCCACTTCACCTCTGGTGAGTCCTCTCAATCCCCACACCTCTAACCTACACCCTAGTTCTTGTATGCATTAGTAAATACAAATAAATCTTTTTTAAAAATTAGAATTGCTCTTGATATAAACCTGCAATTCCACTTTTGGGTATTTATTTTTCCTCCCAACAATAAAACAGGATGCCAAAGAGATGTTTGTGCCCCCATGTTCATAGCAACCTGACAGTAACCAAAGGCTGAAACAGTGCATGTGTTCATCAGCAGGTGAGTGGATAAAATGCTACACAAATACAAGAGAGTATTATTCAGCTATAAAAGGCATGAAGTTCTGACGCACGTGCCAATGTAGATGAATTTGGAAAACATGCCAAATCAAATAAAAGCCAGACATAAAATGATAAACGTGTTATGTGACATGGCAACATACATTAGAACAGATGTTAGCAGCTACAGAGGAGGGTACTGTTAACAAACAGCTGGAGTTGATGAAAAGGTTCTGTAAATGAATGGTGATGGTTGCACAACATTGTGAATATACTTAATGTCACTAAATGATATGCTTTAAAATAGCTAAATTGGTAAGTTGTATGCATATTTTACCATAATAAAAATACTTGATAAATATTAACCCACGTATTAAGTGACCCTAAAGCAGGACACATACAAAGCACAAACTACTGGAAACCAAAGCCACATTAGCAACAAACAGAAAATAAAGCTCAGTAACAGACAAAATAAACCCTAGAAATCAGACTGCAGAACTGAGGTTATCAGAGGAAAAAGCTATCAGGCCCTTAGGGAGCACCAGTGGACTGTGTGAAGGATTACTGGTACACTATGGTGGGTGTTGTGTGATTAAATATCTAAGGTGTGGCATATGTCTCTAAAATACAATGGTGCATACCAAATGTTACCTCAATTAAAAAAAAAAAAAACAATGAAAAAGCATGTACCATTTATAAAAGTATTCAAATCATCCAGGAATAAATCCAATGAAAACTAAAGTCTGCATGAAAACTCAAGCACTGCTTACACAGTGTAGATGACATGAATGACAATTCTTCCTCCTTCTAAGCAAGCATGGTGAGGTGTTCACATGTCACCTTTTACTAAATATGTAAGCTGCATCTTTATTAAAAGTGCTTATATTTAAAATTTATCTGTGTCTGAAAACCACTCAGACATCTTTCACTAATTCATACTACTAAAAAAATGACTTAATAGTCTATCAGCAAATATTTATGGTCTCATCTCTGAAGATGTTTCATCTATCTAGAACTCAGGGGAAATTAAATTATACAAGAATAGGCCCTCCCTGGTGGCTCAGCGGGTTAAAGCACAGCACTGAGAAGCTGAAGCCACTTCCCCATGAGTTCGATTCCCGCCTGCCCCGGAGGTGACCACATGGCGTGGCAGACCTCTCCTGACCCGCCCGCTGCTCCCCTCAGCAGTGTGCTTCGTCGATCTGCCTGTTCTGCTCCCCACACTGTCTCTGGTGAAGCCTCTCACTGCCCCTGAGCCTCTGGCCTGTACCCAGTTCTGTATGCACAAATAAATAAATCTTTAAAAAAAAATTATACAAGAATAGTCCTCTAAAATATACCCAGATATACCTTGTATCTGGGTTGTCTCTGAAACTT
The DNA here is from genome assembly GCF_000260355.1 of Condylura cristata. Taxonomy (NCBI): domain Eukaryota; kingdom Metazoa; phylum Chordata; class Mammalia; order Eulipotyphla; family Talpidae; genus Condylura; species Condylura cristata. Next base: position 39,531,970 of record NW_004567108.1, read on the forward strand.
CCAGAGATTCCAAAGAGTGCAGGGTGAGAAGCAATTCCTGATCGACTGTAGTCAGCTCATATTTGACTAAGGAGCACTTGGTGAAAGAGTCCTTACACTGCTCAAGAGCTGGGCGAATGCTTTCAATGAAGCCCCTGCTGCGGCTTAAATAGAGCTCAATGTGCTGTGAAACTGAGAAAACTTCCATTAAAAGCTCCACCATCTCCTGATCCACAGCATTGGTGTCAGTCACATGAACTTCTAGAAGGGGAATCTTGTGCTGCTTTGGAAAATGTTTCCAATAGCCAGTGCAGGTATCTAGTGGTGCACCTGAATACATGTTCAGAAATCTCTCCACATCTTCCTTTTCTTGAGCTGAATTCTGTGTCCACTCACTCCTAGATACAAAGACAGAAGCATAGTCTTCATCTATAGTTGGTGCCTGTGATTTGTCCATACAGCTTTCCAGGATTGAAAAATCCGGTATGTCTAACCTTGTATTTCCTCTTATGGAGACCTGGATACTCTTCAATAATAACAAGCTTTCTGGGTGGTCATAAAAATACTGTAATTTAAGTTCATCTAAAGTGAGGGTTTTCCCTTGAAGAAATTGAAAAATAAATGGAGAACATGCAGCAACAGTGTTGCTTTGATAAGCAATTTTTATGGCAATAGCCAGTATTTGTTTTGAAGCAAATGAAAAGTAAATTTGTGGGAAGAATTGATACCATAGCCTAATAATATTCGTCATTGCTGAAATTTCCTGCTGATGCCTCAGATCATCATTATTTTCAGATATATTCTCCAGTGACTCTGTATTATCCAACATATGAAGCAAATGAGATACAATTTTTGGTGCTGCCTTTGTTGAAGAGAAGCAGGAGACATAGTTCAAAAAATTATTATCATGACTTTTAATCATTATGGATGACTTAATTTGTTTCAAGTAATAAAGTCCCAAATCTTGATCTTCTTGCCTATCTGAATCAAGGAGTTCAACCAACCGCATTGCAGCAAGAAATTCTTGGAATGCATGATTTAAAAACTGATAGACAGGTCTCAGCCTTTGGGCTGTGAATTTACTCATCAGGTACATGGCTCTATCTTCATCAATCCCTGCTTCATTAAGATCATCCTCATTAAATGCAAAACAAGATGCCATAAACCCTTTCAAGGCCAGCTCACCACAGGCAGACACAGTTTTTTTGAAGTCAGCTGTACTTTTGTGTTTGAAGGAAAGGCATTCCATGTAGGACTTGAACACCAGCACATCAAAGGACTGGTCAAAAGAATCCTCAAACACAGTACTGAGTACTGCCACAAAGAGAGGTGTTCTGTGAATGCCCATCAAACTTAAATTCACCTTAAAATAAATCATAAATTTTCGCAGGTAGGTTATACTATGTGGAAAGAGTGTCCGTAATATAGAGACTGTATTATAAAAGGGAAATACTTTAATCTCTAGGATAGTATCTAGGTATCGGCAGATGTCCCTGCCCCTGCTTGTATGGACAGCAACTAATAAGCAGGTTTTTGATGAGTGGTTTTTTTTAATCAGTTTTTCTATGACTTGTGGAATTGAGCACATTTCTTTGTAGTCATCCAGAAGGAATAACACCTGACTCTTTAACTGCTGAATGATGTTCCTCAGGCATATTTCAGCAACAGCTCCTTCCTTCCCTAGGAGCTGGTCACAAATGATGTCCATCAGCCCCTGCTCCCGTTGAGTAGAGCTAAGGGAGAGATAGAAGACCAGCTGGAACCTATTTAACAAGGGACAGCATCCTGCTGCCCAGAGAAGAGCTATTTTCTTCAAAAGGACCGTCTTTCCACTGCTTGCTTCACCCTCCACACACATGACAGTGTTCATGTTGGCAAAGACCTCAGGCAGCACCACAGGTTCTTGCACATGACTGGTGATGTGTCTTGAAGCAAGGGACAGATCACAACCCAGCAACTCATTGGTGGAGAGACAGGAGAAGCCATCAAGCAAAGACGTGGAGTAGAAACTGGCCCTGGTATATGCTTGTCTCAGGTGCTCACTCAGACGCTTTGCCTCCTGAAGCCACTGACTTTCAGCCCGGACCATCTCTGGAGAGCAGAAAAGGAGGCATAATTACCAAAATGACTTTGTAAAGTGCCCTACACAGAAATACATGTGCATACCTATATAATCCCTTATGCATCACCAAGATCCTTACCTGGTGCTGTAATACTATCTGCTGCTGGATCTTCAAGACCGCTTTCACTGGTATTATCCTTTAAAAAGAAAATCTTCTATAATCAAAATTTACATAAGAAACTGTGTCATCATGGCACAAATTATCATTAGATGCAGCTTCTAAGCCTTGTTGTTAATGACATTTAATTTTACATACCTAGCATGTAAGAAGGTCATGTTAATCTCCTTAAAAAATAAGTTATTGGGCCTCCCTGGTGGCGCAGCGGGTTAAAGCACAGCATTAAGACGCTAAAGCCACTTCCGCATGAGTTCGATTCCCGCCTGCCGCCTGCCCAGGAGGTGACCACATGGCGTGGCAGACCTCTCCTGACCCGCCCGCTGCTCCCCTCAGCAGTGTACTTCGTCGATCTGCCTCTTCTGCTCTTCTGCAGGGTACTTTGTTTTTTCTTGGTGGGATGGCAAACAATATACCTACTTACAGTAGGGTGGGTAGGTGTTAAATTGAGAGTGACATGTATCCCATAAAAATACAAAGAATTTCTCAGTTTAAAGAGGCTCATTTGAATATATTTCTTTGGTTTGTAAAAGAAATGTATCTTCTCAACCCTGAGAAAGGCCAGCAACAAGTCAACCCTTTCTGTCCTCCAAATGAAGGTCACAATGGAATCCAGGAAAACTGGGTGGTAATTAACTCTAAGTCTAAAAGAATCTGGGCTCCACAGTAACAGGGATTTGCTCTATACTACAGGATAATAGGTACTCCTTGCTTATTCTAGTATTCCTATTTAAATCTTACAGATGACAGGTACTTAATTGATACTTGTAGACCTGTTTTTCTGATTACTCATTTATGATGTGCAAATCCTGTTCAAAAACAACTTTCAATCACATGATCATATAATGCTAACTTAAAGTGTTGTTTTTCATTACCATTAATTCAGAAAGTTCACCATCACTCTGAAGGTGTGGAATCACTTCTGTAGAGGACTTCATATTTTGGAGAAACAGACAACTAACAAAAGATAAAAGAATAATTGTATTCAATTACACATTTGTATTTTTTAAAAAGGCTTTAATGGCAAAAGTTTATAGAAGTACTAATTCTAGTGTTTTTCACTGTCTTGTGATGATCAAACAAGACATTTAAATGGTAGCTCTCAACAACAGAAATGTAAATGATTTATAAAGTGTGGATAACCAGTAAATTTGGTGGAATTAGTGCTTTTTTAATATCCATGACCAACTAAAATGAACCTAAATAATCAAAAGTAGTGAAGAAAATGCCATCTGTGGATTCTTGAACCCAAAAAAAGTACTTTACAAAAACTGTTCAAACCCGAATAAAGTTGGAAATGACAGCAATATACCATATCTTAATTAATGCCTTAATTTTGGCAAATGCCGCATGGTAATGTGGGATGTTAGTTTTAAGGGAAGCTAGGTGTGAGAGTATAGAATTCCTCTGTATTATGTTAGCATCTTTTCTCTAATATTATTCCAAAAAAAAGATTAATGTTTTTCAATTTCATCAATATTAAGACTAAAGAGGAACCTCGAGTATATTCTCTTAAAACTCTTTGCCAGATGTCCTAAAACTGAGACATAAATACCTTGTAAACTAATGCCTGTCATCTGGCTGAAGAACTGAGGGAGGAATTCTAAAGAGCTCTACCTATAATGATTGACATGGGCAGAAAATAAATATGAGTAGATCAATGGGAAAATGAGAACCAGTCAACTTTTCTGAGCTCATAATTGTGCTACAGAATAATGGAAATAAACAGAACATTTCAAATTTTTTGTTTTCCTAGATGACCTGGAGGAATCCAGATTAGTTACAGGAAGACAGCAATTAGGAATTCTAATGATACTGTTCAAGGTCACTGGGCCCATAGACCCATGAAGGAAAAGGACTCTGAAGTAAGAAAAAGTACAAATTGTTTCATTTAAAATGTATGCAGTTAATTGCCATCAGACTTGCACCACAAGAAAAGTTAAAAGAATTCTGAAGTTAAAAGGAACAGGGCCCTCCCTGTTAGTGCAGTGGGTTAAAGTGCTGGCTTGCTGGCCGTGACCACCTAGGTGTGAGTTCCATCCCCCCCCTGGAGGTGACCCACATGGCATAGCGGACCTTTCCTGTCTCGCCTGCTGCTCCCCTCAGCAGTGCACCACATCAATCTGCCTGTTCTGCTCCCCACTCTGACTTTGGTGAATTCTCTCACTGCGTCTGGCCTGTACCCCAGTTCTGTATGCATAAATAAATAAATCTTAAAAAAAAAAAAGGAAAATAACAGAAGGACACTTGGTCCTATCCACAGACATAGGGTGCCAGGGACAGAAATTAAGTGGGAAAATAGAGATAATGTTTTCTCTTTTTTAAAAGCACTTAAAGATAATTGTTAAAGTGGGCCTCCCTGGTGGCCTAGGGGTCAAGGCTCAACACTATCACCACTACAGCCTGAGATCTATCCCCAACCAGGGAGCTAACTCATATATATAATACAGGAGACCACTCAGTCTTGACTGCTGCTCCCCTCAGCAGTGTATTTCAGTAAATCTGCCTGTGCTTGTCTCCACTCTGTCTCTGGTGAGTATTCTCACCCCCTGCACCTCTGGCCTATATCCCAGTTCATATATATAAAAAATAAATAAAGGATGATTTTTAAAAATAACAAAATAAAAATAATTGTTAAATATATAGCACTATTTTATGAGAAAAATAATATATGTGGAAGTAAAACACATGAAAAGGATAACATAGGATAGTAGAGGAGAAATAAAAGTATACTGTTATATTGTTCATACATTATTATTTGAAGGTAACTAAAACATTAAATACACATTGTAAATTCTGGAGCAGGCACTGAAAAAAACAAAAATGTAAAGCTAGTAAGCCAACAGAAGAAATAAAATGGAGTAAAAATCACACAATTCAAAGAAGTCAGGAAAACAAAGAGAAATAGAAGATGGGATTAAAAAACCAATGGTAAATTAATAAAAATATTTAATGAATGAAAGCTGTTGATAGAGAATTTATGATCTTGATTTAAATTTTTAAAAAAGATTTATTTATTTATGCATGCAGAAGTGGGGTACAGGCCAGAGGTGCAGGACGGTGAGAGGACCCACCAGAGACAGAGTGGGGAGCAAAACAGGCAGAGTGAGTGAAATACACTGCTGAGGGGAGCAGTGGGCAGGTCAGGAGAGGTCTGCGGTGCCATGTGGGTCACCTCCCTGGCCGGGGATTCAATTTATGCTACAGTGGCTGTGATAGCTTTATAGTGCTGTGCTTTAACTCACTGTGTCACCAGAGAAGGACCTTGGTTTAAATTGTATACACTGATTACCTATTTTTCCTGTCTACTGTTATCGACTAATCTGCTTTGGGATTGAGAGTCCCAAGGTCTTCTTGGATTGACTCAGGAAGGCATTGTATAAATATACAAATGTAGATCCAGAGACCTATGAGCGCCAGACTTTACTAAAGGATTGATTTATGCTACAGGCAACCCCTGATATAGGTCATAAAACTGTAACTGTTTGAATCATCTCTTTCTATATTTTATCCTGAATAAATATTACTTATTTTACAATTGCCTTCTAAATCCATCTGTAAATATTTTCAGCTTATTTAAATGAGTAAAAGAGAAATTCATGAGTTTAAAGTCTAGCCATATTAATAATAACATTAAATGTACATGTTATTATCATCCCCATAGAAAACAGGGGGCTCCCTGCTGGTGCAAGGAGTTAAGTCACAGACTGTGAAACTATCCACAGCCACTGCAGCATGAGTTTGATCCCTGGCCAGGGAGGTGACCCACATGGCACCGCAGACCTCTCCTGCCGTGTCCACTGCTCTGTTCAGCAGTGTTATGTCAGTGATCTGCCTGTTCTATTCCCCACTCTGTCTCTGGTGAATCTTCTCACCACCCCTGCACCTATGGCCTGTGCCCCAATTCTGTATGTATAAAAAAATAAATCTTAAAAAAAAAAAAAGCAGAGTGGCTATATAAATATTAATTAAAAAGTACATCATACTATAAGTGATAAAATTATGAATATTGTAAGGGATACCACCAAAAATAATAAAAAAATATTTCAAATATTCTCTTATATAAAGAAAAAAGGCCAGGAATAGCTAAGCTGCTTTCCTGAAGGAAAAGAATAAGGAAACTGTATGGGAAATATGCTTAATATTAGTATGTAAACTAAAAAAAATTAAAATTTGGACACTACCAAGTTAGTGAGAAAGTAAACCAATGGAAACTCTATTACTATAATGGAAATATATTCTAGTGAGCATGTCAATCAGTGCCACATGTTGAAAAATGTTATGCACTCTTGTAAAGTTGAGTATGTGCACATGCATTAACTGAAAATCCATGGTTTGTTGTACAGCCTAAAGAAATACACATGCAACTGGAAAATATGTACAAAAATGTTCATCATAGTGGCATTATTTGAATATGCAATACTTGAAATCAACTCATGTTGAATCAACATTAATGGAAAAATTGTATGTTCATAAAATATTCTGTATAGCAGTGAAAACAAGTGGACTACAAATATATACATAACCATGGATGAATCTTAAAGTGGAGCAAGACAAGACATCATGAAGTGGCATGCAGAGCTCTTCTCTTTATTTACATTCAAGAACAGACAAAATTAAATGTGTATAAAGATACATGGTATATGACAAAACCATTAACCACTCACTTTGGAAAATATTTGGTATGGTCTTCTAATGGGCCATCACCTTCTTTCCACTTCATATATCCTCCGCAGGAAAAGCACTGAAGTTTGTCCTTTACTCCTACAGGTAAGGAAATCTGATCAGTATGACTTGCATGTGTATACCTTAATGTTTGGGGTAGGAACCACCATGACTTTTTTAGCAAAACCCTCTTTCATTTCTAATTAGATTTTGTGGCAAAAGTCACAAGATGTGTTACCAGCAATATTCCTCTTAGACCTTCTCCAATCAATGGGGTGATGAGCAGTCACTGATGGTGCCTAAGTCCCAGCAGTTGATGAGACCTTTCTCCCTTTAGTCCTGTTTTCCTGCCATGGAGATAGAGCTTTGCAAATCAGAATGTGGAAATGAAGCTCAATAAAGGAAAAGAATTTTGTCTGTTTTGCTCACTAGTGAATCTCATGGACTTTGAAGAGTACCTAGTATTTATTAGACCCTCAATAAATATTTATGTAATGAATAAATCAGAAATATATTTGAAACTCAAAAAATGTGTAGCAATCTTCACATGAGCTCATGAAGAATCAAATGCCTTTTACTACGTTATTCTCAGAACTGGAGTCAAGTCTCCTCTGAGTCTATTTCTCTGCAATGAAATAGGCATTTGGATCTGCCAAAGGATGGAATTAGAAAGTACTCTCCTTGGTCACCATTCCATGTGTGGAGGATCACCATTCCCTGTAAGCACCGCAAAACAAGAACAAAGGAAAACCTTCCATTGTGTCTGGCCAAAATTATGAGGTCCTAGAGTGTGCAAGACTGGAAGAAGGTGAAAGACTACTAGGATTTGTGGTTAGAGGTGGAGATTCAAAGAGAAAGAGGCTGAAGCCACCAAAGAGAGGGTCCACAAAGAACATAAGCAAATGGCAGGCAAAACAGAGAGCAGGGAGAACACTGGCTTTCTAAATACTTTAGATTGTGTGGCATTACACATGTTTTTTGTACTTGTCTGTTAATGTGACCATTACTTTGCTCTACTCTTTACTGTTCCATGAAATCTGCTTGACCTCTCAGGGAAAGATCTGCATGAACCTGCACTGTAGTTCAGTGTTCAATCTAGAGGTAAACAAAGTACCTAGAAAGGCACGACATTGTTTCTCTGATCACCTTGGGTAGAGATTTAGCTAAAGGAATCCAGCACAGTATGTATTAGAATTGAACTTCCTGATATCTGCAACTAAAGGGAGAATACTGTGAACCGCTGAAAATCCTGTTTAGGAATCAAAGAAGAATTTCCCGGTTTGTTAGAGACTTGGTCTTGCAGGTTTGTTTTCTTTTTCTTGCCCACCCAAGGCCTCTCTTGCAACCATGCTCTGTCTGATACTCAGTCAGACCAAGAAGCATCCTAGCTTGAGCCCACTCTGAATTTATTGCAGCTAAAGACCCTGGACCAGCACTTTATGTCATACAGGTGGCTTTGTTCACTTCAGATGTCATGGGGCAGAAAAAATAACCCAGGACCCTGAAACAAACTGGGTGCCAGTTATTATTACAAGTTCTAAGTGAATAGAGATTATAGCAAGAGGACAAAGGAAGGTTGTATTTCTGAATAAAATATTTCACGATAAAGCAGCTTAAAATTATGGGCTTCTAGAAGCCATCCACACAATTTTCCACTTACCAGAAAATATTTTCCCTATAGATGCACACAAAATCATATCAGTGTATTGTGTTTGGTTTACACTGATAAGTAAATATATGAAACTTAAAAAAAAATAATTTGCTGAACATGATGGAGCAGGAAAGGATTAAGCTCAGTGAAATAAGCCAGAAGAAAAAAGAAAAATGTCAGATGATTTCACTTATAGAAGGAATGTAGAACAACCAAATAAGGGACCAGGAAAAACAGTAATTATAATAAATTTAAAAACAAAATTAACAGGCAACTACTAATCAGAGACACTCTGCAGGGAAAGGTGCGGGAAAAGGATCAAAAGAGGGGGGAATATGTTCTTACACAAGGGACTGTGGTGATGCGTACGGGTAAATTGGTGTTGGAAATTTTTTGGTGACTATACCTGAGAGGAGAAAGTATGCATTGTACAAAAAGGAAGAATGATGTAGTGTATACACACACACACACACACACACATATAATTAAATTAAATAGAAAACTAATTTGTTGGCTTTCGCTTTCAAAGATAATGTGACAAAGTATGCTACTATCTACATTCCCAGTATCTCTCATTCTTCCATAGTAACAGAAGCTCTAATTTTTTATTTTATTATATATATATACATATACACACACATATATATTTTTTTATATCATTCTTCATTTTGCAGTTTTTCATCTCAGTTGTAATCCCCATGAACTTCCCACCACCAATTCACCCATGTGCCATTACCAGAGTCCTATGTGAGAAGCCCCAGTTTTTAGCTTGGCATGTTGCTTTACCTTACAGGAAAAAGCTTAAAGATCTCAGCTTCTTTCTATCTGATTACTAAGTTTGTATTAAAGACAGGGAGCAGAGTGTCAGTTTCTAGGAGAAGACTGAAGAGGAGAGTAATGTGTAGGATGTGAAAGAAATGACAAAATTATCCCAAAAAGAAAACTGGTATTATTTTTAGTCCAGATTTTAAGGTTTCACATTTGGAGTTTCACTACCGAAGACACATGTTAGGAAAAGTAGTTGAGAATTTATGATACAGCCAGGAAAAGGGATATAGAAGAAGAAATGACTCAAAGAATGGAGAACATTGATTCTAGATAAATAAGAGCCCGAGTACATCCACTACATGTGGGGTTACAATGGGCCGCAAGGCAAGTGCTTGGTACAAACTGCTGACTCACCTGTATAGAAAAGACCTGCTTTGGCCAGAGCTGCCACTCCCATAGGGGATGCCTGGGGCCAGTTCTTAAAAGAGTCCAGTCGTAGTTCTTCATTAGCAAAGATGCTGTCATTGCAATAACCTTGAATAAGAGGTATATGGGGAGATCAGCAAGCTTAATATTGAAAGTACTGGTGTTAAAGTTATCTCTCCCTATTTACAGATAAAATGATGTAATATATGGATATTGTTTCAATATGTTTTATGGACAAGGAATTAGAAGAAAAGTATAGATGCAGCAAGACAGCCTGTGTCAGAAATGCTGAACAGAGTGGTACTTCGATGGTAGGTATCTATTAAATTGACTCATTTCTAGTATGTTCATTTTTCTTAAAGATTTATTTTAGTTATTTATGCATAAAAGAGCTGGGTGCAGGTCAGAGGTACAGGGGCGGGGGTAAGAGAATTCACCAGACAGAGTGGGGAGCAGAACAGGCAGATCTACTGAAATACACTGTTAAGGGGAGCAGCAGGCAAGACAAGAGAGGTCTGCTGTGCCATGTGGGTCAGCTCCCTGGCCAGACATCAGTGGCTGCAAACAGCTTCACAGTGCCAAGAGTTAGCCCCTTGTAACACCAAGGAGGCCCTGTTCATTTTTTCTGTAAGAAAACATTTTTTTAAAATCTCATCTTCATGGCCCTCCCTGGTGGTGCAGTGGGTTAAAGCACAGCACTGAGAATCTAAAGCCGCTTCCACATGAGTTCGATTCCCGCCTGCCCCGGAGGTGACCACATGGTGTGGCAGACCTCTCCTGACCCGCCCGCTGCTCCCCTCAGCAGTGTACTTCGTCGATCTGCCTGTTCTGCTCCCCACTCTGTCTCTGGTGAACTCTCTCACCCTCCGCATCTCTGGCCTGTACCCCAGTTCTGTATGAATAAATAAATCTTAAAAAAAAAAAATCTCATCTTCATAAAAATAAACTGTTATAAAAAAAAGTTGTAAGAATAAAGGTATATTAAAAAAAAAAGAAAAAAAATCTCATCTTCATTTAGTATCAAAATAAAACAAGGAAAGGTAATAAAGATCCCCCTCCTCGCCAGGTTAGTGTCAAGATTTGAGAAAGGCAATATCCAGATAGCATTCTAAACATTAAACAAATGTATTCCCTGCACTTTGGGTGTCCACCTTATGTGGTCATCTTCTGGGCCTCTTACATTGGCCTGACTAGAGATTTGGTTCTCGTCTTCTATGTGGGTAAGAATTCAAACCTAATTAACGTTAACTTGATTCCGCAAATTATGTATCTGAAATGAAAGTCTGGCTCAGTGTCCCACTTACCCTGGGGTTTTCTGCTGTCACTACATTACAAATCTGAATATGTCTGAGTTATTACCTGGTGCCATAGGTAAATCTCTCTTGACCCAGGAATTCACAAAATGGTCTCCCTAAGGAATATTCAGATTCAAGTTAAAATTCAAGTTATCAACTGTTTGGTTTATAAAGTTTGTAACTATCTGCGAATAAAAAACTCATTTCCCACAAGTGAGGAGTCTTATTGAATTGAGTGGTATTATGTTAAAAAATCCCTCCCTTAATAGTTTTTAAAGATTTTTATTTATTCATACAAGAACTGGGGTATAGGCCAGAGGTATGGGATGGGGATGGTAAAAAAAAAAAGTCACCAGAGACAGTGGGGAGCAGGACAGGTGGATCTATTGAAATACACTGCTGAGGGGAGCAGCAGAGAGGTCTTCTGTGCCATGTGGGTCACCTCTCTGGCCAGAGATCAAACTCATGCTGCAGTGGCTGGTGATAGCTTGATAGTGCTGAGATTTTAACCTGTACCTCCACAGAGGCCCTCCCTTAATTTTTATGTCTTTAATGTTGGCATTTTAAATGCAGTACAAAAGAAAAACAAGCCTGGGAATGTTTACTTATACCCACTAGGAAACTTCAGGTTACTTTTTTTTTAAAATCCAACTTAAAAGTAAAGTTACTTTTAATTTTTTTAATAATATACTGTAATTAATACGGAACTATGAAATAACAGGAAGGAAACTGGACTCAGAAGTGGGTTTGGTATTAAGCAATGGACCTTCCCTGATCATTACACCCCAACTTCTTTCTGAGAAAACACACATCCCCCCACCTCTGGCCATGTTCTCTGCAGGCTTCTCATATGAGACACACATTAGTCAATCAACTCTCTTCATCACTTAAGGCAATTTGGGTTGGGTTTTCTGTCCTTAAAACTAGGGAATTACCTTTTACCAGTATCAAGTACCCACTGATAGGGCATAAAGTAACCCAGAAGCTGATAGCAGCTTTGAGACCTACTGTGGACAGTTAGATAAAGGTCAGAGTATCTCACACAGGCATTCAAAGGTGGGAGCCAAGGGAAGCCAGGGAGGGGCTTCTGCCAAAGGCCTGGAGGCCATCAGGTCAGATGGAACCCACAAAAAGGCACCTCTGGAAGAGGCAACCAACTCTATGGGCTCCAATGTAGGAAAAGAGCATGCTCTTCTTCACTGCCCGATGAGTTGTAGGGAAATGAAAGGAGGAAAAAACAGACCCTGAAGAATCTGCCCCTTCTAATTCAGATATTACTGGATTATCAAAAGCCAATCTGAGAAAAACAACTATTGTTATAAATTACCGTGATGCCAACAAATCCTTTGTAGCTCTCAATATACTGGGAAATTTCTTCTGAAGATTTCTTACTTTGAAGAAACTCACACCTATGATTAATAAATAAAGTTTACAGATACTGTGATAAAAATCCTGATCTATTAATGTTAGGATGATTACACAGAACATTCATTAAATTTATTTCTGTATAGTTAAAATTGCTAATTTTATTATACTTTGATAAAACTGTCCAAAAATTATCCCAGAAGTTATTTATGAGAATTATCATTGTTCCCATCAAATTGTTTATTTCCATTAGTGAGAACATCTACAATTAATTTATACTATCAGTAATAGTTTTAAATTAAAATTTCAGATTTGCTTCTCTCTTGAAACAAAATATGTAATACAATCAAAAAACCTGATTTACAAAAAAAAAACATGTAAGGTGTAGGGCCCTCCCTGGTGGTGCAATGAGTTAAAGCACAGCACTATGAAGCTACCACAGCCACTGCAGCCCAAGTTCGATCCCCAGCCAGGGGTGCGACCCACAGAGAGGTCTGTGGCAGATGTCTCCTCACCCACCTGCTGCTCCCTTCAGCAGTGTATTTAAGTACATCTGCCTGTTCTGCTCCCCACTCTATCTTTGGTGAATCCTCTCAAACCTGTACCTCTGGCCTATACCCA
>NW_004567108.1:39545768-39614745 GCF_000260355.1 Condylura cristata
CCACCAGGGAGGGCCAAAACTGAATTTTTAAGGTAAAATATTTCCATTTGGTATACATCAGCAGTATATGTCACCATTTGCAGTAATATTTAAACATTGCTTCTTATTTCCAACTTCTTTTAAATAGCTTTACACCATCCCTATTATAATTATTCTTATTAAGGCAGGTCCTGAAACTTCTTTTTGGTGAAACATTTTAGCATTTGGAAGAAAAATCAACATTCCTCAAACTATTTTAAAGTTACAACATTCAAAATTTCCAATATGCAATCAGGTCTTTCTTGCTTGAATAAATTCAAGAGTGTTGCAATTTTGGGTAGCAGAAGTTCAAAACTGAAGGTGGTATTATAGGAACTGTTGCCTTTTACTGTTATTGTCCAAAGAAAACTGCTAATGACACTGAGCAGAAAATGTTTATGTACTTACTTGGGGAACCACTTGGCATGTTCCTTCCAAGGGTCATCTCCTTCTTCCCAGTTTCCTAAGCATCCACCACAAAAGAAGCACTGCACAGTGTCCCGTTTACCTACATGTGAAGGAAAAACTTTCAAATGCCCTGTGGAAGTTTAGTGGGACAGTTCAGGAGCCCGCTCTGCGCCGGCTGCCCTGGGCAGCTGAGACAGCTCATCTCTGAGCCCCACTTAGAGCCCCGCTGCCCAATATGGCCACTGTCGCTGGGCGCCACCCCTCGGCCCTGGCCATACTTCACATACAGAACTCGATGTACCTCAGTGTATCTAGCCCCAGTTGCTTCCTAATTCTGTTTTTGCTGTTTAGTTCTCAGGACCAAAACAGTGGGGAAGCAGAGAAACCCTAGCACAGTGAGAAGACCCAACTTGTAAGTTTTGCCATGAAAATTTATGTAGCTTTCTCAAATGCTTGGCATCTCCATGTAATCAACTGTGAAATGGGGGCAATATGAGTTAGTGCTTCATTTGGGGATTAGAGTTAGTGCTTCATTTGTGCCTAGCATCAAGCAGGTACTTGGTAAATAATAACTGTTAGTTATTATAGTCCTTGTCCACATCTGTCCTAACATTTATGGCATTACAAGGACAATTTCAAAATATAATTTTCTGAAATGCAATTGGCCCATACATTAGAGTTAGGCTGAAGATCAGAATAAACAAAAGCCTTCAATGTGGCAGAAATTAAAACAATCAAAGACATCATAATAAAAACAGCAAAAGGATAGCTGAGGAGGAGACTGGGTCAGGCGAACCTCATGATTTACATTCAGAGCCTTGATGCAGCCAGTATTATCTAAGTTTCAAGTTTATTTATTTATCCTAGTTATTCATGCATATAAGAACTGAGATATAGGCCAGAAGTGTGAGAGGGTGAGAATATTCACCAGAGACGGTAGGGAACGGAACAGGTAAACTGACTGAAATACACTGCTGAGGGGACAGTAGTGACTTAGCTCCATGGCTGGGGATTGAACTCATGCCACAGTGGCTGGCAATAGTGTCATAGTGCTGATATTAACCCCTTGCACCACCAGGGAGGCCCATTAGGTCCAAATTTAAGTAAAAGGAACTGTCTTGTTTTACATATAGTTAGCAAATGTAGCACATGAAATAAATGTGACAAACAACTGAAATAGAAAAAGGCACAAAATGAGGTAAAAATAAACTATTGTATTGTTTTTTTAAATCATAATTAATATCCCCCAGCACAGTACAAATATATATATATATAATGTGACAAAATAAAGCTGACATAGAATTAAATTGAATTATTATATAGAATAGACCTTATACCTAATGCCACATGTCCCAAAGAACAAGTCATAAAGTACTGCCATGGACATGTGAAACCTACAGTTGAAAACTTTGAAAATGGTTTCAGTTACCTGTGAAGACAAAGCCAGCAGTTGAGAGCGCTCTTGGGGGTATCGCCTGGGCATAAAATGGCCAGTTCTTAAAGGATTCCAGCCTGGCCCTCTCTTCCTGGTACCTTACTTTGTCTCCTCTCAGCATGTCCTCTGGATCCCTTACTCTGATATCATACTTGGCAATGTTACCAACATCTTTGCCCAAAAGGAACTCACAACTGGGACGAAACTTCTTGTGTTCCTCCAAGGGGCATTTCTGGAGGCTAGTGTTAAAGAGGACTAAGCTACAGCAGAAACACTGAACTCCAGATTTTATGCCAGTGAAGTAAAACCCAGCTGCTGCCATCTCCCTTGGTGTCCAGGAACTATACGATTCATAGGTGACAAAGGTCTTTAATCTTTTTGCTTCACTCCGCATTTGTGAGTTAAAGCCTTTCTTCATTTTCATACGCTCTTTATGTTGTTCCTCCTCAATCTCCTTCACATAGTGAAACACGCTTGGGCCTAGTAGAACAGACATCTCCGTGATCGTGGCATCATCAAACTGGGAAATCCTCTCATCAGAGGACTCCTGGGCTGCCATTTTCTGAAAAGGGAAGGAAAAGGTTGGTGAACGTTTCTGCTTGATTTACTGGTTTGGTCCTGAGATTTTTTTTTTTCTCTTTATTATTATATTGTTTCTTTGCTCGGATAATACAGACTTTCTTTTTATAATTTAGCTGAGGAATATGCTCGTAGCTGCCTCTACCTCTGACTCCATCCTCCACTCTCATAGTTGGTCACACATGGAGTCCAAGCAGCTAGAGACCCTTTTGTCACAGCACACTTAAAAAGAGTCACTTTTAAATCAGGGGCATAAATAGCGGACACCTCAGTCTCAGACAAAGCCGAACATATGCCTATCTTAAAAGTAGTTCACGTAATGCGTATAGGCAGAGTTGGGCAGCTCTGATTCACAGGGTAGTTTAAGTGCTCACCCCACCTCAGCTGTTTTGGAATTTGCCCTGCTACCCACATTTCTGCAAAAGTTGCAGTACAATGAATTCTTTATTAGGCCAAGTATGCCCTTCTTGGGTAATACCTAACGCAAGGAAAACAGTTCCTTTGTTGCTATTGTGTTAAATATAATTCAGTCAGCAGCAGTTCCTCAGGAAAACTCTCTCAGTCCACAAAGATTAGTCTTCTGACTGAAGAGCTTGTTTTTCTTGATGCCTTCTTCTGGCAGTGTCTTTATCAGGTGGGTCATATTCTCACAGTTTCAATTATTCTATTCAAAGTGGCAGCTTCAACAATTATACAGGCTTATATAATTGAAGAGAACCAAGACTATACATAGTATTCTAACACAAGATTTTAGTAATGGTAAAGAGTAAGATACAAAAAGGAAAACAAAACTCCAGGCAAACATTAAAAAGCTCTCAGCATTCCAGACTCAAGTTTCCAGGGGCCTATTTCAGTTACACAGGATGGACTTCAGCTTCACCTGGCTCTTTGCAAGATGACTTGGTCTCAGTCTTAGAGAAAGAAACCACACTGTTGTCACAAGGTCAAAGCCCAAAGTAATCTGGCACAAGATGTTCTGTGGTTTGTCTCAGACCCCAGCAAATGACTATACTAGTCACTATTTGGTACATTTCATTCTAGCTTGGCAACAGCCAGTACCAGGGCTCCAGGGAGTCCTGAGTAGCAACGGGTCAGCTGGGATCAATTCTGTATTAAAACATTAACCGGTCAGTTCTGCTGATCCCGAGGCTTTTCTGGGGAGGACATATGCTGTCTAAGGCCCTCTCCTGGTTCCTGCTGTTTGACTCCAAGCAGTAAGAGTTACCAGTGAGGCAATTATGCCATGCAGCTAGGATTTAAACCCAAATCTGCATAATTCCAGTGCCTTTTACCTCCAAAGAGAGAAACAAGAAAGCAATAAGAGTGCTACATGCTTAGGTGTGGAAGAAAGGCCCTTTGCCAAAGATGGTAACTTACCTTGAGGTTTACCCAGAGACTCGGTCAAATGGAAGGAGAATGTGTGGCCTAACTACAAATGCTCTGTGTTTGTCCTTTAATAGAGAGCAATGAGAAATTATTTGAGGAAGTGAAATTCAAAACAAATTGCACAGTTAGAGAAATTACCAGTAAATGCCATAGAGTATTGCATCAAAGACTCGGTCAACACCCAAAAGGAATGACATACATTTTGAGCCCCACAACAGAGAATATTTTCTTCTAAATAGTTTAAGAGTGGTTAATGGTATGGAGGCTAGTGAAAGTTTATTTCTTTGATACTTGCAGTTTCTATCTTTCTGGTAGCTTCTTGGATTTTCTCTTTCATCCTTGGTGTTACATTTCAAAATGCTGGTGTGGGTCTGTCTACATTTGTTTTACTAGAAACTCACTTTAGTGTACTCAGCTTCCTATCAGTGCAGGAAAATTATCTTCTATGATTTTTATTAATTTCTTATTATCTACTATTCTCTTTTCACTTGTATAGGCATTCCCACTGAGATAAGAACTCAAGTAATCAACTAAATTTCTATTATTTCCCCCCACATCTATTCTTTCTCAATATTTTTGCTCATTTTCTGGGAGATTGACTCTCCCTTATCTTACAACTCTCCAATAGCAATTCTCAACCAGCAATTATCCTTTCAACTTCCCACAGTTATTTCTTGCTCTATTCCTCAATTTTGATATCTATTTTTTTTAACTAATATAATCTTTTTGAATCCTATGATACTGTTACGTGATAAAATTAAAACAGACCAGTGACGAGTCTGATGTCATTATTCAATTAAGGAAAATACAGGACCTCATGCATGAACGGTGAAACACTTCTCTAGATATGCAAAAGCAGGTTTTAGAGACCTTCAGAGAAGGCAACACAGAAATAGGATGTGGTTGGCTAAGAGGTTGGGAATTTGTGTTTAAGACTAGCCCACCATGTTTTCTAGGGTTGGGTGAACTAGTAAACTAAGTTGACAGTTTGTGATTGCTGTTTTGTTAGGTTTCCTTGCACATGTGTTTTCCATAAATGCAGGCTGACTTAGGTTTAGACTGTGAGTGAGCCAGCAGCCTGGCCAGTGTCCTTTGTGGGTCCCCATATAAAAATTACCTTTATCAACACTATTATCCAATTTTATCTATTCCCTGAATTGTTTTCTCCAGGGCTATTGCTATTTACCTTGGTCTTTGTTTTCTGAGTTTCCAGTTTCTGCAATTATACTAACCCTCAATTTTAAATTCATGTTTAAGAATTAGGCAACTTAAAAGCTGTTTGGTAAAAGTTATGGTAATTTAAAGCCAAATGAGTATGACTTGAACCTAAGCCCTTTAATTTATGCAGAACATATTGGGGAGCCAAGATTTACCCTAAGGAGCTCTGAATTTCAGAGAAATACCTCCAAAAAAAAGCTATTTCAAGTAACCTATCAAGACACAGCTTTAGCTAAAAGCTGACTGACGATGTTCCTTGGGGGTGAAATGGCCAGTCCTCAAAGGATTTTTTGTTTAGGGATGTTAGTATTCATACAAGCCCCTCAAAGTTAACTGAAAATATTGATTCTATTTTTTTAAAGATAAGAATCCTCTTTGTGCCTCAGGGTTAGCACCTATTTATTAAATTTTGATGATGGGGAAGAGAGCGTCAACTATCCCACTCTCAGTTTAAATAAGTCCCTGGAGTTTTAGCCCATCCAGTCATTCTTGTCCCATCCTTCATTTTTGGCATTTTGAGTTCCCTGCTACTTCTGAGTCTATTCAGGCAAATGTCCTAAAATTTCATTTGAATTTTCACCTTCCCAAAGTTTGTTAAAACATTTTTTGTGCAGGAGCCTCCCTAATGGTGCATGATTTAAGTCTCAGCACTATGAAGCAATTGGCAGCCACTGCAGCACGAGTTCAATTCCCAGCCGAGGTGACCTACATGGTGCAGCAGACCTCTCCTGTCTTGCCTGCTGTTCCCTTCAGCAATGTATTTCAATGAGTCTGCCTGTTCTGCTCTCTACTCTGTGTTTGGTGAACCGTTTCACCACCAGCCCTCTCTCCACATCTCTGGACTACACTCCAGCTCTTATATGCTTAAATAAATAAAAATAAGTCTTTACATTTTATGGGGGTGGAATGGGGAGTGGGATCAAAAATAGCGGGGGAAGGAAGAACACTGGACTATGTTGATGACACGTTGGTGATTTAGGGATAGGAAGCCCACGGGGATTACAACTGAGATGGAAAAAGGCACAAAATGACGTAAAAATAAACTACTATATTAGTTTTAAAAAGTCTTTAAAAAGGAAAAAAAACACATTTTTTGTGCAAATGGGCCCCACTTGCTTTCTTAATTTTTCTGTGCTTACATTTTTAAAAGTCATCTTAATAATTTTGTATTATTAGTACCAGTAATGAGAACTTAACTTTATTTAGAGCCTGCTATCTGTCAGCATAGTTCTAAGCTCTTTAACAGTCCAAACAAAGTAGGCATTGATATTATCTCCATTTTGCGGAGGAGGAAACATAGGCATGTAGGGGTTCAGATTAATCAATATGACTAGAGGGTCTGCATTTTAAATTGGCATGTTAATTTGCCATAAAAGTAAGATCTTAAAAGAAAGGCAACTCCAAAAAGCTCTTTTTCTCCCCACATTTAGTTTAGTAAAGAGCTGGGTTAGCAAGGCTCATAGTTGGAGTCTTGAAATTTGTAAAAAGGTAGCAATATTACCTCAATAATCGGACAGCTTTGTATTTTACAATCACTTTATCTTGTTACATTGTCTTTAATATGATGCTGCTTAATAGGAGTAATAATAACCTACCTTATTGTAGATTTTGGTAGGAATTCTAACATTTGATCATTACATATGGTATTTATAGTAGAATATCTTTTTACAATTGAAAGACCTTCCTTTTTACTTCTAGTAATTCTGAAAACTGCATAGCCTTTATTGGAAAAAGATCCAAGTATCACATCTATATAGTGGGAATGGGTAAAAAAAAAACACTTTCATGGTCCCCAGTCCACCTTATAAAATGTCTCCCAAGAACAGAATCAGAGAACATGCCAAGAAATAACAAACCTCCTTATAGAATGGGACCCAGAAAGGTTATCAGTAGACTTAAGACTACCTCTCAGAAGTGTGACAGTCTCTTATGCCCTTACTATAGCTCCCAGAGACTCAAACATCTTTCCTTTTCCCCTAAATCCTACTACTTACTAAAAGCCATGGGTACCCGGTACCCTACCTCTCTTTCTGAGGGTTGGAAGCCACCACTCACAAAATTGTTTTATGTTGTTTGCCAATTATTGCAGAGATACTGACAGCTGAACATGGGAGATGACCACCAATTTGGGAAGCTAGAAGTATTGAGAAATCTTACAAAATCTTTACAGTTCTTCTTTCCTGCCGCCATTGTAAGAAGCAGAAAGTCTGTTTCCTCTCACTGTTTTGACACATTAGTGTTTTTATTATGACACATACTCAGCTATAGAGGGAAAGTGAAGGGTCAGGGTTACACTTGGCCCTTAAATAACAGGACTTATACATTTTAACCTAATAATTTCTCAGGCTTTAAACTCAATTATATAGTAGGCACATTAAATATAAATGGACTAAATGTTTTAATTAGAAGACAAAGATGGTCAGGTCAAATAAAAAGAATATGAATTTTAAGTATTGCGTTTTCTATTTAGTCAAGCAGCAGAACTCAAAAAGATATACTATTCAGAAAGATTTCCAATGTTAGTTTCCTTCTACTATATTACTGTACTATACTGTGGAATTTCAAGGGGAAGTTAAAAGCTAAAACAGGTTTAGATCATTATTTCTATTTGTAAAATCTTAAACAAAACAGGATTTTCTCTATTAATTTTGAGAAAAGCATTCCTCCTTAAGCACAAGTAAAATAGTTATTAGCCTTATCAAATATGCAAATGAAATCAAAACTGTAAAGATCAAGTAGCCCCAAAAAGGAGTTTATGATAGTAAGTTTTTTCTAATATATTGCTAATAACTTTTCAACTATGTTTCTAGGCAATTAAGTTTTTACCTATTATTTCTGGGTAATAATGACCCCTGATTAGAACACTGTATCTGGACTGGATGCACTATAAGTAACTTTCTGCTTTGGGCTTTTCTAGGCATAGTGACTCCTGAACTGACATGTCCCTTGTGAATATACTAGAAGGCATACTTATGAAATTGTTGCAAGAGATTTAACTTAGCTCTCATTGAAGCCTATGGAGGATCTCATTGTCCATACACTTAAACTGTACAGGCTGACCAGCTCAGAAGTGCTGCCGGCTGCCCTGTTTAACATCCCTTTGAATAAGCTGGTGCTACCTGCGGTTGTGGTAGTCTTGTGTGTTTAAATATTTAAACCTAAAAAGACTTCTGTGTTGGTTATAGTCACAAATAACTTCGGACACATTCATTTTATAATTACATTCTGATGGTTTAGTTAAGCCAAAAAAGACCTCTTGAGTGGATATAGCATCATATATAATTTTATATATATTAATTTCATAACTATTTTCATTTATACTTATACCCAATTTTCATTTTTACTAAAAGTGAATCAAAAAACATAAAGATTCTGTGTTTACTTTAATTACAAAACAATTTATCACATCATCTTAATCATTATAAGTAACTTAAATACAAAAAGGTTTAATGACTTTGGAAACAATACAACTCAAAGTAATAAAAACAAAATTAACTGAATGAAATACTACTGAATTCCAGAACTTTATGCAACAGGATACAAATTTTAAAAACTAGTAAAATACTGTATTTTCTTAGTCAAAAGTTTCTTAAGTCCTATTTTCCTCTTGAACTGTTCATGTTTTAATTGAAGTTTCTTCAAAGGAGCCATTTCATTTACAGTTGCAAATTTCTTTTTAACACATTCCGTGTGTATTTGAAGCTAGGATCAAATACCTGAAGGAGTTGGAATCTTATGAATACAGCCAGGGCAACAGTGCAGAGAGTCATGAACAAAAACATCACAGTCCACACAGAAAACATTTTGACATACACTACAAACATAGACCTGCAGTGAAAAAATAAAAAAAGAATAAATTTAAAAAGTAGTTCCTAAAAGTTAACACAGAACAGCTAGAAGACATACAAATTACTCTATTGTTATCTGTTGATATGTTCCCATGCAGCTACTTACTTTAACTTTACAACTTTCATTATACTATGAATTCTCAGGCAATGTATTTTTTCCCAAACGTATTCCTTAGAAATGAGGGAATAGCTTTGTTTTTAAATCCTTAAAAAATTTTACATTATTGAAACTCTGAATTATTTCAGCTAAGGAACTATTTGCGAAAAACATGACCTTGAAATCAGGGTAGTTTTTAATACTTAACAGAAATCACATGACAATAAAAAGAGAAACACAAAATTTAACACAGATTTAGTCATCACAGGAAATGATCTCACAATTGCAAAACTTATATTTCTCCTTTTAATTAAATCTTTAAAGAATAATACAAGAGATACATATAAGACAAATAAAGAGAAAAATAAAATTATTCTATCAGTATAAGACATGAATATTTGTGCCTGGGAGTAAAATTTCCAGGCCAGCATCATACACAAATTCAAAAATCTTTTTTTTTTAATTAAAAAATTTCTTAAAGATTTATTTATTTATGCATACAGAACTGGGATACAGGCCAGAGGTGCTGAGGGTTGTGTGTGTGTGTGTGTGTGTGTCTGAAAGGATTCACCAGAGACAGAGTGGGGAGCAGAACAGACAGATCTACTGAATACACTGCTGAGGGGAGCAGCAGGTGGGTCAGCCATACCATGTGGGTCACACCCCTGGCCAGGGATCGAACTCATGCTGCAGT
This sequence comes from Condylura cristata, assembly GCF_000260355.1. NCBI lineage: Eukaryota > Metazoa > Chordata > Mammalia > Eulipotyphla > Talpidae > Condylura > Condylura cristata. Next base: position 39,555,452 of record NW_004567108.1, read on the forward strand.
GGCTGCTGTAGCTTCATAGTGCTGTGCTTTAACCCACTGCGCCACCAGGGAGGGCCCCAAAAATCATTAAATCTTTCAAGCAGCAAAGAAAAAAAAAATGTTGTGTTCTTTAAAACTGTCAAATGATTAAAAAAAGTGGGTCTTGGCCCTCCCTGGTGGCACAGCGGGTTAAAGCACAGCACTGAGAATCTGAAGCCGCTTCCACATGAGTTCGATTCCCGCCTGCCCCGGAGGTGACCACATGGCGTGGCAGACCTCTCCTGACCCCCCACTGCTCCCCTCAGCAGTGTACTTCGTGGATCTGCCTGTTCTGCTCCCCACTCTGTCTCTGGTGAAGCCTCTCACCCTCCGCATCTCTGGCCTGTACCCCAGTTCTGTATGAATAAATAAATCTTTAAAAAAAAAAAAAAGTGGGTCTAACGAGGATGAAGTTACTGATACCAAAGAGGCATATAAACTTAATAAAATTCTGTTATGAATTGTGAGCACAGAACAATCAAGCGATATAGTCTATAAGGTTTTTTGTTGTTGTTTGTTTTTTATAACAGTTATAAGTTTTTTTTAACCATTTATTTATTTATACATACAGAACTGGGATACATGCCAGAGGAGTGGGAGGTGAGAGGACCCACCAGAGACAAAATGAGGAGCAGAACAGACAGACTGACGAAGTACACTGGTGAGGGCAGCAGTGTGCAAGACCCGAAGTCTGCTGTGCCATGTGGGTCTCCTCCCTGGCCAGGGATTGAACTTACACTGCTATGGCTGTGGAAAACTTCATATTGCTGGGCTTTAAGGTAGATAAAATACTGTATTTTCTTAGTAAAAAGTTTCTTAAGTCCTACTTTCCTCTTGAACTGTTCATGTTTTAATTGAAGCTTCTTCAGAGGAGTTATTTTATTTACAGTTGCAATTACAGGTTTTTACAGTTGAAGTACAGGGAGAGCCCAATAAAGCGGTATTTTTAATTAATAATCTATATAGGGGCCCTTCCTGGTTGTGCAAGAGGTTATCTGCAGCCACTACAGCACAAGTTCAATTCCTGAACAAAGAGGTGACCCACATGGCACAGAAGACCTCTACTGTCTCACCCATTGCTCCCCTCAGCAGTGTATTTCAATCAATCCACCTGTTTTGTTCCCCACTCTGTCTCTAGTAAATCCTCTTACCTCCTGCACCCCTGGCCTGTACCCCAGCTCTTGTATGCATAAATAAATAAGTCTGTTTAAAATAAAATGTAAATAATCTATATAATTAGTAAACTATAGTTTTAAATATGGACATGTGACTCAGTAAAAATTTAAAACTAAACAGGGATCTATCTTCTTTGCAGCTATTTAAGTTTACATATTCAAATTTGCCCCCCTCCAAAATTTCTTTTTAAAGATTTGTTTTTATTTATGCATACAAGAACAGGGGTGTGGGCCTGAGGTATGGGTGGGAAGGGGGTGAGAAGATTCACCAGAAACAGAGTAGGGAGCAGAGATACTGAAATACACTGTTGAGGGGAGCAGCGGGCCAGACAGGAGAGGTCTACTGTGCCACATGGTTAGCTCCAAGGTTGAGGATCAAACTAAAGCTGCAGTGACTGGCAATAGCCTGGGAATACCCCATGCGACTAGGGAAGCCCCCCTTCCAAATTTTTAAAAATGTTTTCTCAGTTGCACCAGTAGGAAATAATCTTATGTCTGTGACCACTGAAATGGGAATTTTGACAGGGGTTTAAGTAAAAAGTGGAGCAAAATCTTTTAATAGTTGCAAATTAAATATAGATTAGCTGGCAAACTGAAGACAGTTTAAAGTACTAAAATATCTTTGTAGCAAAATTAAAGAGCAGAATCACATTTTGCTCCAAAGAAGTCCAGTTAAGTAACTACAAAATGATATTATGGCAGAACTACTGCACTAACCTTACATCATATGCCCTGTAGAGGGGGCTGGGCTCTAACACTAACTAAGGTATCTAACTTATGCAGTGGTTAATGCTGCAGTTACATCCAAAACATCCAGAATATGGAGACAGTAAATATAAAATCTGTCAAGGCAATCCAGTTCTTTCCCCCCGGAAATCATAATTTTGCTCCCCATACATAACTCCAATAAACTGCAACATGGGGGAAAGTCTCTTTACATTGTAATTATTCCCACATGTGCCTCAGAGGCAGAAATTTTTGTTCAGAGTAGTCAAGAATTGACAGTGTTAAGGAATGAACTATGCCTCCTGCCAAACTTATACATCTAAGCCCTAACCCCCAATGTAACTCTATTTGTAGATAAGGTTTCAAAGAGGCAACTAAAGGAAAATGAAGTTAAAAAGATGGGGTCCTAATCCAATAAAACTGGTGTCCTTATAAGAAGAGAAAAAGATATCAGTATCAAGTATACAAAGAAAAAACCAAATAAGGATAAAATGACAAGATGGCCATCTGCAAGCCAGACAGAGGCCTCAAAGGAAAGTAAATCTGCTGACACCCTGATCTAAGCTTTTAGCCTCCAGCTGTGAAAAACTAGTTGCTTTTTAAAAAAATGCAGAATTACAACTATTTAAAACTCTTCTGCTCCCATTTACTATGAATAACCTGATATGAACCTGGACTTGAATAACATACTGAAAATGGGCCTCCCTAATGGTACAGGGTTGTTAAAGTCTCAGTGTAATCCAGCTATTTCCAGCCACTGTATCATGAGTTCAACCTCTGGGCAAGGAACTGACCCACATGGCAGAGCAGACCTCTCCTGTCTCACCCGCTGCTCCCGTTGGCAGTGTATTTCAGTAGATCCACCAGTTTTGCTCCCCACTCTGTCTCTGGTGGATCCTCTCACACACACCCTCCACACCTCTGGCCTACACCCCAGTTCTTGTATGCATAAATAAAAATAAATCTTTAAAAAATAACATACTGAAAACATATCATTTCCTCAATAATTCTTGTATAATACTTAATATTTAGAAGCATATGAACTTACATGTTGGTCTTTCAATTCCCCCTGACATCCAAAACAAAATCTGAAAAAGTAAAGAATCATTTTGCTTACAATTTACTTATTAATATAGTTCTGCAAAATCTCAATAACAAAAAACCTGTATTAATTATCAAAAAAAATAAAGTTAAGAATACTAGCAATTTAAGAAAATTCAACGGTATATCCAGGTTATCTGACAAGTAGTCCAAATGCTACACTGAATTTTTTTTTAATTTTACTTTCATCAACATTAAATATGAGCAAGTAGTATTCTATGAGAGAATTAAGTACTATAGAAAATTATTTTAGTGACTATTTCTCAAGTCTTTTCAAAGATGTTAAAGAGCTGGAGATTCCAGATGGACAGGAGAAAAAATATTGCTTATAATGGCTACTTGAGGGCTTAATTTTCAAAGAATGGTTTAATGAGTAAAATGAATAATAAGTTCTTAATACTTGCAACAAAAAAAGAGCAATTTTCTACCCAATTTACCTCTACTTCATCTTCAACTCCCCCAGACAAATATTTTCATAATTTTAGACTGCTGATAGTAATTGATGCCTGCAATATTATCTCTTTAGTTTTTTCACAGGTATTGTTTGAACCTCCCACTATGGAAGATGAGAAGTTAATTCTCTTTCAACACCCTAAAAAAATGTGTGTATATGCATAACTAATGTCATTTTCAACTCCATTTTGCTAAAACATCATTTTGCAGATGAGAAACCAAATGATTTTAATTTAATTCAGTATTCGTGGTATATGAACTAATTTTCCATTTTCAGATATTATAGGATCAGTATTTTTCTGTGTTCTCTGAAAATTCACAATGATCTAATTTAGTGTAGGTCTATAAAGCTCTGTCCTTTGGTAGAAAATTTCCTTGAACTGTTTATTTCCTATTCCTTATTTGATCTTTTGTTTATTTTTCATGTTATTCTGACGTTAGCCCATCTGGATAAAGCCTCCAGCCTTATACCATGCTAACTGGTAAATATTAGAAATCATAGCCTTCTTTTTCCCCTTTTTGGAGAGTTGATTTCCAAGTATACTACCACTGTTACTATACATAGATGGGTTTAGGGAAATTAAAGATTTTAGAGATCCAGATCTATTAAATTATGAGTTATTTCTAACAAAACCAAGACATTCTACAGCTTATTTTCTATATTAAAATCATATATTAAAAGTTTATATATTAAAAGCAAGTTAATACTATTATCATTTTTAATTTAATAACATGTATTCAAATGTTATTTTACTGCTTATATAACAGATATAAATGAATCAAAATTCACCTTTCTCCTTTATGGTCCTCAAGAAGAATCTCTTGAAAAGCATCCAATGGAAATAAATGATGATAAGACCGTGCCAAATGGGGAGCAGACACCAAAGTAAGTCCTAACACATAAAGCAGAGAGATATGTTTAGGAAAGCAGACCTCATAAAGATGATGGCTTAAGTGTCAAATAATTGGACTTAAGCTAAATATGTTAAATATGTCCAGTATTCAGGGTTACAGGTTTTTTTCCTTCAGTTTACCTGTAGAGATTCCTGAATAGTCTTAATTCTATCACTGTGATTTCTCATCTAATTCTATTACTTTCATTCCTCATTCTTATCCTTAAGATACCTGCATTATGAAAACCTGTGAAAATGTCTATGATGTCTACCTGTACTGCCTTCAAAAAACACAGTTTTTTCGTAAACAGAATCAGGAAACTCCTCTAAAATGCCATGTTTATTCTTAGAAATGGACAATTGGGCACTTAATGAAAAAAAAATCTATCCTCTTCTCACAGATTAAATCCAGAAATACAGGTACAACTCAATAATTATATGCCTTGTAATGGCAAGATAGGCAAGAACTTAGTCAATATTAATTTACTAGATAATGAATGCTTGGTTTCTTACCACAGATTTTACATTCAACAGGAAGCTCACAGTATTTAGCACGGCACTGCGGGCAGAAGTAGCCTCCTAATGTCAGTCCTGGCTCAGTACTGCTATCCAAATGCCTGAGGAAGAAAAATAACTTTTAAAAAATGATATAGAGAGATGTATATAGTTAGAGCTACTTGACATCAAAACTATTAATTTGTGGTTAAAAATTACTTTTAAAAACTGAATTTTGTCTTGTAATTATGTAAAATATAAAGCTCCAAAGTTAAAACAAGTTATAGTCAGGAAAACATAGGAGTTAGCCTTTTGTCTTTCCACACACACCACCCCGGTAAACTGGTTTTAGTTTCTTTCTTATTTACATAACTTTTATTAACATAAATAAGTATGTGTAACTATTCATCTACACACTTACTGTTTTACTTAGTAATATATCTTGATGATTACTCCATGAATATTAGATAGCTTTTGTTCCTCTTTACAACTATATACATAGTAATCTTTTACAAAAGTCATTATATATTTTTAAATAATTGTTTTTATTGAGGTAACAATGGTTTACAACATTTTATATAAGCAAGAGGTTTAAGATCAAACCCTGCAGCTATGTATCATCACACCATACCCATCACCAGGACACACACAGCCTTCCATCACAGTTCACTGTACCCCTCCCCTCTTGGCTCTCTCCCCGGCTTTGGTAAAGGCCACTACATTTCAAGCCCACTCTTCAAATTTATAACTATGGAAAAGCACTGAAAATGTAAAAACACTATCACTGACAAAGTTTTACTTACGCCATGCTGAAAGAGGGCTTTGCATCTTGATCAGAAAGAGAAGCAATCGTGTGCTGAGGGAATCCTTCATTGAAGAAAATGTATTACTTGCTTTTTTCCAAGAAAATAGCAAGATTCTAGGACTAGGAATCTTAAAATAATGCTCCTAGAAAGCCTGCACAGTTGTACAAAAGTTCTCTTTCCTATCTTTTAGATACTCTTATAGCATGATGAAAACTGACTGTAATTTCAGCTAATAGAAAAATTAAAAAGTGGAGGACATGGGCAGAAGATCTATCCACAAATACAATCTAAGTTTAGTGTTATATATTTTAATTTAATAATATTAACACATACTTTTAAAAAATAATAATTTTTTAGTATCTAACACATAAAAGAGTCTCTGTCCACTTTCATTTTATACTATGTTTAAAACTTTGGAATGCCCAAACTTCTAAATTCTGAAACCACGTTCAAGGAAAGCAAAAATCATGAAAAAGAGATTTTATTACATAAAAATTTTAAATCTATCTACATATAAAAACAAATAAATAAAAGTAAAGAGAGATCATCAACTGAAATGTTTGCCTCAAGTAACTGAGAATAGACTGACATTCCAAAACGACTTTAGTAAGTCAAATCGAAAAATAAATTGTTAATAGCTTTAAAATGGGCTGAGCAAATGTATCAGTAAGTCAAAAAAGATTAGCCCACATACTACCTAAAATGTATTGAGTGTTTATATCAAGTATTGTTTTACATGTTTCATCTGTATTAACACAACACACAATGGGATACTGTTTTTAAAGTGAGAAAAGAGGGAAAAGAGAGGTTGACCAACAGAATAAAAATGGACAGTACAACATTCCCTCTATGTATAGTTAAAAACTGCCTATTAAACAAGGAGGTCTTTTTACAGACACCAAGTTATATCTTTTGCAATATGATGTTAATAAGTGTTTATTATAAAATATTTGGAAGAAATACTTAGAAACACTTAGAAGAAAACGGATTTTTAAAAATGATCTTAAGTCCATCTTTTCCCTCCCTCTACAAAAATCACTTTAGGCAATCTGACATACTTCATTTCAACCACTTTTGTTTTGCGATTTGTATTGCAGTTTTGATCAAACAGTACATTAGAGTCTGCAGCTTATTTTCTAAACTCCTTGATACAATAAATTTTCTATAAAAGTAATGTCGTTATGCCTTTCTAGCCTTAACAATTAAAAAACAAAGCCAGTGGTGTTCTCTGACTGATAGGGCTAAAAGTGACTTCACTTTTCTTTTTTGCCTCTACATTTTCTAAAATTGCTTTAACAGAGTAATTTTCACTAACTACAAAAGATTTATCATAAAAAATAAATTCCTCAATATTAAAAAAACTTGTAGAAATTCTACTTTGAACCAAAAAACATGTTTAATTAACAAAATAAACACTTACCCATTCGAATAAGTGAGCACTCAGAACTTGAACTGGCAGGAGGAGGACTAACATGATGTGTTAGCAATTCTTTATAATGGCTTTCATCTAAAATAACATGGTATGTGCCTAGCAAGATGAAAAGTAAAGAAAAAAAATCAGCCTCTCCATGGGGCGCAGCAGGTTAAAGAATAGCACTGAGAAGCTAAAGCCACTTCCGCATGAGTTCAATCCCCGCCTGCCCCAGAGGTGACCACATGGTGTGGCAGACCTCTCCTGACGCGCCCACTGCTCCTCTCAGCAGTGTACTTCGTCGATCTGCCTGTTCTGCTCCCCACTCTGTCTCTGGTGAAGCCTCTCACCACCCCTGAGCCTCTGGCCTGTACCCCAGTTCTGTATGCACAAATAAATAAATCTTAAAAAAAAAAATCAACTTTCCAGACATAAGAATGAATTATAATTTCTATGTAATTCTACAAAAGCTAAATTCATTTTTCAACAGCTTCATTTAAATAACATCTCTAAATTGACTTTTCAAGTAAATTACAATTTACTTGAAAGTAAGTTATAAGAGCTTGACAAAGTACTACATACACCAAAAATTCCTAACTTTTGAAAAGTTACAATGACCCCTGTAAATACTGACAGTACTACAGAAATTTCCTTGCATTTTGAGGTGGTACCTTACAAAATAAATGATCTATTTTTTTCTAGACTAGAGCACAGTAACTGATTTAAGTCTAACAGCATAAAAACATACTGAAATTGTTAACTTTTTAGATAGTATTATGTTGAAGATTCTAGATATATACCACCAGTTTCACGAGCCAGTACAGTGCAGACCCGAACCTCTGCAGACAATCCAATAACAGACACTCTAATTTTAGCTGCCTTTAAAGTCTTCACAGAATCCAAGTAGATGGTGTTTTTTAGGGAAAGAAAAGAAAAAAAAAGAAGAAGAATTAATGTGTTTGAAAAACAGAATGCTCTAAAAGCCAGTAAAAATCAACAATAGGGGCCTCCCTGGTGGCCTAGGGGTTAAGTCTTAGGCTCACCATTATAGCCTGAGTTTGATTCCCAGCCAGGGAGCCTAAGCCATGTGACACAGCAGACCTCTCCTGTTTGTCCTGCTGCTCCCCTTAAAAGTGTATTTCAGTAAATCTGCCTCTTCTACTTCCCACTCTCTATTGCTGGTGAATCCTCTCACCTCCTGCACCATCTGAACTATACCCCAGCTCTTCTACACAAAAATAAATGAATCTTTTAAAAAAATAAATAAATAAATCTAGGGCCTCCCTGGTGGTACATGGTTAAGTCTCTCTGCTATCAAGCTATTATCTACCAGCTAATGCAATATGAGTTCCATCCCTAGCCAGGGAGCTAGCCCACATGGTGAGGCAGACCTCTCCCATCTCGCCCACTGCTCCCCTCAGCAGTGTTTCAGTAGATCCACCTGTCCTGCTTTCCACTCTCCCCTGTGGATCCCCATACCTCTAGCCCATGCCCCAGTTCTTTTATGCATAAATCAATACAAAGAATTCTTTAAAAAAAAAAATCCACTACAGAGTTCTCTTCAGAGTTGTAACTTAAGGGGAAAAAGTTTGTAACTTTGTTTGATCATAAAGATACTATTAACTCTACCTTGATTAAATCATAGATATTAGATGGATCACAAGTTGTAAGGCTACTAAAGATGATTAGAACTTCTCTACTTGTATGTCCAGGCATGTGTCTAAGAAAAGATACATAAAATATACTTTAATTAGGTAAAACAAATTATACTAGTGACAAGCTTATCCAAAAAAATTAGTACACATTTACAAAATTAGACCAGACTATCTCATCTGTTTCAAGAACACAGGAATAGATTGTAAGTATAACGTCTTTAATTTATTTCATAAATATTTATTGCATACTCTTTTAAATTCTGGGGATGGTGATAAAACAAAACAGAAAATTCTTCATATCATGAAGCTTATGTTTTTGATTTGTTTCAAAGCCTAACTTGTAGGGGCCCTCTCTGGTGGCACAACAGGTTAAATATAGCACTATGAATCTATCAGCAGCCACTGCAGCATGAGTTTGATCCCAGCGAGGGAGCTGACCCACATGGTATGGTAGACGTCTCCTGACCCACCATCTACTCCCCTCCACAATGTATTTCAGTTCATCTATCTATTCTGTTTCCCACTCTGTCTTTGGTGAATCCTCTTACCTCCCACACCTCTGGCCTATATCCTAGTTCTTTTATCTACCCATGGATAAAATAAATCTTTTTTTAAAAAAAAATGTCTAAAGTGTATATTGGAACAATGACAATAACAGATTAACTTTAAGATAAGTGTAAGTGAGTTGACAATAGTAACATATTTCTTAAAGGCTATAATTAAACCTCATGGTAGTTCAGTCATAACAATGATAAACATGAAAGTCTGTGTAGCATTTAATTAAATGATGTCTTATGGAACCATAAAAATGTGGATGAGGTATTTTTCCTTTTACTAAGTAGAGATTTCTAAGCTTTTTTTGGAGCAATTTTATTATATTTTTTCTGCTAGTATCGTCATTGTTAAGTTCTGAGTTTGCACTTGCAGATGCTGCTATTGTGCCTACCTTTGTTAGATGTATTAACCTTGTCTATTTCAAAACTAGAAAAATGTTACCACAGAAAGGCATAAAAATCTGAATCAGAACAGACTACCCATGCATAAAATATATTAATTACTTTGAACTATTTTAAATATATTTTAGAGGTCTTAGCTATACTCCATATAGTTAAAAATTGCTACAAAATTGAACTATTAACTTACAGGTGTGTTACAAATTTAAAAAGTCAATAAATGAATAACAGAGTCTCGCTATCATACCACAGTAATTTCCATATATAATCAATTTTCAATAAAACATTTTCAACATGTATCTTTTCAATTATTATTGCTATAGTTACAATTATATTTTTTTAAAACCATTAAGATGATATACCTTACCAACTAAAATAAAAATAAAAATAAAAATCAGGGGCCTCCCTGGTGGCCCAAGGGTTAAGTTTTAGCACTATCAAACTATCTACAGCCACTGCAGCTTGAGTTTGATCCCAGCCAGAGAGCTAACCCACATGATGCAGCAGACCCCTCCTGGCCCGGCTGCTGCTCCCCTCAGCAGATCTATTTCAGTCGATCTGCCTGTTTTGCTGCCCACTCTGTCTCTGGTGAATCCTCTCATCACACCCACACCTCTGGCCTATACCCCATTTCTTGTATGCTTAAATAAATGTAAATATTTTTTTAAATTACTATTCAATACTGCATTAAACACCATAAATGAGAGTATATATTTCTTTTAATGATCAGTATAGGTGGGCTTATGGAGATATGTGTTAAGATCATCATTTCAACTCACTGAAAAAACTATGAAATCAATTATTAATAATAAACAGAAAATACTAACTTTAGAGTTTGCATAGCCATACTTAAGGAGTTATAAAGAGATGGTTCTCCACTGCAGGTCATATCTACAGCTTTCTTCAAAGATGTTACATGTTTCCTTGGGTTTCCTAATGAGAAATGGGATAATCTTTTAATCTTTAACTTTTAATAAAAGTGTACTTATACATTATGAAAATTAATGTTTTCCCAAAATTTACATATCTGTGATGTTTAAAGAACAGAATCATTCAATTTCTATTTTCAGAAGTTGTACTTTTATTTGAAATGTTTATTATATAAAGTCTCACTTCATAATGAAATATAGAATACAAATAATGTTTTTGCTGTCTTCTATACAGCAAAAGACACATTCACCAAAACAAAGAGACACCCTACTGATTGGGAAAAATTTTTGCAACCCACATAACTGATAAAGGACTGATCACAAAGATCTAGAAAAAACTCATACAACTCAACAAAGTAAACAATCCAGTCAAAAATGGGCAGAACTTAAAAGACACTTCTCAAAGAGGAAATGCAAATGGTCAACAAGCATATGAAGAAATGTTCAACATCTCTCATAAACAGGGAAATGAAAATCAAAACCACAATGAGGTATCACCTTACACCAGTTAGAATGGCATATGTTAAAAAAAAAAATAGCAACAATCAACACTGGTGAGAATACAGTGAAAAGGGAACTCTCCTACACTGCTCTTGGGAATGCAAACTGGTCCAACCACTATGGAAAGATGTGTGGAGGTTGCTCATACTACTAAAAATGAAACTACCATATGACCCAGCAATTCCACTCCTAGGGATCTACCCAAAGGACACAAAAACATCAATTCAAACAGATACTTGCACCCCTAAGTTTATTCTAGCACTACCATAAATGGGTAAGAGTTGGAAACAACACAAATGGCCAAAAATAGATTGCTGGATCAAGAAGATGTGGTATATATACACAAAATGGAATACTATTCAGCAATCAAAAAGATTAAAATGCCATCTGCAGCAACACGGATGAAATTAGAAGGGATAATGTACAGTGAAGTAAGTCTGAAGGAAAAAATATTAGACAGTTTCACTTACAGGAGGAATATGAGGGAATCAAATAAGGGATCAGGGAAAAAAATAATAACAGTAAAAAACACAAGAAAGAAATATAAACAGATGACTATAAATCAAAGATATTTTACAGTGGAGAAGAAGAGAGAAGAGTCAAAATAAGGGCTTGAAAAGCGCAAGGGACTGTGTGATGAGGCATGGGTCAACTGATGGTAAAAATTCTACAGGGACTATAAATGAGAAAAGAAAGCAAATGATAAAAAAAGAACAATGATGTAATATACATATTCCATTATTTTTAAGGCTAATATATTTTCACATTTAACAACTCTGAAATCATGTGTCATTGAGTGATTGTCAGCTACTTGTGATACAGCTCAAGGATTAATCTATGAAAGGCTACTGATGCCCTGCTGCTTCAACTGCATTATGTACATTGTGCTATTCATGGTGAGTTTAATGTAATTTTAAGTGTTTTGGGGAAGGTTATTAATATAAAAGATGTTTTTTTAATATAAAAAGACAGAGCAGTGAGGTATAAATCAGTTATTAGTGGAGCAAAAATCAGTAATGGGAGAATGCCTGCAATTCCATTTCTTTCTTCTGGGAGAAAAAGCAAACACTTTATAAAACCTCAAAAAGGAAGACTTCCATAAATAGACAAAGCTGTACTGTCTTCTATTACAAAATCACATGTAAAAATATTGTCTAGTGGCCCTCCCTGGTGGTGCAGCAGGTTAAAGCACAGCACTGAGAATCTAAAGCTGCTTCTGCATGAGTTCGATTCCCGCCTGCCCCGGAGGTGACCACATGGCGAGCCAGACCTCTCCTGACCCGCCCACTGCTCTCCTCAGCAGTGTACTTCGTCGAACTGCCTGTTCTGTTCCCTGCTCTGTCTCTGGTGAAGCCTCTCACCGCCCCTGAGCCTGTGGCCTGTACCCCAGTTCTGTATGCAAAAATAAATAAATCTTAAAAAAAAAAAAATATTGTCTAGATCATTCCACACAATGCAAGTGACTCACAAATATTTCAAAAAAAGTTGATCTTGTGTTAAGGTTTAACTGCTAAATGTTTCCTTCTTGATGAACACAAAATCACAAAATAAGGTATGTAGTAAGTGTAATCTGAGTCTCAATGAAATGGGTATTCTTCAGTCTCTCCTATTTCAATACTGTCTTCATATTAATGATAATCAAAACACCATGAATTTGATTTTATCCCACAGTATAATTCATTAAAGTACTTACACCTGTTGAACATTTATTTCTGATTTGTTACTATTCCACATACTACCACAAAGAGTGTATTTGTGGAATATGGCTTTTCCTCTTTTACAGCATTTCCTAAGTATCACTCCAAGGAGTAACTATTTTTATAACTTTTTTCAACAACAACAAAAAAAGATTAACTAACCAGACTACCAGCACTTATAAATATCATTTTCTTTGTGGGTTAGCAATATATTACTTTTGAAACTTCATTTTGCTCACCTAAGATATATAAAATTATAAATATGGTTGGTTTGTATTTAATTTTAATCACTTGTTTAGCTAAGCTTTCTTTTTAAAGTTATTTAGTTTTGTTTTCTTCTAATATAAATTATCTATTATTTGTTCACTACTTGGAGTCATTTTGGTGGTCATATTTATCTAAATAAATTTTAAAACATTACCCATTTGCCACAATTAATATATATTACAAGTATTTTTGAATTCCATAACATTTTAGAGATAAAAACTATTTAAGTTCAAATCCCTCACTGCAGGGCCCTCCCTGCTGGGGAGATCATGAGCAGGATGAAGAAAAGACCTCTATGGGACTTGTATGAAAGCTACACATCAGGGAGTTAGGACTATTATTATACATCTTTCACCACAAAGAAAACCTATCAGAGAATAAAGTCAGAGAGACAGCATCAAGGCCACCGGAAACAACAATATGTGCAATCAGCTCACCTTTGAACTTGAGCCAATAATTTCCCTTTTACACTTAAGTTGGTCTGAAATTTTTTTTCTCAGTATGTGCAACTGAGTTTCTTGGATCACTCTAAGCTAATATACATTTCACTCCTTATCACCATAAGAAAAATTATTAATGATGAAAATACGTTGTTTCCCTTATGTGAAATCATGAGGATGAAAGATTGAAACCCACATTTAAGGGTACAGTATTCACAGAAAATAAAACAAAATACATTTGTACATTTGTAACAGCACAAATACTAAAACAAACAAAACCTACCATTGCTATAGTTTAAGCAGATAAAAAACTTAAGCATATTATGCAAGCAAAAAGTAACTAACCATAATTCAATTTTTATACTCATTATAGTAGAGATACTTAACTTTAAAAATTAATTACAAAATTAAGTGAATTTCTGAATGGTTACAGTAATTTTATCTTAACCATTTCAACATAAGAATGTACATATCTGGGCCCTCCCTGATGGCACAGCAAGTTGGAGCACAGCACTGCAAAGCTGGCCGTGGCTGCTTCAGTGCGAGTTTGCTCCCCCTGCCCTGGAGGTGACCCACATGGTTCAGCAGACCTCTCATGACCCTCCCACTGCTCCCCTCAGTAGTGTACTTTGTAGATCTGCCTGTTCTGCTCCCCACTTTGTCTCTGGTGAATTCTCTCACGGCCCCTGCACCTTTTGCCTGTACTCCAGTTCTGTATGCATAAATAAAATCTTAAAAAAAAAAAAAAAGCACATAATACAAAAAAAAAGTACAGATCTTAAACACATCTACCACTATAGTTATACTATTCTTTATTGCACAGAACTCAATTTAAAACAATTGAACTCAATTTAAAACTTAGATAGCAAGAATTTAATGGAGGATTTCTTTTTTAAAATTTTTTAATATACCTTTTTTACATTATTCTTCATTTTGTACATTTTTTCATCTCAGTTGTAATCCCCACAGGCTTCCCACCACCAATTCACCTGTGTGCCATCACCATAGTCCAGTGTAATAGAGGATTTCTTAACTGTTTCACCAAGAAAGCATACAGGAATGTTTCATTCTATTAGGCAACCTTATGAACAAGGTTACAAGGTTGGATAAATGAAACCAAAGCCCATGAGTCCCATACAGATAATTTCATGCTTACCTGATAGTTCTGTCATCTTTTCAGCTCTTTTACTCTTTGTTACAATTATTCCAATCTCAAAATAAAAACAAAAATCATTATTAATTTAACAGATTATTTTTTCTTAATAAAAATATACACAGGTAAAATAAATTATTAATTATAGAAAGAATACATACGGTATGAAACTTTTCCTCATGATGTTTTTAACAATAATGTTAGCTATGAGTTTATATCATTTAATGTTTAGTGTTATTTTTCATTGATGAGAGTACAGGAGACAAGTATACATCTGGATCACTTAATAATTCACAGAACACATGCCAATGTTTTAAAAATAAGTTAAATAAATTATATTCAGTAGTGATATCAGGAATATAATTCTGAATTCCATTACTGATCCACATACCTGACTGATAGGATTTTGATCAAAATATTCCTCTACAAAGTATTCCAACAACTGTTTGAAGAACACAAGGAAACATTGTATGATTTACTCATGTAGAAGATAAAGAAACAAAACTGATTCTAAGAACAAAATAGTGGTTACCATTTGGGGTGGGGGTGTGGGAGCAAATCAGATAAAGGAGTAAACAATAACATGGGGGATGGAAACAAGACTTCTAATGGAGATAATAATGTAATATCTATAGGTATCAAATTATGATGCTATATACCCAAAACCTATATAATGTTACTTTGCTAAAAAGTTTTTTTTTTAAACAGGATAATCTAAATGTATTTACAAATCAGGAATAATCAGGAATAATCTAAATGTATTCATAATTCAAAGAGAATAAAGATTCAATAAAGAAAATAAAGAAAAGGGATAATTGATAAAGCAGGATTATGACTTGGGATAGAAGGATACAAATTAAATTTAAAAATAATTCACTATTCTGATATATTATTTCCCTCAGTAATTTAGTAGCATTTTCACACTTGGCTATAGTTTGCACTGACTTTCTTAAAAAAACAGAGCCCTTCTCACATTTAGCATAAATTATAATGATTGTACTATACCTTTAAAGTACATGTCAGTCTATTTGGCTTTAAATCTTGGTCTTCCATTGTTCTTGATCCATCTACTACCACATAAAGATGGCGCATCTAGCGAAAAGGAAAAATAAAAAAAAAAACCAAACATGAAAAAATAAGGACAACTTCTAAATAACATTTTTTTAAGTTTTTTCATTTAATATTCATATACTCTATATTTTTCAAAATATAATACTTTAAAAGGGTATGCTATTTTGAACAACTGTATACCAGAGACATTTTACGGGAGTGGAATGGGATCAACAATGGGGGACTGGGGGTGGGGGAGGGAAGTCCACTGGACTATGGTGATGGCACACGGGTGATTTGGTGATGGGAAGCCCAAGGGGATTGCAACTGACATGGAAAAAGGCACAAAATGATGTAAAAATAAACATATTATTTTTTAAAGTATGCTATTTTAATTTTATTCTATCAACCCAAAATGTTTCTATAATTCAAACTAGTTCTGTATCAGTAAAGAAAAACTGAAATAACATACCATTCCAAGTCGAACTTGTCCATGGTGTTCAAATACTCTGTTAAAATTATGCAAACATTTTAATGCACTACCATAAACTATCAAAAAAAAAAAAAACAATAAAAGTTTAGTTTTCAACTAATCTGCTTTTTTTTAAAGATTTATTTGTTCATACAGAACTGGGGTACAGGCCAGAGGCTCAGGGGTGGCGAGAGGCTTCACCAGAGAGAGTGGGGAGCAGAACAGGCAGATCTACGAAGTACACTGCTGAGGGGAGCAGCGGGCGGGTCAGGAGAGGTCTGCCGTGCCATGTGGTCACCTCCGGGGCAGGCGGGAATCAAACTCATGCGGAAGTGGCTTAAGCTTCTTAGTGCTGTGCTTTAACCCGCTGCGCCACCAGGGAGGGCCTAATCTGCTTTTTTTAATGAGGTAAAATTATTAACTCCTGGGATCCACATAATAAAAGGTATTTGGATAATGTCTGAAGACCCATATTCCTGCAGAGACACCGGATGGCTAGTTCTGTCCCCCTCATCAGAAAGCTAAAATGACAGTTTCTCTGAAGCACAGGTAAAATGAGTACTGAGGAGTAGGTCCAGGTGGACAGAAAATAATATATTTTTCTTTTGTAATACACTTTAATAAGTTTACATACCTTTTTCTCTTTGCTTTAAAGAGAATGTCTTCTATGGTAGCTTTAAGCGATCCTGATTCATCTTCTTTGAGTATCTCCCTATAACCAATAATTACTTGTTTGAGAAGAAAAAACTAAAAATTGAACAAAAACCCAGGAGAAATGAAAGCATGTTCACATAAATATTTACATGTGAATGCTGACAGTTGCATTATTCACAAGAGCCAATAATTATAAACAATCTAAAAGTCCATCAACCAGTGAATGGATTTAAAAAAAAAATGGTATAACTACATGCTGCTGATGGAGGATAAGAATAGAAAACTGGAAAGGACACTACAAGGCCAGGAACCTGTCTCATACAAGGAGATGGAGATAGAAGGGATTACTATTAGCTATAAAAACTATCAGATGGCTGTAGGAATGTCAGGAGCAGAGACATGAAGGTGAAGACATGGGGATTAAGGGACAAACATCCACACAGGAAGATGAGATCCTCCCTACGGGAAGATGATAAAACCCAGCACTGTGCCCACAGAGGAGCAGCCGTCTTTCTGCCCACCTGTGACTATCAGGTGCTTCTTTCCACCCACTCTCCCTCCACCGGGAAGCAGCCTCCTGCCTGCCAGAGACCTGAGTCATGTGGGGGCTTCTCCTCACTGACCTCCTCAGTCCTCCTGCCTGACTATGCAGGCCTCTCTCAGCAAACCTGTCCCTTTCAGAGTTGCTCTTTCTGCCCACCTGCATCTATGTAAGCTTGCATCCTTCTCTTTTCTGTTTCTTTTCTAATAAATCTTCTCAAATATATCTGACATCACTGTGTCGTAGAGAGTGCCATTGAAAGGAGAGCTCTGGAGAAACCTTTGTCAGAGTGAACCCAAGGACCCCGCAACTCAACTTACCAACTCTAAAAACTACATCACTACAACATGGATGAAGAAATGTATGATAAGGCAAAGAAGTCAGACACAACTGACCACATATTAGTAGATCAGTGGGTTGCCTGGGACTAGAAGTAGAAATGGAATTAATATGAAATGGATATGAAGGTTCTTACAAGTGAAAACATTCTAAAACTGACAGTATAACTCATTATTGTATAACTCAAATTTTAATGTATAAAATATTTTAATAAAGTCATAAAAAATAAATAATGCCCAAATAAATAAATAAATAATGCCTAAAATAAAGAGTAAGAATGCCTTACTTACCATGTTCTTTCATAGCCTCCTTCCCACCGCTTAGTTCTTTCAGGTTCTTCATCCATCTTTTTTCTAAATTATATTATTCAGTATCCTGTAAAAATCATTAAATTGTGAATTCTGTCACCAAATACATACAAATTTGAAGAGTAAAGTAAAATATATGTGATTCAAAAATTCAGCATGGAAGTTCATCATATTCTTTGTGATTTATACAATTCAGCAACTGTTATAGGATAAAAGTATTAATACTTTATAAAATCCTCATGGATCACATGCTCCCATACCCAAGAAAGAATATGAATACTTATGCACTAATTTGATTAACACCAGATACAAGCATATTTTTACCAAAATATAAAAACATTATAGATGCAGCAAGTGGACAAGAGACCACTGAAATATAGGAAGTGGGTATGGGTATAGATGAAGTAGGATTAGCTATGGCTGATGATTATTATAGCTGGACTAATGGATACATGCTGATTGACTATATGGTAGCTTCTCCCCCCAGCAACCGTTTATCCAGTTTAATTTTTAGTTACCTGCAAATAACCATGGATCAAAGACACAATATACAAATATGTTGAGAGTCTATTTTCGCATAACTTTTACAGCCAGGTGTTCTTTAATGACTGGGCTACTGAGAAATGTCATTAGGTGAGTTCATCGTTGTACAAATATCAGAGAGTATTCACACAAACCTAGATGGGATAGCCCAGTACATACCTAGGCTATATATGGACATCATGTTATTAACTGCAACCACATTATATGGCACATGATTATATTACAGCATCCTGTTATAACAGTTATATTATTGTCATTGCTTATCTTTTAGTGTGCTAATTAAAATTTATTATAAGTGTATTTATGTACAGAAAGAAGCACAGTATATATATTAAGTAGTATATATATTAAGTACACATGTATAAATATACACACACACACACATTTAGAGACTTCAGAATTACTGGTGCTTTCAGGGCATCCACTATAGATCCTAGAACGTATCCTCCACAGATAAGGGATTACTATTCTGCCACCTCTCTACCTTAATGTGTGTGTGGATTTTCTCATAATCGAAAGTTTTTAAATTAACATTTATAAATGGCAAATGCTTATGACTCATAATTCAGAAAAAGGGTACAATATTAAACCTATATACTATGATATCATCTATTAAAAGAAAAATATATAGACATTCAAGAAACAGGAGTAATGGTTTAACCTGGAGGATAGGATCGAGGGTGACAGTTTTTTGCTCTTTACTTTTTTCTGTATTTTTATATTTTCAATATGAACATGCATTCCTTTGATAACCAGGGGGAAATTAGTAGTGGGAGGAACTCATTAACCATATACAAATAAAAGGAGCATCCCCATCAAATTCATACCTCTACCCGCCCCAATGAGTTATCTGTCCCATTCCCTGCTATTATTCAGCTTCCTTCTTCGATAAATGATCACAGGACATAAGGACAAAACAATCCCAATCCCATCAAGGGCAGAGGAAAAGATTTGTTTGTTTGTGTGTGTGTGTGTGTATGTGTGTGTGTGTGTGTGTGTGTTGAGGATCATAACTAGGACTTTATTTTCCATTTATATAGTTTTTATAGAAAACTGTATTTTAAAATCTGACCTATAAAAAGTATTGTGGAATTAAAATCTGCATACAATTTAGAGATTGCTTTAAGGCATTCTCTGCTTGCTGTGGCAACTTCTATAATCAGACTATTTTTTAAAGTTCTGTATGTCTCTCACAGAATTACCAAGCCATACCCTATCACTGGAATAGATTTATTTATTTCTGGAAATCTGGTGACTTTAGGATTCTGACTAACTAGAAGTGGCTCCTTTCTAACATCTGCACTATTTCAACAGTTAACTATGTTGGTAACTTGCAGGTTTAATGAGTGTGGTAACATGGCATACAACAACTAAATAGAGTATTTCTATTTTTCTGTATTTCATATTAACTGTGAAAGTAAAAACAATCGAAGGCTTACAGTAATATGTTTAATGTTTTAAAACTCAGATTCTTAAAAACATGTCTACTGCCACCCATCTTATCAATAAACTGTATTTTATTTATTATTAATTTTAATTCTCTGAAAACTCAGAAAGGACATGAGAGGACCCAAGCAGGAAGTCTTCTCACTCATTCCGCACAAGGACCTAGTATTGCCCCTAAAGACAAATAACAGGTATTGAATGGAGTCCCCTGTAACAGTAGATGTTCTAAGGAAAGATAGATATTTACAACGTTTCCTGTTCATAAAGGATTTATGCATCCTGGAGAAAGATCTACTAGGTCACCAAGAGTCAGCATGTCCAACTGCCTATGACTTCTTTCATTTTCTTACATATATTGCTGCGAGCCCCCGCAGTTAAGTAGCAGTACTAGGAAGCTATCAGCAGCCACTGCAGCATGAGTTCAATCCCCGGACAGGGAGGTGACCCACATGGCAAGGCAGACCTCTCCTGTCCCTTGCTCCCCTCAGCAGTGTATTTTGTATGATCCGTCTGTTCTGCTCCCCACTCAATCCTCTCACGGCCAGCCCGACACAACCTCAGGCCTGCACCCCAGCTCTTACGTGCATCGATAAATAAATCTTTAAAAAATAGATTGCTGATCCTTTCCCTGGGAATCCAACACCAGAAAAGTCACTTGCCTCCGTATACGACTGATGGTGTGACTCCTTTCACATGAGCTTAGACTACTACCTGCAAACAAGTAAGATCTACACCAAACACTGCAGTTTTGGAAGCTTTTCCTCACATCTTACCCTGCCAAGCGTTGAAACAGGCAAGGGTGATAGCTGTTCCGGTCTTAAAGATGTGGAATCTCAGGTGCAAAGGAGATAACTCTCTCGAGACCACAAGCAGAAGTAGGTTCCTCCCACTACAAATTCGAAACCAGAACCACACTTCCCAAAATTCGCGCTGTAGTTTAGAGAAGAGTCGCTCTCCAGGGGCTTCTATGCAGCTCCCCAGTCGGAACTCGCCCTCCCGCTTCCACGCGTGCCCTCATAACGCCAAGTAACAGGACGCGGTCATTCCGTCAGCAACTTGACTCAAAGCACCCCCCACACCCAACCCCACCCACGCCCCTTGCTACGGAGAACCCCAGGCAGCCGCCCCAGTCTGAGATCAGCGACAAGCTCTATCAGCGACTCACCCGTCCGGGCCGACGCTTTGCCCGGAAGCCACGCCCACGTCGCTCTTAAGGAACGCTCAGAAGTCCTTCCGCTGTGCACAGCGGCGAGGCGGAAACGTTCCGGCTGCGGCAAGCTATTGTGGCCCGAGTGGGGAGCTCTGGGACTGAGGCACCTCCACAGTTTGGGCTACGGGAAGAACCTCCGTCCTACTTGCAAGCTGTCCTTCACAAAGGGGCAGTAAGTGGCTGGGTTCGCGCTCGCATGGTACAAAGCCAGGCAACTTTCTACCTAGAATCTGAAGTGCTTGGTTTTGTTACTTCTAAAAGATTGATTTGAAAGACTATGATCCCAGCAGCAGCGACAACTAAGCCTGAACCTGCTGTGCACAGGCGTTCCAGGAATCCTCTGTTGCTCTTGCCCTTCATGCAAAAACAGTTACCGAGCATTTACTTTGGGCCTATATTTGGGCATATATATATATATTAGTACAGCTCTAAGCGCTGAGAAAATCGTAATCAAACTGACAAGAACCTTCCCTTATGGAGTTTTCCTTATACTGTAGCGACATTTAGCAACGCCATACTATATCACATGGTGCTAATGCCATAGAGAAAAAATATTGCGCCATTGCGCAAGGGTTGACGGAGGAGGTAGCAGGTTGTAGTTTAATAAAACATTATGGATAGAGGAGTCCTCAATGAGAACACAGTGTGGCATGATGGGAAAGAGGATGGAAGTAACCAGGCGAGGGAAAGATGTCTCTAGGCAAAGGAACTTAAAGAACAAAGGCCCTGAGGTGGAAGCACATTGCTGTTTGAGGGACTGCATGAAATAAGTAGGTGATGATTGCTTTCTGCTGAAATCGAGGAAGCAGGGCCTTCGAACATAATAAAAACTTCGGCGATAATAATGATGGCTTAGGTAGTGTAATACAGCAGTGAGAAGTGGTTAGATTTTCAATCTTGTTAATAGACTGGATGTGTGCTATGGAAAAGGAATCAATATCAAACTCCCAACTTGAAACTATACAGCAGAGGCTTCCCTGGTGGTTCAAGAGACTAAAGCACAGCACTGTGGAGCTATCCCGTAGCCACTGCAGCAGGAGTTAGATACCTGACCAGGGAGGTGACCCACAAGGTGCAGCAGACGTCTTCTGTCTTGACAGCTGCTCCCCTCAAAGTGTATTTCAGTCATTCTGCCTGTTCTGTTTTCCACATCTCTGATGAATCCTCTCACTGCGCTTGCACTTCTGGCCTGTACCCCAGTTCTGTATGTATAAATAAATATTTTTTTTAAAGATTCATTTAAATTATATATATGCAGAGAACCTGAATAAACACCCGAAGACATGTAACTGCCTAGTAGGCACGTGAAAATCTGTTCACCTCTTATTTTTAGGGAAAGGCAAATCAAACAACTCTCAGGTATTACCTCACACCTCTAAGAAAGGTTATTATGAAAAAGAAATAACAAAGAAATAACAAGTGTTGCTGAGAAGTGGAGAGAAAGGCACCCTTGTACACTATTGTTGGCGATGTAAATCAGTGAAGCCAGTATAGAAATTTCTCAATAACAAACTAAAAATAGAAATTCCATATGATCCAGTTATTCTGTTTCTGGGTATTTACCAAAAAAAAAAAAAAAAAGCAAAGACATAAGTTTGAAGAGTATATGCACCACTATTTTTTTTTAAATATTTATTTATTTATTCATATAGAACTGAGGTATAGGCCAGAGATGCAGAGGGTGAGAGGATTCACCAGGGACAGAGTGGGGTGCACTACTATTATTTTTAATAGCCAAGAGCTGGTAACAACCTAAATGCCCACCCATAGATGACTGGACAAAGATGTGGTACATATTAACATGTGTGTGTGTGTATAGGACAAAAACACACACACATATATGAAATGCTATTCAGCTATGGGGAAAAAACCTACAAAATCCTGCCACTTGCAAAATGTATGAATCTGGAGGGAATTATGCTACTGAAATTGATCAGATGGAGAAAGACAAACACCATATCCTTTCACTCATGATACAAAAAAACTAGCCAAAAATTTGAACTATATAGAAAATAAACTTTATAACACCAAACCAATAATAAGAAAGGAAGTGGGTAAACTGAGTCAATTTAAGGCAGTAGAGATATTAACTTATAATTTTGCACACCTGAAACTTAGTTACTTGCAAACACAAATTTTAAATAAAAAGTATCTATAATTTAAAACAATAACTTCAGAGTTAACTGAAAAACCAAATGGCTGGAGTTGTAATTACTGAGAGGGTGGGGGTTAGGTAAAATCAAGTTTTTTTTTTTTTTACATCATTATTCCTTTTGTGCATTTTTCATCTCAGTTGTAATCCCTGTGGACTTCACACCACATGGGCCATCACCATAGTCCCATGTGCTCTTCCAAGCCCCTCCCACCCCAGGCCCAATCAGGTTCCCCCATAAAATGTCTCTGGTTTATAGTTGTTCATTGTCTTTATTTTTACACGATTACATGTTTATCTCCTCCCCTCCCCCAATCCCTTACACTCCTTCTATGAGTGAAACCATCCAGTATTTTTCTTTTCTTTCTGGCTTATTTCACTAAGCATGATCCCTTCCAGCTCCATCCATTTTGCTCAAAATCAGTTCAGTTTTGCACAAATGGTTTGAGAAACCTACATTTAGAATTAACTAGCAGTTCTCATATTTGAGAAATAAATAGGGAAAGTATCCCCATAACTTTAGAAAAAGTATTAGGCCCTGGAGATTCCCCAACAGTATATACATTTCCCATATTGCTTACATGGCTTTTTGGGGTCAAAAATCTTCCCATGTGTTCCTCCTGACCCCTTAAAAATATAAATGCTATCCTGCACAGCAGTGAAGAACTGGATTTAAAATCAGGTTCTGCCACACTAGTTGGGTGACCTCAAGCAGGCAAAACCAGGTCTGATCTGTAAAGTAGGAATATAGTCACCAACATTACAGGTTTAGCAAACCACTGTGTAACTCCATAATCAGCTCATTTCCCCTGCAGAAGACAAAGTCTCACTGTTGAGTTTTGATGTAGTCTTTGGTAAAAGGGCAAGGAAGGAGAAACCAGTAGTCTTTCAGGGCCAATCTCCCATTTTTGCCTTCCCTGTGCCTTTGACTCTTTTACAAGGATTTACAAATTCCATAACTTCTTCCTTTTTTTCTTTTCCAACTTCCTTCCACAGTCTTCACTTTCTCCTTTTCTTTTCTCCCAATCTAATTGACTGTCCTATCCCAAGATCCCTAGAGGAAAATATTCCTATAGGAAAACAGCCACAACCCCAAACCCTAGGTTTTTGCTTAGTTTACTATCTGTAAGTCCGGGAAGACTTTTATATAGAAAACCAAAGAAAGGACAGATAAGCCCCCACCCCCAACAAATTAAGCAAATTTGCGGAGGTTAAATGATTAAGACTTTTACTAATTGTAAAGTTTACTGTCCTCTGTATAGATTTGCCATATATGGTCACTTGACTAGGAATGGTACAAAGGCAAAACAAAACATGCATAAATCCATGGTAATCCCTTGCCATATTATGACTAACAATACTTTGTGCACAAAGTGGTAGATCTAACCTAATCAAATGTTTCCACCTGTAAAGAGCAAATAAACAAAAATACAAAAAAAAAAAAACAAACTAAGGGACAATTACAAAGAATGGAACAGTCTGTTCTTTGCCTATGGGTAGCTGGACACAATCCATGGGGTTAGGAAATTCATGAACAGTTCAGTCAGAATCAAGGTGAAATTCAAAGTGTGCAACTTCAAAGACTGGGAGAAGTGCACCCACCTATTCCTGTACCTTTAGCTGGAACTAAAATCATTCCAGACAGAGTCTGCACATTAAAAACAAGAAAATCATTATCTTGATATGTAAACTCCATAATTCAAAGCATTTGTTCATGGACTCTGAATAGTCACAATGCCAAATCAAAAGCAGTTATCTGCCTAGAATTCAAAGAATTTTACCCAACATTGAACAAACATAGGGGTTAGTATAATATACCCTCTTAAAACACAATTTGCTTTTTAAAAATGTGTTGACTTCATCTGACTTTGGGAAACGTAATGACCATGTTATTTACTTCTGTCAAGGACAATTCTAAATTATACACTGACTTCTTTCATAGCAACCATGAAATTAGGTACAAGTATCTTACTGGTACAAATATGCAAACTGGTACAGGAAAAAAACTAAGTAATTTGTTCAAGGTCATACAGCATGTGATTGCTAGAGCAGCAAAGCAAGAATAGGACAATAAATGCAAAGAATGCAAGCAGGTTCTGTTGGCAGAAGGGAATTTGAGGGAACATCCTTCCACATTTTGCTAATCATCAAAAAATAAAAATTAAAAAAAAAACAAACAAGCAGCTATATGTTTATGTTCTTTTTCTAAGTTCAAAGTGGTATTATTTTAGCACAGCCACCTAAGTAACTCAGCAATTTATGTGTGAAAATATTCCCATGAGAAGAAATGTTAATGTGGAACACAAAAGGGATGACATGCTCCTCCATGTAGTTTGTTGTTTGTTTTAAAGATGTATTTATTTCTGCATACAGAACTGGGGCCAGAGCCTCAGGGGTGGTGACAGGATTCACCAGAGAGTGGAGAGCGGAACAGACAGACTGACGAAGTACACTGCTGAGGGGAGCAGTACACTTGCTGAGGCAAGACAGGAGAAGTCTGCACGCCATGTGGGTCACCTCCAGGGCAGGGATCGAACTCCCACCGAAACTTAAAATGCATTCAAATTGTATTTTATTAGCATTAGGAGATTAACCCAACCTTATCAAAGTCATTAATTTATTAACAAAGTCAACCTAGAAGGGACATATAGAACCTAATATTCCCATAGAACAGGCCAAGATCCTAATGCTAGAATTTTAGTGTATGACAATGAACCAGTTAATCTACCAATTCATTCATTTCTATAAAGTGAGAATGAAAAATGGCTACATGTCAACAATTTTAAGGATTAAATATTTTGTGTGTATATGACATAATAGGGGACATTTATTTTAAAAAATACAAAGCATAGATAACAAAGCATTAAAACCTTATACTTTTATCTGGCGGATACATGTATGTTTATAGTTCTCTAAGATTTCAAAATAAAGAAAACATCTACTTTTACAAATTACAAATGTAAAGGAATCACTTCATGCAGTAAAACATGAACCAGTGGACCCACATATTTTCACAACAAAATTTTTTGAACAATGGTTTATAACAGGAAGCAAAATGCAAACATAAGAACCATAAAAGGTCAGGGATGGAAGAGACCTTTGAAGACTATTCTAGACCTTTTCCCTGACTCTAAGGTGCCTACATGACCTTTTTCTTTTAGAAGTTAATCTATTTATGTATAAAAGAACTGGGGTGCAGGCCAGGGGTACAAGGAGTGAGAAGATTCACCAGAGAGTGGGGAGCAGAATGGGCGAATCTACTGAAATACACTGCTGAGGGGGAAAGCAGCAGAGACTGGAGAGGTCTGCTGCACCATGTGGACCAGCTCTCTGGCCTGGGAACAAACACATGCTGCAGTGGCTGCTGACAGCCTGATAGTGCTGAGATCCCAACCCCTGAACCACCAGGGAGGTCCCTAAGTGACTTTTCACTTAAGTTACAGCCAGGTAGTTAATGCCAGCTCCACCAGAAAAACCTGATCCTGGGTCCTGAAGTGGTCTTTAGATAAGTACCGCGTTTGAAAGTGATTTTATTTTTTATTCCAAAGTCAAATGTTATGGCACAATTACAATGCAAACACATGCTATTTGATTTTCTGCTTTCAGAACACTGGTAAACTTGCCTTTACAGTCCGAATACACTGACTTCCAAAAACAAAGAACTTAACACACAAAAATCAGTTCATTGCTCAATTCCTTTAGTGTGAATCCAAAGGTATGAAAATCATAAACTTACCCTTTCATATAATGTGTAGACATAGAAAATTAAGAATGTCTTCAATTTGAAGAAATGAATCAGTGTCATAAATTGAAGCATGATTAAAACTTATCTTTAGATAATGATTCAGGCTTACATGATTTTCTAATTAAGTGTCTGAATTGAATTTAAATGACTAATTTAAAAAATTCTCAAAAAAAGTTCTAAATAGGGGAAGTGGTAGTCATCATAACTTGGTTAGCTATATCCCCAGTACTATCAGCTAATTTTACTTTACTAATAAAATCTTTTTTTAAGTGCTGAGGATAAGGGCACCATTTGAAATAATCTTTAATCTTATGGTATTGCATTCTATTTCCAGACAAATCAGACTTCTTATAGCCAAAGGATTGTTAAACTACCAACACAGCACCCAAAATAGATCGAAAACAGTAATAGATACAACTGCTGGATGTAGTTTTGCATTTCTTAGTATTAAACAGCACTAATGACATCAAACAGGTACATTGTAGAAAGAAAATACCAGTTTTAATACCTTATAGTAAAATATGTACAGAACTTAAAACATTCAAGTCACAATTGAATTATAAGTGTAATCACATACTCTGATGTAATGAAAAAGGCTAGCTGGTTAAAAAAATACATGTAAACCACAAAGGATAAAAAGTATTTAAAAATACACAACAAAATTCTAACCAGGTTTAAATTTTGATTTTAAAAAAGTTTATATTTACATCTTTAAATTTCACGTAATTGTTGCTTTTACGATTTGTTACTTTTACAAGATTGCATAAAACAATAAAAAGCTCTTTTAACTACACAAAAATCAATGAATGAGGTTGGTAGAATGCAGTATCTTAGTAGCTAAAATCGGAAAGGCCAGGGACTATTAATGGAGTCATAAAACATACTTAACCAAAACTGTAAGCAAGGAAGCGAGCAGTTTCACTTCAGAGACTTCACTGCAGGGACTCAGTTTCCTTATTTGAAAAGAAATTATTATAAGTTACAGTTATCAGAAGGGAGGATTAGAGATCACCTGTGTGAATTAACGAACACTTACAAAGACATGACTTACATACGGTGTGAAAGTTCATGGTACAGTTCACTCCAGGACCTTCCTTAAATGTTTCAAACAATAGTTAGTTCTTAATGCAAGAACCAATTAACCACTAATTGCATAAAGTCCTTAATTGGAGTGTTCAGCCCAGTTGATTATTAAAAGCTATTTATAAAATGCTTCAATACTGATGGTACTGAACTATCGATATTAAAGCTACCAAACTTTGTAATGATCACAAAGATCTGGCTTCCCGAGTCAAGAGTCTGACGTCATGTTGCCATCTGACAACACAGCAAAAATATCAGATAC
This sequence comes from Condylura cristata, assembly GCF_000260355.1. Classification (NCBI taxonomy): domain Eukaryota; kingdom Metazoa; phylum Chordata; class Mammalia; order Eulipotyphla; family Talpidae; genus Condylura; species Condylura cristata. The sequence goes on from NW_004567108.1 coordinate 39,583,930, forward strand.
TTCTTAATCTCTCAGTGTGTTATCTGCCTTCTATGTTTTCCGTTTATCATAATCTCCAACCATCTTCTTGATGTGTGACAATTTGCTCTTCAACTGCTTGCAATAATTCTTCTTACTTTTGTAATCTGCAGACTAACAAAAAAATGAATCACATAAATTTAACAAAATAAAAACAACTTATGTATCAGCTGCTGGAAAGGCAGAAGTCAACAAAAACCAGCATTAGTCATACAGAATTGTTGGGAGTGTTAAATGAAGACAGATAAGGTAGATGGCAGTATCTATAATCACACTGGCAGCTGGCCCTCTTTATTCAATCATATCTTTTAACCAGAGTTTTAAAAAGGATAGACTTGTTTCTCGTGATTTGTATAGTAACCAAGAAAATTTACTGGTCACTAAAAAATATATCTAAAAAGATACATGAATAAGCCAACAAGTTGGTATGTAGGATGATTTGTGAAAGGAACTGAGTAAATGGGGAATGAGACAGGATCTTTTATAGACCCTTTTAAATTCTTGCCTTAAAAATCTTAATGTCGGGCCCTCCCTGGTGGCGCAGCGGGTTAAAGCACAGCACTGAGAATCTAAAGCCGCTTCCGCATGAGTTCGATTCCCGCCTGCCCCGGAGGTGACCACATGGCGTGGCAGACCTCTCCTGACCCGCCTGCTGCTCCCCTCAGCAGTGTACTTCGTCAATCTGCCTGTTCTGCCCCCCACTCTGTCTCTGGAGAATCCTCTCACCCTCCGCATCTCTGGCCTGTACCCCAGTTCTGTATGAATAAATAAATAAATCTTTAAAAAAAAAAATCTTAATGTCTTGTCATTTTAAAGTATTTTAGTATAAAATCTTCTAATATCAAAAAAAGTTTTAAATCCGTTGATATCAAGTGTTGACAAGAATATGGAGCAACAGAAGATGTAAACTGACACAACCACTTTGGAAAGTTGATGGATTAAACCCACACTGCTAGACACACTACTGCCAAGTAACCCTAAAATTTTACTCCTGAGTACCTTGCAAAATAAAATAAAAGCAAGTTATGTATCATCTTGTAAATGTGTGCATATTAACAAGACACTTTTTAAAAAATGTTTAAAGTGGTATTAATTATAAAGTCACATATTGGGGAACAACCCCAACATTTATTAACAATATAATGGAAATGTTGTATTTTAATCACAAAAGAAATTATATGGATGAGCCACAGCTATACTATAAAACATCAATGGCTCTCACAGACGGCACCAAGCCAACAGAAATAACACACAAAATACATACTGCAAGATTTCACTCATAAAGTTCAAAATAAACGAAGTTAATATGGGATGTTAGATGCTGGCTACCTCTGGGAGAGAGTTAAAAACTGGAAGGAGATACAAAAAGGGACTGCTGTGGTTACCAAGAAATTTCTATCTAGGCTCCAGGTACAAAGAGGCATGATTGCTTTGTGAAAATTCACCAACTTAGGCACTTATATTTGTGTGCCCTTTTGTATTTTTCAACTTCTAAGTTGAAAATAAGTATTGGTGCAGCTGCAAGTAGCTTAAATTAAGATTCAAATGTCTTAGTTTCAGTTTTCATCTTCCAATTACAGGGTTATAGTCTGTGAATGTTAATAAAGAATTCATAGAGATTCTTAAGGTTAAATGAAAAAATATGTAATAGAAAAGTTGTCTAAAAGAAACTTACAATCCAGGATACTTACTCTTTTTACTTGTTTCAGCCTATTGTATTCATCAGCTGCAGCCTATTAAGGAGAAACACAAGGGAATATGTTAATGGAGGTGTGTGTCTTTCAAAAATAATATTCCTAATGTTTTTTGAGATGAAAATGCCAGACTGTGAAAATAATATCGGGGATTAAAATGATAGTCTTAATTTCCTAAAACTAGTATGGTCTGCAAGAAAGTCTGAAGGAATCCAGTGCAGAGACGTTAATGACAGTAACATATTAGTCATGTTCCAGCCACACAATCATGTGTCGTGTTGACCTCAGAGAGATCTCTTATAAAGCACAGGTTAGGGCCGTCCCTGGTGGTGCAGCGGCTTAAAGGGCAGCACTAAGAAGCTAAGGAGGCCGCTTCAGCATGAGTTAGATCCCTTCCAGGGAAGTGACTCACATGGCACAACAGACCTCTCCTGTCTCACCTGCTGCTCAGTTAGTTGATCTGTTTGTTCTGCTCCACACTCTGTCTCTGGTGAATCCTCTTAACCCCCCCCCCACACCTCTGGCCTGTACCCCAGTTCTCTATGCATAAATAAATCTTTGAAAAATAATAAGTAAATAAGTAACGCACAGGTTATACCCCCCATTAACTTCTATACTAATCTAGTGTCCCACCTTTCCAGTCTCAGTGCCTATCACTTGCAATTCACTTAAATCCTGCATGTTACTGTTTCCAGATTTTGATCATATTCTCTTTAAGATTGTGATCCTGCAATCCTCACCCCTTCTATCTAGAGAATTGGTGCTGGTTACCTTTGACTGAAGCATCTCCTAAATTCTTAACTCCTTTACTGAGTGGCTATATTACTTTCTACTAGACTGCCATATGAATATGACATTAGTCACAATAGATGTCAGTTTCTCACTAACTCTTTAAAGGCAGAGATAAGATTTTATTTACCTTTCTAACCTCAGCACTTCCACATTATCTAGGACACAATAATCAATAAATGTTCACTGACTTGAGATTCATGACAACACCATATATTAGTCAAAAGAAAACCAACAAATCAAGCTATACATAAAAATCAAATACTTCAAACAGAAAAGCAGACCACCCCAATAAAAATGGTGGAACACTTAATAAAATGAAGTACTAAAATGTAAAAATATAATCTCTGGTAAATATAAGTGAAAACAGGGTTCTTCCTGGTGGCGCAGGGGTTAAAGTCAACGCTATCAAAGTACAGGCAGCACTGCAGTATGAGTTCAATCCCCAGCCTGGGAACTGACCCACATGGCACAACAGACCTCTCCTGTCTGGCATACTGCTCCCCTCACCAGTGTATTTCAGTTAACCTTTCTGTTCTGCTTCCTACTCTGTCTCTGGTGAATCCTCTCACCCTCTGCACCTCTGGCCTATACCCCAGTCCTTGTATGCATAAATAAATAAAATTAAATCTTTGAAAGTAAATAAATATAAGTGAAAATAGACTTAATTACTAAGATATATGTAGTAATTTTTCAGGTGCAAAATGTGAGATGTGGGTCAATTGAAACCATTATTGTTGATACAGTTGGTATTGTCTTTCCAGAGGGTAGTTTTACAACAGTTTTGTTTTTGTTTTTAAAGATTTATCTTTATTTACTTATGTGACAACTGGAGTGCAGGCCAGAGGTGTGGGGGTGAAAGAATTCACCAGAGTATGGGGAGAACAGCAGAAATATGCTACTGAGGGGAGCAGCAGGTGAGACAGGAAAGGTCTGCTGCACTGCCTAGGTTAGCTCCCTCGCCAGGGATCAAATTCACGCTGCAGTGGCTGGCAATAGATCCGTATTGCCAAGACTTAACTCCTTGTGCCATCAGGGAGGCCCAGTTTTACAACAGTTTTACCAGTTTGTACATAACCTCTGACTCGGTCATTCCACATTCTAGAGTCTAGAGTTTGTTTTAGCTAGATAAGATAATCTGATAAGCAGACAAGTATAAAAAAAGCTCATTGGTGTATTAGTGACTACTCAGGGAGGTATGTGTGTGGCAGGGGAGTGGATATAGCTAAATATCTATCCATAGAAGACACTTGAGCAAAGTATTATATAGCAATAGAACTAAAACTTGTATATGTAGCTACCTTTTTTTAAAGATTTATTTATTTATGCATACAAGAACTGGGGTGTACGCCAGAGTGTGGGGGTGAGAGTATCCACCAGAGACAGTGGGGAACAGAAAGAGGTGGACTGACCAAAATACGCTGCTGAGGGGAGCAGCAGGCGGGTCAGGAAAGGTCTGCTGTGACATGTGGGTCAGCTCCCTGGCTGGGGACTGAACTCATGCTGCAGTGGCTGCAGATAGCTTCATGATGCTGCACTTTAACCATTTGTGCCATTAGTTTGGCAATTACTAGAAAAATATGTACTAACATTAGTATAAAGGAGACTGTACTTCCACAGATTAGGATACATTCATATATAATATGAGTTTATAAGGTTTGACTTTACCATGTACTCTTCACTTTCTTCTCTATAGTCATCCAATTCTTTATCCAGACGAGAGAGTTCTTTATTGACCTCATCAAGTTCTGCTTGTAAGCTCTTGTATTCCTGCAGATCAGTGTCAAAGCTTCTCTTGTAGAGTTGTCGTTGTTGATCTGAAGTGATAGGTGGGTATTCCCTAAAAATTGACAGAGAAAAGGATTACAGATGTATTCATGATAGGCATTAATTCAGTGGTGGTTGTTCTTCAAAGAAAATAAAGCTCGTAGAATGTGGAAAATGACATTGTCTTATTTCCTTTTTGGTACTTTATAGGGAGGGGAAAGTAGGGTGCAAATAAGTTATTTTAAAACTAATTTTAGAAATAGTCGAAAATCATACATGAATTGTAAGGTTCAAGTGGGAGAAACTTAATTATTCAGAATATACAGTTCTTAAAACTGGAATTTAGAGCATAGAATATGGTTTCATCACTGCAGTGGTAGAGCAGAAACTGGCAACTGGCTGTGGTTTTTCTCTTTTGTTTCTTGGTCTTGGTCTCATTTTCTAAGTGGGAATAGCTTATTTTTAAGTCCTTTCAATACTAATGTAAACATTAAAATGTACATAAATTAAAGTGTATCCTCACTGTAAAAATTAACAGGTAATGAAAAATTTAAAAAATCCTGAAATTTTGTGCACTTGCTCTTTCAATATACTAATATTCTTTTTTTTTTTTTTAAGATTTATTTTTTTATTCATACAGAATTGGGGTACAGGCCAGAGATGTGGAGGGTGATAGGATTCACCAAAGACAGAGTGGGGAGCAGAACAGGCAGATCGGCGAAGTACACTGCTGAGGGGAGCAGCGGGCGGGTCAGGAGAAGTCTGCCACGCCATGTGGTCACCTCCGGGGCAGGCGGGAATCGAACTCATGCGGAAGTGGCTTTAGATTCTCGATGCTGTGCTTTAATCCGCTGCGCCACCAGGGAGGGCCTACTAATATTCTTTACATATAAAGGTGAGGCTATTAACTCATACATAATCCACACAGCAAATACTCAGAATTGTTTCATAGGACTAAAAAAACTCACTGCAACACTGAATTTCAAATTTCAGACCCAAGAGTATAAGATATCTCACTTTTACAAAGGGATAGAGAAAAGGATTAAATAATTTGCTCAAAAGAGAAATAAGGATTCAAGATTCCTGAAAGATTTCACTTTAATCTCTCATGATATAATAGGCAAACATTTTACAGAGAAATGACAACAAGAACAAAAGTTCTTGGGGAGAAAAGGAAAGTGAGGTATGAGAGCTACAGTTGTCAAGGGGTTTTCAGCTCTATATCCCCCCTCATACTTGACTACCAGCCCTACTGCAAATGTTTATGGTTCGTGTTCCAGTCCTTAGAATGTCTGGGCCTCAGAGGACTACAAACCGTACATGAATAGAGTGGAGATAATGGACTATAACAAAATCACTATCACACAAAGGAACTTGACCAGGGCACTAAACTGTTATCTCAATTATTTACAAAAATATTTCCAAAGTCCTTTGGATTAAACTTTTTAAAGAAACTGATCTCATCATGAAAGCTTCATTTAAAAAAAGTAAATGCCAAAAGAAAGCCATAGCACTGTCTGGGCATTTTATAATCAATAAAGTGAAATTCCTTGATACTTTTATTCATTTAAAAGACTTGCCCTTAGTGGCTATGGGTTAAAAAGTTAGAGCACTGGTGAAGTTTACCAAACAAATGTTGGGAAAGCTGAGTGTTTTAAGCAGAGTTACAAAACAAATCCCTACCAGTCCTATTATTACCATAAAGCAGTGTTACATAAAGGGAAGAAACAAACAAAAACTACTGATATCTCCAGCCTTAGTTGGCAAAGAATGAGACTGAATCATCACCCTAGTTTAGGAGGTAACAGCTATAAAACGCTGGGTGCCCCACGCTCATCACCAGATGTGCAAGTGGTTTCAATGCGGATGGGCTTGATACCTGATCCAGTCCTCCTCCAGCTCATCACAAGACTCGCCGCCAGTTGTGTAGTCTGTCTCATAGTGGTCCTGCTCTGTTCTCCTGGGCCTTCCCGCTCTTCCCTTTGCTGTAGACTTTTTTGAAGGCGTCTCAAAGTTACTGCTGCTGCTATGCCGAGGCTGCCTGAAGTCATTCACAGGTGAGGTCACTGGAAGCTCCTGAACCACTTCTGGGACCCTAATAAAACAGGGAACATTTTTCAGTGATCACTGAATATACTACAATCTTTTGCCAACACATTGTAATCACTGGAACTGCAATAGGTACCGAGACATCTGTGTGCAATGCACTCACTCGAGCAGTTCCTAATCTCAACACCAGGCAGCCCACACCACTAGTTTCCTGCCTTCAACCTAGCAGGAGCTCACACCCTCCAAAACAAGCAGGAGAGCCCAATTACAACAAATCTACGACTTCATTTTAGGAATGCAGGTTGATTAGTAAGAGGTGTTTACCTGACCTATGCCAAGGATTTACTCCACAAAGCCTGTTAGGAAAATAATGATCACAGTTTTTTTCTACAGATTCTTCCAGTTACAGGGAATGCTGAGGGGGAAAAGGAATGCACATACATAACTACTTTCTGAGATAATATCTCTGCAATACTAATTTTAGACTACTATATACATATGTGTGTGTGTGTGTGTGTGTCTATATATATCTTTTCAAGTTGAAATTTTTTTTTAAAGATTTATTTATTTGTTCATACAGAACTGGGGTACAGGCCAGAGGTGCAGGGACGGTGAGAGGCTTCACCAGAGACAGAGTGGGTGAAGCTGCCAATAGCTTCATAGTACTGAGACTCAACCACCTGTGCCAATAGGGAGACCCAGTTTTCTTCATTTTTAAAAAAGATTTCAACTTGGCCCTCCCCGGTGGCGCAGTGGGTTAAAGCGCAGCACTAAGAAACTAAAGCCACTTCAGCATGAGTTCGATCCCCGCCTGCCACGGAGGTGACCACATGGCGTGGCAGACCTCTCCTGACCCGCCCGCTGCTCCTCTCAGCAGTGTACTTTGTCGATCTGCCTGTTCCTGCTCCCCACTCTGTCTCTGGTGAATCCTCTCACCACCCCTGTACCTCTGGCCTGTACCCCAGTTCAGTATGCACAAATAAATAAATCTTTTTTTTTAAAAAGTTTAGATTGTTTTCCTTATTGCTTGCAGTTTACAAAAACTATAATCTTGAACCTTCCTACCAGGTTTACTGTTTTTTAGTTGACCCAGAACTCTTTGCCTCTGTTATGAAAGCCTTAGGTTTACATCTTATTTATCATTTTCTTCTAGACTCGTAAAACTTTGTGGTGGGATGTGTAATTGGGGGGGGCAGTGGTATTTATTTCTTGTCAGTTTATTAAGGTTAATGTGGCTTTGTGTGCTATGTTGATTATACCTCTAGGAGGGAAAATGTGATTTTCTCCTGAGTCAATGATTAGCAAGTTTCTAAACATTCTGCCAAAAGTGCCAGGTACTACGCTACTTGCTTTGAGTGGACAAACAAAACCTTTAAAGAGAGTGGGTGGATTTGAGGGGGTGGGGGCCTGAAGGGAAGAAGCTAAAGGGCGAAATATATGAGAAAACATAGTATTTTAAAAATCATAAGCAGGTCCCTGTTATGACTTTATCTTATGTTGAATATCAATATTATAAACATTTACATTGGAAGTTTCGGTCCCCCTCTTCCCACACCTTTAAAAAGCTGACAGGGGGCTCCCTGGTGGTGCAGGGGGTTGAATCTCAGCACTATGAAGCCTCTGGCAGCACAGCAGCAGGAGTCTGATCCCCCCCCAGGGGGGTGACCCACATGGCACAGCAGACCTCTTGTCTCATCCACTGCTCCCCTCAGCAGTGTGCTTCATCAATCTGCCTGTTCTGCTCCCCACTCTGTCTCTGGTGAATCCTCTCACCCTGCTCTCTCCCCCCGCCCCCGGCTGTACCTCTAGGTCTTGTATGAAAAAATAATAAAGTCTTAAAAAAAAAGAACCACAGACAGTAACATTTTATACGGTGCAAAAATATTCTTAGAAAGGAGAGCATATATAAATAGTTAGGGAATACATGGGCTGTCAATAATCCTCAAACCTACTTTTTAGATACAAGTCCTAGTAGTTCAAAATCCACTCAGCACTTACTAAGCAGTAAGGTATTTCCTAACACCTTCCCCGCAGGGTCTCTTCACTCAGAGTAGACATCCTCAGTCCCAAAAACTTAGTGTCGGTAGTCCAAAAGTTTGCCCTGTTGTAGCTTTTGAATTCCTTTTAAATGCTTCACTTGTTTCATTCTCACCTACATCCCTCCCATCCTCTGCCATCCTCATCTTGGCCCCTCGGTGTCGTCACAGTGCACTGCATTCTGCCCTGCTAGACTGCACTCTCCCTGACAGCATGGACTTGCTGTTCCCTAGGGCACCCGGCCCAGACCTGTGTGCCCTAGGTGTTCATAGTTACGGAACCAAAAAACGCATCTCCAAGAAACACATCTCTGCTGACACACGGTATCAGTGGGAGGAGAATAACAATGCATCTCAGTGGTCAACATCAACCTCAGTGATGAGCAACAGGGTGCTTGTCATGTACATGGTATGTTAGAGGTGCCACCATTATTGGGGGGGCATATATCTGAGCCTCTCCATCGGAGAATTCCATCTTCCTGGCCTCAAAGATGGCAATGATCCAAAAAGGGCCAATCAGAAGCCTTCCAGTGTAAGATCTGGTGAAGGAAATTTCATTGTCTGAGTCCTCAACTAGACAATCAATTAAGTTTGGGGAATGTGGATCAACATCCTGTTACAACACAAGCTGTACAGAGAATGAAGCCAACAGGGCGACAAGAATACTTACCTCTTCTGGATCAGCAGATGATGCCATGCCTGAAGCTGGACCCCACCCACCCTGGGCCCTTATATGAACCAGTGAATTCCTACACCTTGCATACAAGTCCCAACAGATCACTCTACCAAACAATGGTCTTATTTAGCAACTAAGGTGTCAATCTTCCTGGAAAGTTCTGCATGGTATGAACATTCAACTTCCTTCACTTATAAATGTTAATTCACCCTAGGTGTGGATAGGAATAATAGATAAAATGTACCTAATAGGGATCTCCCAAGTTCACCTAGAAAAGGCAGAAAATCAACCATCTTCAACTCAATTCTAACTGCCTTCAGGTTCTAAGGTTTAGGACATTATGATAAGCAAAGGAGCCAGACATGAGCACTTGGCACATGACCAAACTGGTTGTGGATTTGAGTGAGAAACTTCAGAGGCAGCCTATTCTGTTGCAAAGGGGAGGTGGGGAAACACTCGATTCCCTGTGTTTCCAAACAACTATGAAAAATAACCTGGCCGGATGGAGTTTTATCCTTGGTCTTAACTCTGGAATTGAACTTTCTGGATCTTATCAGGACTGCTATTTTGTACTCTGTGGGGATGCCTGTTGCACCTATAATTAATCCACGAAATGGAGTATTGCTTTGAACCACTATTAATTTAAAATCCTAATTGTCAGTAGCTAAACAAAGGATCCTATATTTGAATGGATATAGGATCCTATATTTGAAGGGCAAAATTTCTAGAGTGTTCGTCTAAAACTGTCTTATTAATATTTATGGGAAGATAAACTGAAAAAAAGGATAAATTGAAAAAGAAGCCTTAGGGATTCCTTTAACCAGATGATATTACAAAGTCCTTTTACCTCTACATTCTTTAGAAGATCCTATCAAATTTAGAGAAGAGTTGGAAGGATGTATGGACATTTACATCCTCACTCAGCACCCTGGTTGGCTGCTAAGAGGGGTTTTTCCCACTGGTGATCACATTGTAATTGACAAGTCAAAAGATCTCCTGAGGAAAATAGAGAGAAAGTCAAAATTTCTCCCAGGTCCTTCTATAGAAATTATCAGGAAATGGCTCCACTGGAAGCTGATGTTCACAGGCTGATACTAAGCAGCAGGAGAAACTGTTTCCCTCTAAGGTGAATCGGGCTAAGGTTGAAAGTTACATCCAAAAAGGAAGATATTTGAAGGCCTTTATTAACCAATTTCTTCAGACTTTTTAAAGTCATACTATATTAAAAACTGATGTTCCAGAGCCTCCCTCGTGGCTCAAGGGGTTAAGTCTCAGCACTATGAAACTGTCCACAGCCACTGCAGCATGTATTCAACCCCAGCCAGGGAGGTGACCAACATGGCACAGCAGACCTCTCTTGTCTTGCCCACTATTCTGCTCCCCACAGCACCTCTGGCCTAAATTCCAGCTCTTGTATACATGAATAAAATAAACCTTTAAAAAACAAAACCTGAAGTTCCAGAATACAGGAATCTTTTGGTTTTCATCTACACTCAGAAACTATTCCCTGAAGCAAAGTGAAGAAAATATAGTAGAGTAGGCAGATCAGCACTTTTGATTTTCAGACTACAACCCATTTGAGAAATTAAAAGTAACTTTCACCTTACAAGTCTTCGTAAAACCAGAAATGCAAGTCAAAGTTCATCTGTTTATCACAGCAAAACCTTCCTTTTCATCTCAAAATACTTGCAGGTATTATAAAAAGTCTGCTTTGGGGAAGCAAGAGTGCTTCATGGAGGAATTGCATACTTTCTCCGAGCCTTTGGGATATGAATTTTCTAAGATCTAAGAGTCATTCTTTGAAATGCAAATTTTAGAGAGAGATGATTCTTATCAAGATTAAAAAAAGAATATAAATTCAACTGTTCTTTTTAAATTAGAGAGTATTATATTTTACCCAACTATGACTACAACTTTAGAATGAAAGCTATAAGCTCTGCATTTGTCTGTATATGTGTGTGTCATAAGATGACATTTCTCTACCTCCAGATTATTTTGCCAAAATTAATTTGGCAAAGTCTATTTAATTGAAAAACTAAGTGCTTATATAAACATTTCTAAATCTCAGAAATATCTATTAGAAATTAATCCAAATGTTTATTTTCTTTTTTTGAAAGATTTATTTATTTGTGCATACAAAAACTGGGTAAAGACCAGAGGTGCTGGAGGGAAGAGTGAGAGTATTCACCAGAGATAGAGTGGGAAGCAGAGCAGGCAGACAGATTGAAATACACTGCTGAACTATGGTGATGGAGCAGGGTGAATTGGTGGTGGGATTTCACAGGGAAACCATACATTGTACAAATAAAGGATGATGTAATAAATGTATTTGGAAAAAAAAATACACTGCTCAAGGGAGCAGTGGGCAAGACAGGAGAAGTCTGCTGCACCAGTTGAGTCACCTCCCTGACAGGGGATCAAACTGATGCTGCCAAAGCTTCATAGTTATGTACATTAACCCCTTGTGCCACCAGAGGCCCAATCTAAATGTTTTTCAAGTCAAATTCATGTGATGTGGGATAATTTTCAGTAGATAAAAGTCATTTTAATACAGGCATGTCTTTAGAGTTGTCAGCATTAAGTATTAGCACTTAGACTTTACCTATGTTTACTAAAAATCAAATAAGCTCCTATTATCTGTTATAAATTTTGTTTGCAAGAAAAGTAACCTGAATTAACACCTAACATAATTGTTAAGAAATGAATAGATGTAACTGGAGTAAGAATCTTTAAAGGACTTTACCACAATGGTTGCTTTACGTTATGTCTAGTGTACTTAAAATTTCCAAAATCTCTATGGCAATATACCCTCAAAAGTTTGGTTAAGTTAAAAGACAGAAATTTGGGCCCTCCCTGGTGGTGCAATGATTTAGGATGCAGCCGTGTAAGCTGGCCACAGCCACTTCAGTGTGAGTTTGATCCCCGGCCCCAGAGGTGATACACATGGTGTGGCAGATCTCTCCGGACCCACCTACTGCTCCCCTTTGGTGAATCCTCTCACCTCTGGCTTGTACACCAGTTCTATATGCACAAATAAATAAATCTTTGGGAGAAAAAAAAGATGCACTCTTGTACTCTTCTCTATAAGACATTCAGATTTATATAAAAAATGATAGGAATTTGTTGAATGCCTAGATCACTTCCAAAGTAAGATAACACTAATTACTGAATAGTAATTAATTTCATATTAGCCATCACTGAACAGCCATTAGTTTCATATTATGGAGAAACTACAGATATTTGGGTCTGTTCATAAAGATGTCTTGAGCAGGCAGCTCTCTTGCCCACCTGTGACCACAGATGCCTTTTTCTTTCTTTTTTTTATAAGTTTTATTACTTATGCATACAGGAACTGGGGTACAGGTCAGAGGTATGAGGGCTAAGAGGATTCATCCAAGACAAGAGTGGGGAGCAGAACAGGCAGACTGACCAAAATACACTGGTGAGGGGAACAGCAGACAAGGACAGGAGAGATCTGCTACACCATGTGAGTCACCTCCCAGGTGGGGATCGAACTCCTGCTGCAGTGGCTGCGGACAGCTTCATAATGCTGAGACTTAACCCCCCGTACCACCAGGGAGACCCTAATTAAAATCTCTTTACCTCAAACTAACTCTGAGATGTTCTAGAATACCCCTGGAACATCTCCAAAGATCTGTTATCTCTCCTTATAAAAAGAGATTTAGACTAACTAGCTTATTTGGTATACTGAATTACATGAGAGGGATCCTCAAATAAGAAGTGATACTAAGTCTTAATTTTTGTTTGTTCTCATAAAAATTATTAATAAGTCCCACAAATAATAAAGAATTTCAAGAAATCTGATATGTTTTGGTATGATGAGCTATAATCCTAGTTATTATCTAAAAATGTTTTATACCACAGAAATAACCAAATTTTCTGTCAACTTCACTATAAACAAGTATCATCATATCTTTAACAATGAATATATAAACATTTGATTTATAAAAGTTATTGTTTTACTCAGATGGTTTTGTAAATGTATTTCATCTTCAGGGCAATTCATTCAGAGTGGAAAGGAGACTGACGAACAGACTTAAAATTTAGGCTTCTGATATCTTTAAGATGTATTTCCATAACTAAGGAAAACAGGATTAATAAATCTTCTAATGAAAGATAAAGAGTTAATTACATGGGGCTGAATGAACTAATGAGAATGACTATAATATTCTTGTGACTTTTTTGTTTAAAACATTGCTTGTTCTTTAATGTTTTGTATTTCTAAATTCAAGGATAGTTTTTTATTTCTCTTTAGCTAACTATGACATAACAGTTTGACAAAGTATAACTTTATGAATAAATATGAAATATTTACTTTTTCCCCCTAAGGATCAATTTTAAAAACTTTTAATAAGTAGTCTTTTCATGCATTAAATTCAGTAAAAATCAGTAAGCATCTATTCTTGTAACAGAATACAATTGGAAATATTGGTTATATTGCCAAAGTTTTCACTGGAATAATATATTTGAGAATGTGCACAGATTCAGACATGATTAGATGTCTTTAAGGAACTAAGGTTGACTTTATGTAGTCAATAAAATCCCTTGATGTAACTCTCTGGTGTCTTGCTTACAGGGCTTACAGTACTCTCACTAGGTGAACAAGGAAGATCACTTTCTGGCAGGCTTAGTAATTCAAAGACCCAAAGAAGTGTAACCCTAGGACATCAAGCAGCAAGGAATTCACCCAAATTGCAGGTACTGCAGTTAAATCTGACGGCAAATCTGTACCTGGCTTCCTGGTCTCAAGGGGCTTTTAAAAATCTAATCTGATCCCAAAATTAACCATTAAGTAGGAAAATACATTAATTTTTAAAAATACATTTAAAATAAATAAAGTCAAATCTGAGACATTCCTATGAAAAGTTCCAGCAAGGCAGATTAAGAGATTCCATGTAGCCAATAACTATTCTGGCTGCACTTAAGCAAATAATCAGGCCAACTTCATTCAATAAAACTAGATTTAATCTGTATCCAAATAAGTGTTACTGTAATTATCTTTGATAGAAATAGGGGTGACAGAGAAAAAAGGTTTCAGTAGTACACCTTCAGAGGTACAAGATTCTAGCATGGTTAGAACTTTTTGAGTTCTTAATTCTTTAAATTGGACTAAGTACTGAGTTCTTCTAGTCAGCCTACAATAATTGGCTTTGACTCTTCAAACTGACATTCTTACTGTTCCCCCACCCTCTGATTTGGAATCACTGAGAACTAAAACTGCCCTTTCACTGCAGCTACCTAAAATTATATAATTTATATGAAAGTGGGAGAAATCACCACCACATAGTTCATATGTGAACAATCTCCAAAGCCTGTTGTTGTCTGGGTCATTCAGAAAGTTCACCAAAGATGCTCAAATTGTAAATCAGGAAAATCTGTTAGGTGGCCCTGCCTACCTTCACTCCTTTGATCCTGACACGTGTACTCTTCAACTAGCTAACTTCAAGGCTCAAACTCGGTTTATAATCTGCTCCGACTATTTTTTTTTTAAAGATTTATTTATTTATGCATACAAGAACTGGGACACAGGCCAGAGGTGCTGGGGATGAGAAGATTCACTAGAGATGGGGTGGGGAGCAGAAAAGGCAGACTAACTGAATACACTGCTGAGGGGAGCAGTGGGCAAGGCAGGATAGGTCTGCCATACCACGTGGGTTACTTCCATGGCAGGAGATCGAATTCCTGCTGCAGTGGCTACAGACAGCTTCATAGTGCTGTACTTTAACCCTTTGCGCCACTAGGGAGGGCCCTTTATTTATTTTTTTTAAGGATTTATTTATTTATGCATAAGAGGTGCAGGGGTGTTGAGTGTCTTCAGAGACACAGTGGGGAGCAGAACAGGCAGATCATCGAAGGACACTACTGAGGGGAACAGTAGGCAGGTCAGGAGAGGTCTTATGTGCCATATGGGATCACCTTGGGGCGGGGTTAAACTCATGCTTTATCTTCTTAGTGCTGCACTTTAACCTGCTGTGCCACCAGGGAGGGCCCCCTTAATTATTTTTAAAACACCCTTGGAAATTTTTTAATCTGTTCCAACTATTAACCTTTGTTTTCTTTTGTTTCCAAAGAAATGTCTCTTATTAGATACCCAATTACTTGTACAATATAGGCTTAGCTTTGGAAGCTCTCCTGTTTCACCTCTTCTTAACATGAGATATGGCCTTCTGAACTGGATTGACCTGTTATCAGGACTAAGATTTATGCAATGAGATGCAACTCTCTACCAACTCAACTTCCAGAAAGTATAACTCAAGGAAGTCGCCAAGGCAGGAATGAAAAGGAGAATGTGCCGCTTTGACATGTGGAATGTTTTATGCTGGAGCAATCAAGACCCAGCAGATTCAAGAAAATCTTTTAACTCTCTCATAATTACCTAAAAGAATTTAGATAGGGGTCTGGCCCAGAATGAGCATTATTAACCAGAGGTAACTTTTTATTTGAATATCTACCTCATGGGAGGGCAAATACATTAATACTAAACTGTTTTTACAGTTTTCTTTTGTGAGTTACCCTCCTCCTCTTTGAAGTCCTAAACCCCTACCCCATTGCGTACCTCAGGATAGCATATAATCTTCAAGGTCAACTTGCCACGGGTTTCAAATCTTTGGACACCCGTATACAAAAGTAAACTTTACTTTCTCCTGTTAATCTGTCTTATGTCAATTTAATTTTTAGGCCAGCCAAAGAACCTAAAAAGGGAAGCTGTCCATGCAGCATGAAAACAGTGGTGGGGGGCAGGGTGAGACAAGGTAGAGGATATCAATGGAGAAGGGATATAAGAGGACTTTCTGGAATAATTGAAATGTCTCCCTTGCTATGGTGATGTGACTTCAGTCTCACATGTGAAAAATCCATCAAGTTGTATATCAAGATTCATGCTCTGTATTATTGAATATATGTTTTGTTTTTTGGGGGGGGAATCTTAGTGTTGAGGGACTTCATCCTCAATGTAATCTTTACACAATAGTTCCCATTTAATTCCTTCTTGATCCATTACAATAACGAGGAGAGGTACTCCTGAGTTATTAAACACATTCAAGCAACGGCAGGGTATGATGTAATTTGCTTCCCTGCCCCATCCAAGTAGATGTCCTCTGACTCCTTCACAGCACTCAGTACTCTTGACAATTTCTATTACTCCCCAGAGGCTGAAAATTGCTTCCATTAGTACCATATGTGTCAGACAATGTGAAAGATAATGTCACATTTGCATGTTTTAGCACTCCTCCCCTTCTTTTGGGGTCTAAAACTAAGGATCACATTTGCATTTTCCAGGTAGCATACGTTTTGCAGTACAGGCTGGGAGTATCAGTTGGTACAACTCTTAAGGAGTACAATTTGATTATATTCATGAAAAAAAATTAGTAATTTTTGTTAGCCCCAGCAATTCAGCTAATATTTTTCCTTCAGGTACATTAATATATGGATAAATGTGTAAGGTGATTCCCTGCGGTGATGTATCATACTAAAACACTGGAGAAAGTATATATCATGTGCAATTAACAAAAAAATTACAGTTTACCCATTTGACAGGCTGTTATGTCACTATAAAACTCTTGGTAAACTCTTTGTATATAGATATGTACAATCTCCAAGATAGCTTGCTAAGAATGCTAGTATTATGTAAAGGAAATAATCAATATTCATATTTAGCTAAGCTATTTATTAGAAACAAGCTGACTAGAAGAATAAAAAAAAAAAAAACTGGTGACACTAGCTGCCTCTAGGGAAAGGAACCAAGTAGCTGGGGACAAAAGGTAGATTTTGTCCCTTTCAAATTTTATAATATATGAATATATTGGCCTACTCAATCTTACTGAGTAAGATTTTTAAAGTTTCCCAAATTAACTTGTGGAAATAGTTTGATTTGCAGGTAAAGGGACAAAATGTGGAAATGCTCTGTAGCCACCCTGGCCTTACAATCTAGAATACATAATCTAGAAGCATATCTGTAATGATAGCACACAGAATATACAATTTACAATCTAGAAGCATATCTGTAATGCACAGCACAATATAGACACTTATGTTGTATGTGTAAGAGTCAAGCAAATCATAGCTTAAACTTTTAGAAGGTTTCTATTTCTCTAATGGAAGCAGCTCTGCTGTGTGCCTTCTTACTTAACAGCTCAAATGCTGTGAATATCCTGCCCAAATCCAAAAAGAATAGGGGAAATATTCTTCTTCCAAATCATTCAAAATTGAAATCAACAGCAAAGTGGATTCTGAAGACCAAAGGAAAATATATGAAGGGTGAGGCTGACTGCCAGTCTGCTTCCAAATTCCATGCCAGGGGAATAATAAGCCCTACTGTCTTCAAACTCTTCTGTAACTACCTCTGCTGCTGTGCTGTCTTACAGAGTTCAAGACCCAAACTGCTATTTGCTCAGAGTGGGTCTCTGTATAACCCAGCTCACTAAATGGGGTCATGAAGTCGGAGATAAAACTGTGAAGCAACAAAAAGCCTTTGAGTAGATATACCTTTAACTTAGGACAATCAAGTCTGTAAAACTTTATTTCTTGCTGATCTACAAAAGGAATTTGGAGTTCTAGAATACATGTGCGGTAATACATATACCACCTACATTAGTTCCATTATACCCCGTAGTGTATAAATATACATAATATATAGGAGCATCAATTAATCATCTTTAGGAAAAAATTATGTTTCAGTCCTTATTTGTGACCTTAACATAACTTTCCTCACTAGTTACTAGGTTAAATTAGAATTAGGCTTTCTAGCAAACTAAAACCATTATGAAGATAACATTTCTATAACCATAATGGCACCTCATCTATGCAAACTCACATTTTTTTTTTAAACTATATATAAGACAAAACAGAGGGACTTTGAGTTTCAATTCCCTAAGCAATGTAGAGGTTTTAGCACAGCATAGGATTTCTCAGAATTCCTGAATTTAAATGAAGTCTTCTTGTTAAATACAAACATGTAGATAGGGGATAATCATCAAGTAATCTCTTCTTCCTTCTAGTGGAACCTTATAATTACAAGCAAAAGGAGAGCTGAGAATTGTACTATCTCTGTCATCAATACCACCCTTTCCTCCTCACCTAAACTTCAAAACTAGAAAACAGGATAAAGATCCACATTCCTTGAGTGAAAGAACCCAACCTACCCTTTCTCTATTATAAATCAACATGAGAACAGAATCATTTTCACTTTAGAAGGGAAAAGGCCAGATTAACTCACAGACCCACCCTACTCCATCTTCCAAGTAGCCCTAGGCCACCAGCTCAAAACAAAGATCAATTAGTCTGTCTCCAGCCTTTATACAAACTTGGATTTTTTAAAATAATGTAATAGTTTATTTTTACATCATTTTGTGCATTTTTCCATCTCAGTTGTAATCCCCTTGGGCTTCCCATCACCAACTCACCCATGTGCCATCGCCACAGTCCAGTGCATTTCCCTCCCCCCACTGTTTTTGATCCATTCCCCACTCCACTCTCATAAAATGTTTCTGCTATATAGCTGTTCATTATTATTATTATTTTCTCGCCTAAAACTTGGATTTTTTTTTAAAGGAGTATGACACAAAATAGCGACTAATTTCAAAACATGTAAATAATTCCTTGTTATAATCTCATTCTATCGGAAGGAACATGTTACTTACGGTGTTGATTTATAGGAAGACTCTGGATACAACTGCTTGTCATTCATTTTGCCGTTGACAGAGTATGCAAAAGGACCGTCCACTCTTTCCACACAGTCAGATGGGGGAGGAGGCATGTCTTGTGTGCCTGCAGACACATTTTTAATCTACAGAAACAGCCCCAAGAGATGTCATTATTAGTTAGTCTGTTTTTTGTTTTGTTTTGTTTTGATTTGATTAAAGGAAGCAGAAATGGGGGTGGAGGGAAGCCAAAAATAAAATTATCATCTAATATTTATTGATTCATTAAATGTTCATTTGTTAAATTAACTGAGTACTAATTAAATTAACTAACACATAAGGGTGCTACTGTTAGCTTAGCAGGTACAGAATGTACTAAAAGAAGAAAAACATCCCAATCACCTGCTTCTCATTGTGCCATAATCAGGTGGTAAATGCTCCACTGCTATAGAAGACTATTCTCATCTATGCTAGGTCTGTGTTAGGGCAAGAATTTTCATTTCTTTCTTTTTTTAAAAAGAATTTTCATTTCTAACAATGTCTAGAGTACACCTTTGCTGCTGTCGGGGGTATCCTATTTGAAAAACCACTGTTATACTAATTTAGCACAAGAAACAGGTTTTGTCCAAATGCATTCACCAAAATAGAAATTATTACAAACACAGAAGAAGTTAGGAAACTCAAGCAGATTTCCCTCATACTTCTTTAGTAAGAGATTATTTATTCTCCCTTAATGTACATTTTCCATGGCTCTATTAATAGCACATACAGTATAATCACATCACTCTTTTCTTACTCTTTTCCACCTCCTCTTATTTCTTTCTTAAGTGTAAGTGAATTTGTCCTAGGATATTACATGCACTAGAGACTAGATCTTGTTAACAGGAAAGGTTTCCCACAAAACTTTCAGGAAAAATTTTCCAAGTGTGGTGGAAAACCAATTAGATAGCAGCATAATTAATTACCTGTTAGAGTTCATATAGTATATCCAACGCTTTAAAATTTCACCCAAAACTTTTAAATTAGTACCTATTATTCTGTAATTGATAATTTCTTAATCGATTTTTACAAACTGGAGATCATCACAGCTGCTAAACCCAAACAAGTCTCTGAGTAGTTTCAAAGTAAAGAAACAGAACCAAAGTGTGGGGGAATGTCAAAATAACTCTATACATTTTTTTCTTGAAAGAAAAAACTTTTTGAAAAGAGGCTGACAGTGCTTTTAGCACGCCGGTGAGAAAAGTGACAGAGATTACCTAGGTTCAATCCAGATCTGCCAGTTCAAAGCCTGTCTCATCTTCAAGAAATGGGGAAAACCTCCCCTTCTGACAGAGAAACACTCCTAAGATGCTGGATTTGAAAATTAAAATCATCACAGCTAAACAAAGTTATAAAAGTATGAAGATGACTGCTGATAGTTTGCTGTTATAATTCCTGACAATTAGGTTGAACATCAACAAACCTTCTATATACACACTTCCTATCTTGAATTTTCTGGTTCAACTAAGCATTAAAACTGGACTGCTTTTTCCTGACTATCAGGACAATATCACATTCCAGAAGATATTTATGCACCCCTCAAAGCACACAGAGGTATTCTTATGCTTTAATATCCCAGTGAGTCCAAAAGGAATGGAATCATTTCCTGCTGAAAGTAGAGTTTGGCAGCAACTGAGAAGCCAGTGGGTGGGTTGCTAAGGAGTGTGCTCAGATCCCACCACAGGGGGCCGGGTGGAAACCATTCTTGGCTCCCACTGAATTCCTTAGGACTTGACACCATGACCAGGCCTCACAGGCAAACACTGCCATGCCCAAGGCCTCTGTGCTTACTCTGGAGACCTCATCAGAATTTTAGAAGACTCCCTGCTCTTAAAAGCTCACTTTACAACTCTCCCATATTATCTCCCATTCACTATGTTAGCAGAGGCTGCAAAGCTTGTGCATTTTTCTACCTGGCAAACTGGAAACCAAAATCTTACCAAAAAGGTGTATGGAGGTCCTTATGGAGATTTCTTACATCCTGGAATGGAAAGTGCTTCCTCCTTTCCTGACCACCTAAACCTTAGCTGGTTTCAGGACTGGACTCAATTCTAAGCAGCGGCAATAAAATCAACAACCTCCTGAAAGCCTCTAACACAAGTCCCTGTAGGGGTGGCACCGACCCCTCCTCCATTCCCCCTGAACCCCAGCATACAAACCTCTCTTCCGAACACTTACCCTGCAGAACAACTGTTTACTCACACTGTAATGACTTGAGCTCCTATCTCTGACTACAGTAAGCAGTGAACTGTTATTGGTAGCCCTGTCTGCAACTTACAATGCACCGATACTGAACTGATAAGGCACAACCCTCCAGGTAAACACTACGATTCTCTTTCAAAAATGAAAAAGTTATGCTCAGAGAGTTAGAGCCTTCCCAAGAATCTATACCTAATAAATGATAATTGTGATTCAAATACAGGCCTCACTCTAAAGCATCTACTGGAATTCACCACCTCTCCCTGAACAGGATCCCACCTTCTCTAAGTCTCTAGAGCCTAGCAGAGTTTCTGGACACATGAGAGCCCAGCATTTGCTGCATCAAGATTGCCCCATTTCTTACTGGTCTATTACTGTATCATGTCCACCAAAACAACTTATCCTTGAGCTGCTCGAAGCAGATTTTCTCAGAGTCAGCAGAAGAGAACAAGCCTGACTGCTGACTTCATCCTTCCTTCAACACAGGTCTTTCATTACAGAGACCTTTCTTTATACAGACGCACAGAAGAATTCCAAGACTGTGTTTGCTGTGACAGCAGAAACAATACAGAGAAAATTATTAGCATGGTCCCTACCCACAGATGATGTGCAAATGTTTATGTGTTTCTCGTACATGTATTTAAACCCTCGCCATCTGTGAGGTGAGAATTAAAGATAAATATGAAGCCAGCTTTGTCCTTAAAAGTAGCTCGAGTGTAGAAACAGAGGCAAAATATATTTGTAAAGTAGAGAGTAGGGTCATTGTTTTTCTTTTATGCTTCACTTTCCTGGGAGAAGCAAAATAGTATGTTTTCTCATGGTACCAATACAAAGTATAAACTTTTGCTTTCAAACGGAGGGGACAAATCCTAGGAGTGTTCAGCCTGTATCTCCTATTACAAAAAAAGGGTTGCTGAATTTCATTGCTGACAGAGTTCCCAGTCAACCTACAAAACTATTCTGTAAAGTTCACTAACAAACAAAACAATACTATCTTAGTAATAGAGGAAACGTTTAAAGATTTAGAACTAGAGAAAAACAAGGCTTATTTCTGAACAGCAAATGGTGCACAATTTTCCTCAAGTAACTTGAGAACAGCTCTAAGAAATTATAGGCTGAAGGGAGCAGAGTGAAAAGGCAAATTAAGGAAGATCTGTCTTCTACTAAGCATGTAAGGAAAAGAAAAGTTGGAAAATCAATCTTTCTTGAAGCCTAAGGCTGGAATTACCGCTCAAAAGCTAAAGCAGCGTTGGGCCCAGAGGGTGAAATCACAGTGCCAGCCCCAGGCCCTTCCTTGCAGGAGGCAGCAAGAGCCAACCCACATGGCAGGCACAACAGCTGCTTCTAACTTGGATCTGCCTGAGGAGATCCTGGTCCGGGTGGTACTGCTGTCCCACATACAGACTTTATGAAAAGGGCAGACCAGTGAAAGAAGAGAAATAAATACACCTAACCAATAAAAAATGATCCAGACTCATTCAACATTAAATTTTAAAAAGACTCACAGGCCTCACTGGTAGCACAAGGGTTAGAGTCTTAGTTCTATCAAGGCTGTAGCCAGCCACTGCTGCATGGTTCAATCCCCAGCCAGGGAGCTGACCCACATGACACCACAGACCTCTCCTGTCTTGCCCCTGCTCCCCTCAGCAGTATGTTTCAGTAGATCCACCTGTTCTGTCCCCAACTTTGCTTCTGGTGAATCATCCCACTGCATCCCATTTGCAACTCTGGCCTACACCCCAGTTCTTGTATGCATAAATAAGTAAAATAAATCTTTAAACACATTTTTTAAAAAAAGGACTCACTAGAAACTATAATCAAACGGACAAACTCTCAATTACACCATACTTAAGAGATACAAATAATTAACTTAAGGTGATACATAGGAATGTTACTACGGCCCAATCAAGAACAAAGCTAAATGCTTCTGAAATGTCAAGGTGAAATCATTTCAAAAGATCTTCAAAAGCGATAATTATAATGGGTACAAATTTTTTTTCAAAATTTAATTATACCTATTAGAAATGTTCCGATTATGTCACTTGTGAAAAAAATCTGTGGAACAAATAACACCTAACACTCCTTGGAACATTAATGAGAACATCCTAAATCCCTGACGGGTGTGCCCACAGAGCAGCCACCTCCAAACACCTGTCCTTCTTGTCCCTTCTGCCCCAGGCGACACCATCATGCTTACACCTACAGCCAACAGGAAGCCTCCCCACCCTGACTCCTTGCAGGGGAGATGGAATAAAAGGTCAAGAATATTTTAGGTTCTTTTGAAAGAAAAATCTCTCACCCAAGAAAAGAGTGTGTACACGATATTACTCTCCAAAGGAATAAATCTCATGTCCTCTGGAGTTAGTACAACCAAAAGGAGCAAGAACAGCCATCCCCAATTTTCTCTTGGTCCTGACTTTATTCACACGATACGGGAAAGTATCATGGCTTGAAGGCTGGCTGTCTACGCTTCAGAACTGGAGGGAAGTCCAGCGATCGAGTATCTTTATCAAATGCCTGGAAAAACTCATCCTTTTTTTTATTGCCTCACCACCACCTGATGAGATAGGATTTCAGATGAGGAAACAAAGTCTCTCAGGTTAAGTCTATTTACCTAAGGTCACAGAGAAAGTGACATGGGAGAGAAGGGATTTGAACCCTGGTCCACCTGAATGCAAAGGCCAGCTCTGTCTGACATAACTGCCACTTCAGTAATTTAAACAGAGTATGAGATACCCACTTGTCTGTACAGACTCTTCCCTGTAACAAAAGGAACTATTCTCACAATTTCGCCCCACACCCTAGTGAGACACAAAGTGAAAAGTTTTATTTGCCTGTTAGATTCACATTTGTGCAATAGCTCTGGACACAGAGTTACTATGAATGTGTGCTTCAGTCACCAGCTACCTTTGCTGAGGTCAGAGTGTAGGAACACCACCTGCAAAAGGGAAATACCAGAGTTTTTCCTGCTTGGTCATTAAAGAACTTCATCAGAAGTCAGGGAAGGAGCACCTTAATCTCAAGGTACCATCTCCAGTTTTACAACTTGCCATCCACCTTCAGGGCCACGTGCCCTGTACTACTAGTTCTCAGAGCCAAGTGGTCTGACTCGTTTTTCCCGTTTTCTGATATTTTACACCCACAGATGCGCCCTCCAACAAGCTTCTCAAAATTGCCTCTGGAAAGTTCCTCCAGATTTTTTTTTTTGTCACCCTGGGTCACTTGGCAGATGCTCCCCAAAGCGCTAAGCCTATACATGAAGGGCCGGGTTTGAGTGAGTGTCCAGAAAGGCACAGAACGCCTTAGTCGACACAGAAAATCATGCTCTAGGGAACCAAATCTCTTGGGTTGATTCCAGCACTCTGTACAACTTCCCCATTTTTTAAGTGTGCCTTATATAAGCCACTCAACAGCTCACTGGGTTCTCAGTGTGAACAGATGCAGCTTGGCTTCGCAGTGGTCCTCAGTGTTGGTTTCCAGACCAGCAACAGGATCATCTGAGAATTTACTGAAAAAGCAATTTATCGGGCCTTCCTGGTGGCACAACAGGTTAGAACGCAACACTGTAAGACTGCCACAGCCACTTCAGTATGAGTTCGATCCCCGGTCTCAGAGGTGACCCACAAAGCCCGGCAGACCTCTCCTGTCTCCCCTGCTGCACCCCTCAGCAGTGTACTTTGTCAGTTGGCCTGTTCTGCTCCCCACTCTGTCTCTGGTGAATCCTCTTACTGCCCCTGAACCTCTGGCCTGTACCCCAGTTCTGTATGCATAAACAAATCTTTAAAAAAAAGGTGATTTATCAGGCCCCTTGCCAGACCTTCCAAGTGCCTGGGGATGGGACCCAGTAAGGTGCTTATACCAGGTGATTCTGAGAGTTTAAGAACCATCCATGGAAGACATTTTCCTCCAGGGCATGGACAACTGTCCTGTTTAGACCTTCAGTTAATTTAACATTAACTCTACTGAGTTTTGAAAATCCAGGATTTCTGCTTTCAGAGGATTAAAGGACACTCACCAGATCTAGTATATGCTCTACCTTCTCCCTCCCCTTTCATTACAGCTCTGGAAACTGGCTCTGCGGGCCTGTAGGCCCACCTCACCTTTACCTCCACAGCAGTGCTGGAACATACCAGGCCTTCTGTACTCCACGCGGGTCAGTTCTAAGTCATAGATAGGCAGGGCACTTCCATCTTCATTCCACTCTGTGCCAGCTAAGCTCATAACAGTGAAATCTCTCCCGGCGTGAAAGCCGACTACACCACTAAGTAGCAGGTGGCTCATGGGACTGCTTTTACAGTTGAAGAATGCATGTACTGATTAACAAAAAAAATCAAGCTTCTTCAGAGGTCTCCTGCTGATTACCAGCACCGCCCTGCCCTGTCCCCACTCTCCCAGTGCTCTGTGATGATATGCGGCTCACCTACACCCTTCAGAAAAACATCTGCTTTTATCTCAAGTTGCAACAGGCTTACAAAAGGAAGATTAAGTTAAACTGCCACCAACAATCAATGTATTTACAGTTTGGGAATGACGCTGCATAAATGTTGCTTCCAGTATCAGAGCTTTAGAAACTTCTAGAAATAAGCAACCTAAACAACTTAGCTTTTAGACTTAAGTATTTTCTACTTAAAAATAAGATCTTATTTGGGGGCTCCATGGTGGCATAAGGGGCTAAGTCTCAGCATTATGAAGCTATTGGCAGCCAGGGAGCTGACCCACATGGCAGAGCAGACCTCTCCTGTCTCTCCCACTGGCCCCCTCAGTAGTGTATTTCAAAAGCCTGTTCTGCTCTCCACTCTGTCCCTGGTGAATCCTCTCACCCCAGCACCTCTGGCCTATACCCCAGATCTTATCTGTAAAATTAATAAATCTTAAAAAAAAAAAAAGTAAGATCTTATTTTGTAGATTTCATTTACTTGGTAACAATGGAGAAATGAGTCTACGGAATGTTCTCTTCAAACTTAGTCTAGGCCTGCTTTAGATGTAAAGTCTACAGCATAACCAGGAAAGCTGCAAACTGAGACATGCAGAAAATATTCCTAGAGAACTGGCATGCTGATTTGTAGTAAAGATAGACACTTTACACATATATATCTTATTTTAATCTGTTAGCTTTCCTAAGTCCTTTTTTTTCCCCAGTTCTACTGGCAATACCCCTGAGGCTCAAGAGGACCTGGGGGTGGGGAGGATAACACACCAAAACACAAGTTATAAAGGCAAACAGAATACTTGTCCTGCTGATGAGTATCTCAGGTCTCAACAAATTACTGAAGCTCTCTGCAAATCTTAGTTTCTCCTTTATTCAGAATTATATACTTTAAAATCTGCAATTAGAATAAAAATGTGTGTCTAACTTTTGTTGTTGGCTTATTAAGAAATTTTCCTCTGCTGTGATGATTTTTTTTTTTTTTTTTTTGCTTTATCGCCAAAGCTCAGACATGAAGCTCAGGCACATTCAGTCTTTGCCCTAACTGGAAAGAGCACTGAGCAGCAGAGGCAAAGCTCCCACTCCTGGTTCCATGTCACACCACCACCTACACTCTCACCAGTGAATCCCAGGCAGAATCTACTTTCTTCATTATTCACAAGAAAACTGGAGGACCTCCCCATGAGGTGCCACACTACTGTCAAAAACTGCTTTCTTTTTCTTTACCAAAGCGAAAGATGTATTCACAGCACCACCTGAAACTGACGTTCTTAACATTTAGTTACTGTTTTCCCAGAATATAGCATGTACCAAAAAAACAAACCCCAAAAAAAAAAAAAAAAAAAACCTCAAGTACACAAGTGTTACTATCGACTCCTAATATTTGCTATAAGGGTATATGCTTTTCCAAAGTCAGATTCTGGTGATAAGTATTTACTCTAGAAAAATTGAACATATGACTTGATGCTTATATTTATGAAATCCTGGAAGTGGAGTTGAGGAAGAGAGATTTGAATACAAAGATTAACATGAAATACTCATCTTTATAGGGGCTAGTTCCTAGAACTCAACTCTGGCATACAGGGCTGAACAGTCTCACCAGTGGTCTTACTGGCAGGACACAGCTCCTTAGAGCAAAGTCCCTGACCTTGTGAGAGGCCTGGCAGGGGAAGAAGTGGCTCCAGGCAGCACTCAAGTGCTCCATGGGAGGACCCAGCAGAGGACTGAGGGTCACTGGGACACTCAAAGCTGCTTTTCAAATTGCACTTTGAAATTATACCTGATTTGATGACACAGAAAAACGGGGAATTAAAATGGATTTGGGTAGCACAAAGCAGAGAGTACACACTGTGTGCCAAGCATCTCCCCTCTGCACAGCAAGCAGATGGGAGCTCCCCTCCCTATGTGAGGGGGCCCCTGCTCCTGGCCACAGTGGGTTAGTTAGGGTAAGGATGCATGTGAGCCCAGCAGACTCAGTCAGGGACCTTTCCCAATCCAGTCGTAATGAAACACTAATGTAAAAAACTCAAGAGCGCCAAGAGGCTCTTCTCAGAGAGAGAACTCAGCCCAGTGAGAAAGAATCAACTGGAAAAAAAAAAAAAAAACAAGTCCTCGTGGTTTATAAATTCCTGATTTTAGTTGTTTCCGACATACAGCCATATACCTCTGTGCCACAGAAGTTTCAACTCTTTCTAGGATTTTATGAGTTACCTCCCCAAATCTTGCAAATAAATCTCTCTTTTTCTCTATGCTATTTTAAGTTCTATTTCTGCCACCTATAACTTTAGAATTATGCTAATTCACACAGCATCAAAAATTCTGTCTTTTCTGCAGACAGCTGTTTTTCTTTCAATACCCCTATAAACTCATTCTTTCACTGGTCAAGTTCATTTCCTCATAGACATCTCACCTCTATTTTGGGAGATAGGTAATCTAATACTACCCAATTTTACAGATTGGAACAGAATCTAAAGTTCAGAAGGGTTTGCCAAAAAATGCTGG
Organism: Condylura cristata; assembly: GCF_000260355.1. Classification (NCBI taxonomy): domain Eukaryota; kingdom Metazoa; phylum Chordata; class Mammalia; order Eulipotyphla; family Talpidae; genus Condylura; species Condylura cristata. Next base: position 39,611,784 of record NW_004567108.1, read on the forward strand.
GATCAGGATTCAAACCCAGTTTTAAGGTCCAGGGAGGGCTGTTGCCCTTTTTTAGGTAACCTCTCTAAACCAGACTTTCCAAATACTGACAGTATTGTTTAAAAATAACAGAACTGGGGCCTCCCTGGTGGCCTAGGAGTTAAGTCTCAGCGCTTCCACCATGAGGGTCAACTGCAATTCCTGAGTCCAATCCCTGGCTAGGGAGCTGACCCACATGGTGCAGCAGACCTCTCCTGTCTCACCCACTGCTCCCCTCAGCAGTTTATTTCAGTGGATCTACCTGTTCTGCTCCCCACTGTCTCTGGTGAATCCTCTCACACCCATCTCTGGACTACACCCTAGTACTTCTATACAAAAATTAATAAATAAAATCTGCCTAAAGTCACAAGAAGAGCATTGAAGCTGGACTCCAAACTAACACTTCAACTATGGGTCTGTATAGGTGACTCTTTGAACCATCTTTGTAGCTGTTCTGTAAATTTAAAACTACACTAAAATAAAAATTTTATTTAAAAAATAGGATGGGGTGATGGCTGCACTCTATCAAAAGTTTGCTGAAAATCACTTAACTGTAAACTTATGTGAATTTAATGCTACACATAAATTATCCCAGGGGTCTAAAGAGCTAAAGTGAAAAGATCATAAAATCAAGAAACACGAGAAAGGAATAACTAGAATGTTTTTTATCCTATCAAGAAATATAAAAGTAATTCTGTATAATTCATATATTCCATGTATGTGAAGAATAGGCAAAACTGGCTCATGTGATAGAAATAAATAACTTCCAAGTGGTACTTATTTTATTTTATGTATTTATTTTATGAGAAGAATGAGGCCACCTTGGTCACTGAATGTTCTATACTTTGATCTGGGTGATGGGTACAGGAGTAATAAGTTTATAGTGTTAAATGAAAAAGGTAGGATTTTACACGATAGTGGCTTCTGATTAGAGTAAGTGGAAGGGGAGAAAAGGAATAAAGAAAATGTGCCAAAATGGTTAACACAGGGTGGTAGAATTTCCTTTACATTTTATTGTATTTTCAAACTTCTCTACAGCTATGGTAGTGTTTTTCTTCAATTCAGTAAATGCGTCGATTGAGTTTTATTTAAATTTTTTACATTTACATAAAAGAACCTCAAAAAGTTTAAAAGACAACATTATGTGGACTGAAGTGAGTGAAACTACAAAGAACCAGGTTAACACCCAAACAGTTTGCAAACATGGTCTGTTTACACCTTATAAGGAACAAGATGTCCCAGAAAGGAGGGGGAAAAAACAACCCTAGAATTCCTAGGAATGGAGAGAAATCACTGTGTGGAAGAATCAGAGACAGGAAATTATAAAGTTACATATTTTCTCACTGATAACACAAAAGAACTGGAATCTGTTCAAAATTCTAAAGGTTCAGCTTTTAAGTTCAGCTGCTCTGGGGTTTCCTGATGCAAAAGATTTTAAGAATCAAAAGAAGGTAGTAAAATAATGAATGGCTAGAGACTAACTTTTTTTTTTCTCTATGTATTTAAATCTGATTTATTCTTAATTTTGCACATTATCTTATTCTTTATTTTATTTTATGATTCAGAAGACACAATATTCATGTTTTATATTTTCTATCACAGTTACAACATTAACAGCAGGGTCCCAATACTTTGTGAGGTTTTTAATACTGTCTCCATTTTAGTTGTTTATTTTCATCTCAATTGTAATCCCCCGTGGGTTTCCCATCACCGAGTCACCCGTGCACTCCCCCCCATTTTTGATCCCATTCCCCACTCCACCCCCACAAAATGTAGAGACTAACTTTTAAGGAGGAAGTACATTAATCCAGTAGTGAATTAATTGTTCCTTTAGTATGTTTTTCTCCCATGCCACCCATGCCCCACAAAGAAAGCATTATTAGATATAAGGTTATCTTCTCTTAGTTCTCTACAATTAGAATTCACATTTTAATCCTCACTTAGTACAAATAGTTAATTCTAGACTCTCTTCCACTATTTTTTTTTTAAAGATTTATTTATTTGTGCATACAGAGCTGGGGTGCAGGCCAGAGGCTCAGGGGCGGTGAGAGGCTTCACCAGAGACAGAGAGGGGGGCAGAACAGGCAGATCAATGAAGTACAGTGCTGAGGGGAGCAGCGGGCGGGTCAGGAGAGGTCTGCCACGCCATGCGGTCACCTACGGGGCAGGCAGGGCTAGAACTCATGCGGAAGCGGCTTTAGCTTCTTAGTGCTGTGCTTTAACCCGCTGCGCCACCAGGGAGGGCCCTCTTCCACTATTTTTAAGGTATAAATTTCTAAAGCCCAAAGAGAAGAATCATCAATATATTGTACTGTTAAGCATGTTAGGGGTTAAAGTCTCAGCTCTATCAAGCTTTTGCCAGCCACTGCAGCATGAGCCACTGCAGCATGAGTTCAATCACTGGCCAGCCAGGAGCTAGCCCAACTGGAGCAGCACAGATCTCCTATCTTGCCAGCTGCTCCCCTCAGCAGTGTATTTCAGTTAGATCTGCCTGTTGTACTCCCCACTCTGTCTCAGGTGAATCCTCTCACTCCCCCACACCTCTGGCCTGTATCCCAGCACTTTTATGCATAACTAAACTTTTGAAAAATAAATGTAGCATTAAACATTTCCACTTCACAGCTACATTATCAGAATGAAACTAATTCAAACAAAACAACTGCTTAAGACCAGAAAAAGGAGGGTAAATGTCTGCATCTTGTTAAAAGTAAATTTCAGGGCCCTCCTTGGTGGTGCAACAGATGAAAGCGCAGCACTAAGAACTATCTGCAGCATAAGTTTGATCCCAGGCCAAGGCAAGAGGCTCTTCTCAGAGAGAGAACTCAGCCCAGTGAGAAAGAATCAACTGGAAAAAAAAAAAAAACAAGTCCTCGTGGTTTATAAATTCCTGATTTTAGTTGTTTCCGACATACAGCCATATACCTCTGTGCCACAGAAGTTTCAA
>NW_004567108.1:39614845-39635745 GCF_000260355.1 Condylura cristata
AAAAAAAAAAAGAATTTCAAGTGATCAATTATTAAACATACCTGCACTCAAAAATCAAACACTTTCTATTCAACAGATGACTACATTTCATGTAACAAATATATTAATTAATTAATATGGAGAATCTAAGAGGTTCACATAAATAACCAATAGGGTAGCATCAAATTCCCAGAGATTCAATGAGAAAGCATAATAGACACCATGCCTTTTTAAAAGCTAACGCTGGTCAGCTTCAGTATCATCTCCCTCAGAAGTACTTATGACTGTCTTCTACAAAATTATCAAAAGCACCTAGAACTGATTAAACCTACATGACAGTAAAAGCAAATAAGAAACCAAAGTTCACTGGACTCTACTACAACAGTACTAGTCTCTCTTTCTTTTTTTTAAGGGCTCTCGAAACCATAAGTAAACAAACCCAACAGCCAGTGAAAACTGACACACCCAGAAACTCTCATCGAAACATTTACTTCATAGTTCACAACAGACTGTCCTATTCCATCTACAGGTGGCCTTGCCTGGAGCTAAAGGTCAAAAGAAAACACTCCTTAACACCTTCATGCTTTATGGAGGGGAAAAAAAGAACAAGCAGGCTTGGAGCACAGGGAGGAACCGACATTCCAGTGGTGCATGCATACCCGCACCTTCTGATTTCCTAAGAGACTTCATTTCTGCTTAACTAAAAGGAAATTCATCTACTATTTCTAGATTTCTTGAACACTCAAGATGTATAGAACAAGTAGGACTAAGGGCCCACCAGAGTGAGGTATAGCTTTACCCCTGATCTGATCAGCGGTGATATCCACCCCTACCCCTGCCAATCCTCTCCATGACATTCACCAAGACAAACCTACCCTGAAACCAGTGTCCAGAAGGCTTAATTAACTGTCATGGCAAGAAATCAATCTTCTCAAAGAAAGCTATGCTGGCAGTTGCTGAGGTTGCTTTTAAGAGAATCCTAACAGATGATTTCCAAGAAACAGGTTCACTCCAAATATCCCTACAGGTAGATAAGGCATCAGTAACAGACATCTGGGGGACATGTCTGGAGAGCAGGACTTTCTGGGCTCTCAGCAAATCCTACTGTAAAGGAAGCCCCCCCGTGATGTATATACCGTGATAGGATTAATGACGGTATATACATAAAAGGAAACTGTTCTAATCTCTCTCTCTCTGCCTCATCAGAGTAGTCACCACTGACAAATAGCTTAGAATTATTCATGTGCTTTGTCAGGGTACTATCCAGATAAAAAGTTTAAAGGTTTGCCACCTGTTAACTCCAAAATACTCTTGCCCATCTTGACCCAAGACAGCAAACATCCTGAGCTATAGTTATACCCTCCAAAATTATAAGGAGAAAAATAAGGGCAGCAGGGGAAAATTTTGTTTTTCATAGGCCCAGTTCTGTCTTTCCACATGACTCTAGACTCACTTCTTACAAATGGAGATCTGATTTTACCTTGCAGTAAAACATTTTGTACTTACCCTACTTTCTTAAGATCCTGAATAAAAACTGCAGCACCACTTTTGCAACATATGCAAATTGTAATGCTAATCAGGATGCACTAAAAGTCAAGTTCAAAGAAAGAACCCTGGGGATTTAATAAATGACTAGGGGTTTGCTATTTTTTTTACACTTACCCACTCTTCAACATCAGGAGGCTGCTCATCGTAAGTATGTTCCTTGTCCCACAAAATATTTGACTTGTCATAGCGGTCCATCTTTCCTCGGGTTCTTACAGCAAAGAAAATTATTAAAGCAAAAGCCACAATAACCATGAACCCCAGGACAATGGCAATGGCCTAGAAAGAAATGAAAGTTATTAACATGATGAGATTTTGGTTACTTACTTTATCCCAATCCACCTTCTAATAATTATTCAAATCCTTATCTACCTTAGAACCTACTAAACAGCTGTGGTTAACTGATATAAAACTGATGCAAACGGTTATATTTTAGGAATAAGAGGGGAAAGGAGATAATATGAAGTGTAATCCACGCCACTTAGGCTAAAGCTAACAACACACACACACACACACACACGCATGCGTGCGCACTTTATTCCTCAGAACATGTTTAAGGTTAGGTATTACCCGCCCACCACACCACCTTAGAACTGCAGAAAATTAGTTTCAAACCTTGAGCATCACTGGGCCACATTTTAATAAAAAAGATAGTAATGGCCAGTGAATTAACTGATACTTCTGAAAGGCTGTATAATGCTCTTAAAAGTAGCTTTTTAAATCCAGTTATGTTAATAATTTTGTTCTTAACACGTGCTTTGGCAAATGTTTTATACTGAATGGCATTTTCAGTCTAAAAAGGATCTACTTTACTGTAAATCATACAGATTGATCTAACTGAGCTATAAATTAGAAAAGAAGGGAATAATGAGCCATTTATTATGGCAGGTTTCCCTATTTTAGAAATCTTTTTTTGTACTGACTAGCTAGGGTCCTGGTCAAGCCTTCCCAGTGCCTCCCAGGTATATTAAGTGATACACTCACTTCCAGGCACTTGGAATTGAGGCCAGTACCCAGTCTCTGCCCTGGATGTCTGCTAATGGGTGTTGGGAATCTCACTTTGCATAATAACCTTTCCCAAAGAACACAGGTTTTGGGTGTCCAGAAGATGTGAGTGTGATAGGAGAGGAACACAAACTCTCAGCCTTATTGATAACAGTACCTCTGACTGTCAACATTCTGAAAATCTACATTTGAGGAAAATACATTTCAACCTTCATAATAACAGTAGTTATTATAGGAGGTCTAATCCCAAAGAATGACTCATTCAGGTAAAAGAATGGGAATTCCTGACTCAGTGTAAGGAATGAAAAAACAAGAAAGATTAATGACCCAGAAACATTTTCCTAATTTATGAGGGTGACACATACCCTAATGGTGAGCTCCCAAAGCACCTGCACATCTGAATCACCTGGAGACTTTTTATACTCTGAAGATTACAAAACACTTTAAAAGACCTAAATAAATGGAAAGACATCCCCTGTTCATGGACCAGGAGACTTATTATAAAGATGACAATACTCCGCAAATTGATCTTATAGGTTTCAAGGCAATCCTTCAAAACCCTAGCTTGCTCTTTTGCAGAAACGGATCAACAAGGCGATCCTAACATGATCTGAAAATGCCAACTCCAAATCTAGCTAAAACAATCTAAGAAGAAAATTAAGTTGGAGGATTCCCTTCTTCCAACTTCAGAACTTATTAAAAATCTACATTAATCAAGACTGTGTGGTAGTAACTTAAGAACAGAAATATATATAATGGAATCATATTGAAATCTAGAAATCAATCCTCACATTTATAATTAATTCATGATTGAGAAACATATGAAGACAACTAACTGGAGAAACAGTCCTTTTATCCAATGGTACCAAGATAACTGGGTATATATATGCAAAACTGTTGGACCCCTTTCTTATGCTAAGTCCAATATGAACTCAAATTAACCACAGATCTAACTGTAGACCTAACTAGAGCTAAAATTATAAAACTCTAGAAGGAAACAGGACTAAATCATTGTGACCTTGAATACACAAAATGTCCGTAGACATGACAAAAAAAAAAAAGCACAAGCAACAAAAGAAAGTGAAATTAGAACTCATCACCAAAAATCAAAAAAAAAAATAAATCAGACCTCATCAAAATTAAAAATCTATACAAACATTCAGAAAATGAAAAGAGAATGACAAAGTGGAGAGAAAACAAAAACATTTGCAAACTGTATGTATTAGATAAAGAATTCTTATGACATAATAATCAAAATACAAATAGCCCAATTAAAAAATGGGCCGACTCTAACCATTTCACCAAAGAAAATATACTAATGGCCAATAAGCACAAAGTAGTATACTCAACATCATTAGCTATCAAGGAAATAAAATCAGTATTAAAATACCACTTCAGAACAACTAGCATATCTAGAATCAAATGTAATACTTGTGAAGATATGGAGAAATTGAAATTGTCATACATTTCTGGTAACTGGAAAATGATGCAAATCTTTGTGGGAAAGCAATCTTGTAATTCTTCAAAAGATTAAACACAATCACCATAGGACCCAGCAATCTACCTCTTGATATATACTCAAGAGATATTAAACTAAGTGCACCCAAAAACTTGTATACAAATATAGAGATTATTCTTAACAACCATGTGCAAATCACCCAAGTATACATCAACTGATCACTGGATAATTAAAAAGTGGTATATCCAAACAATATATGCCATACCATGAATGAACCTTAAAAATGACAATGATAAGAAGCCAAATAATAAAAAATCACATATTGTGTGATTCCATTTTTATGAAATATCCAGAATAGGCAAATCTATAGAATAGGATTAGTAGTTACCTAGGCCTAGGGAGGGTTTGGGATAGGAAGAGACATTGCTAGTAGTTAGGGAGTTTCTTTTGGTGTTTGTAAAAGGTTATAAAATTGACTGTGGTAAATAAAAGTTGTACAACTCTGTAAATATATTTAAAAGCACTGAACTATTATTTAAATGGATGAATCATATGGTATATTTAATGACACCTGGCCCCTGTCCCCAATTCTGATTTAAGTAACCGTGGGCCTTAGTAACTTTTTCAAGGCTCCAAAGTGATCCCAAATTGATAATCTTGGACCTGAAGGGAAAAAGGGAGGAAAATAAACAAAATTACTCATACCTCCTGGGGATCCACCACACAGTAGTGATACAAATACTGGTCCACATAGAGTCCTGTAGCTGTAGGTGTATAGAACTGGTTGCAGAGGGCATATATTTGTGAGCTGTACATAGATCCGGAAGCTTGGGCAGTGGGGTTGACTCCCATTATATAGACAATGGTGGCAATAAACACCATGATGCCCAGGATAGCACTGATGATTATCACCGTTAAGTAATATCTTCTTGTTCTAGATATTTCCGATCTTATGACGCTGGTAACAAATATTACCAATGCAGCAATAAAACAGAAGGCAGCCATGCTCAGCAGGAAGCCCTTAGCCGCTCTTGGGTCTGTATAACTTCCTCCATAGCCGTAGCCGTAGCCATAACCATAGCCATAGCCACTTCCATAGCTGCCAAAGCCACTTCCATATGGGTAGCCTATGCTCCCTCCCAGTATGCCAGCTCCATAGCCTCTATCCCAGGCAAGTGTGGAGGCTACACAAGCAAATATGGCAATGCACATGACAATAATGAGCATCGACAGAATCCGAATCACTCCCGGGGGTGAGGTCCATTTGTAGAAGTGAAGAATTTCATCCTCTGGGTAGAAGGAATATGCTGGCTGAGAGAGCATTGGCCGAGCGTGCATCTCTCCATTATATATGTCATTGCTTGGAGCATAATGACTGGGTTTGCTGAAATACATATGAAAACAATTGCAAGTTAGCACTTTTGGGTAGTAAACAGACAGAATGTACAAAGTACTGGAACTAATTTAAACCAACTATTGTAAATGAAACTTCTCAGTAGTACTCCTTTGCTTGTGACCTCCACCCCCAAAAAAGTTTAAATATTGAAATTCCAACCCCAATATGATGGTTATTTGGAATGAGACCTTTGAGAGGTAACTAGGTCATAAGGGTAACATCTCATGAATGGGTCCTCACAAAAGAGGCCAGAGAACTTATTATCTCTTTTACAGAGGACCTAAACCCAAAAAAGGTGACCACCAGAACCTCACCATGATTTGGATTTTCAGCCTCCAAAAATGTGAGAAATCGACTATTCTGTCCACGGTACTTTGCTGTAGTAATCCAAACTGATTCCAACACTCACTGAACAAGTTACCAGTTTATCAGAATTACTTGAAGGGTATGTAAAAACAGACATCGTTTTCCCTGAGTTGCTTATTCCTTCAGTTTTTGCTTATTCAGATCAGTTTCCAGATGAGGCTGTTGCTGCTGCTTCTGCTCTGGGAACTGTCCACTGAGAATGACTGCTCTAGTTTCTATGGAGTAGAGGTTCCCAAGTCTCACTGCATATTAGAATGAACTGAGAAAACATATCCAATTCCCCAGATGGAGCACTCCTTATCAATATAATCAAAATCCCTGAGGATGGAACCCAAGCAGATTAGAACAATAGTATCTAAGAATGGTATCTTTCTGCCTGTGTGACTTGAGACTCGTGCATTCAAATATGACACCTATATTGGCCTACCCATAGCTGTGATCAATTCCTGGCAACCTCACTCTCCTATCTAACAAAGCACATCGATTCTTCATGTGAGAGCTGTTTACTACAGCTGTCAGGCCTAGGTTCACTGGGGACACAACAATGAACAGAGCCACAGTCCAGGTCCCACAGAGTGTGGTTTCTGTCAGAATAGTAACACATCAACCAAATCCCAACATGATTTTGAATTCTTTATGGTGAAAGTTATAAAATAAATCAAATACACAAGGGTTTTTCAGTATGATATCACCAAAATAAATCTTGAATCTCCTTTACAAGGATACCTGATGAACTCAGTAGTTAAGTTGTAAGTACATTGCATGCAACAGACACACTGAATGTAAGAAATTTAGGCTTGAGGACGCAAAATTTAATTCCTAAACTAACCCCAGTGCTTTTGCTTTTAAAGTAAGACATCTTCAGATAAAACCAAACTAATAGTAAACTCGTATGATCTAACTACAAAACTAAAGCAACCAGAGAGGGAGAGGGGGTGAGATAGAAGTGAGGAAGGAGGGACCCAGAGGAATATGTAGCGGATTACTGGGACACTAGTGGTAGGCATGGTGTGAAAACATACAGAGGTTTGAACCTATAACCCCCAAAGCAGATACAATGACATAAGCCAACTGTACCTCAATAAACATAATTAGGGAGAAAAAAAAGGAAAGGTAACTTACTACTGGGTGCTAACCATGTGAATTCAAAGAAATTACCAAGGTATATGAGAATGAGAATGAAAAAGAAACCAAAGAGAATGTTAAGCTGGTGTTTGAAAATATGAAGTATGAAAATTCTACAGCCCGTTCATCCTACTTGCATATGTGGGCTCTCTCCTTTTGGAGATGCCCTGAAGAGACTAGTTTTGAACATACATGAACATGCATTCTGGTACACACAAGCACTTATATTTTTAGGGTTTATAACCAGGAATGTAATTCCTGGGTCACTTTTTTTTTTTTTTTTTTTGGTATCTTCAAATCTATCAGACATCAAACTGTTCTCCAAAATGACTGTATCACACCTACTTCCACCAACAATATGATGTTCAGAGCAGCCTTGTTTATGATAAAGCAAAACTGGGAATAATACAAATATTATCCACAGTGGAACAGTAACTGTGCTCTATCTGCATAGTAGAATACTACAGACCTAGGCTGTCTAATATAGTGGCCACTAGCCACATGGATCTACTGAGCATTTGCAATGTGGGTGGGCCAAACTAGGATGAATTGTTCAGTATAAAGTATAGAGCCATCACAGGGAAGAAAAAAACAACAACAATGTACCACCACAAAGAGAAAACCCCTATTGTTAAATATGTATGATGTATGAATAATGTTAAATAGGGTCAACTATTGTGGTGGGGGACAGTGATAAGCAGAGAGACAATGCATGTGTGAGGGCAGGGGGCATTTGGAAATCTCTGTCTCTTTCCTCAATTACTATGACACTACAACTTCTTCAAAAAATAAAGACAAAAGGCCCTCCCTGGTGGTGCAATGGGTTAAAGCACAACACTATTAAGCTATTGCAGCCACTACAGAATGACTTTCATCCCAGCCAGGGAGATAACCCACATGGCGCGGCAGGCCTCTCCTGACCCGCCTGCTGCTCCCCTCAGCAGTGTACTTCGTTGATCTGCCTGTTCTGCTCCCCACTCTGTCTCTGGTGAAGCCTCTCACCGTCCCTGAGCCTCTGGCCTGTACCCCAGTTCTGTATGAATAAATAAATAAATCTTTAAAAAAAAAAAAAAATGAAGTGCAATGTGGGTAAGTGTCAGAAGTAATGTTGAAAGAAGTAAGACAGAAAAGTACACACACATGGTATGGTCATATAAAGTTTAAAAACAAGTAAAAATAGACCACTGCTCAGATGTGGTAAGATAGAGAAAAGTGAGTAATGACAGTATGTTATCGAAGTGATTCACAGGAAAAGAAGGCCCAGGTGATACTTGAAATGTTGATTCTTTTAAACCTAGGTGATGGTTTTACTTTGTCTTTCTTCATCATCTCATATATACATTCTGTATTTTCTTTTTTTTTTTTAAGATTTATTTCTTTATGCATACAGAACTGGGGTACAGGTCAGAAGTGCAGGGCCAGTGAGAGGATTCACCAGAAACAGAGTGGGGAGCAGAACAGGTAGATCAACAAAGTACACTGCTGAGAGCAGAAGAGGGCGAGGCAAGAGAGATCTGCCGTGCCATGTGGGTCACCTCTGGAGCCAGGGATCAAACGCCCACTGAAGTGAACATGGCCAGCTGGCAGTGCTGTGTCCAAACCTGTTCTGCAACCAGAGAGGGCCCCATTCTATACCCTTTTCTATATCACATTTCACCACTGTTTACGAAAGCAACACAAAATTAATACCAGGTTAATAGAGCATTGCCTAACTACTACTACTTGTATAAATTTAGAAGCCAACTTGTCATAAACAACTGTCTCTACCAAATTCAGATAGTACATAATAGGAACACAACCCCTACTACAGCTATCAAGGCATTAAAGCTACAAGCTATCTGAAAGAGGAAATTCCTAACAATGTCTGAAAATTTTAAATTTAAGGACGCGTTGTTAGGTTCCCCCAATGACTAAAGAAGTCAAGAAGCCTCAGTTTTGATTCTTGTTTGATATAATGGCAGGACACTCCTAAAATTGACAACATGGAAACCATTACACTAATTGAAAGTCAGTCACGTAAGACTATGTACTGAATGATTGTACTTATAGGAAATATCCAGAAACAAACAAATTAGAAACGGAAAGTAAGCTGGTATGGTTAAATGGAGAGTGCAGGGGTTTTGGGCAAGGGGAGGAGGGACGATAATTTCTATAATTCATTGTGGTGATGAATATCTTAAGTTCTCAATGTCACTGATAGGATCTTAGAAACAGGCTTTTTAAGAGAAAATCAAGTTCTTGAATAACATTGTTTTGTTCAATGTTGGTCAAGTTATTTTTTTATTGAGGCCTCCCTGGTGGTGCAAGGGATTACAGATTATGTGTCAGCACTATGAAGCAATCCACAGCTTCTACAGCTTGGGTTTGATCCCTGGCCAGGAAGGTGACCCACACGGCACAGCAGACCTCTCTGGTCTCACCTCCAGCTCCCCTCAGCAGTGTATTTCAGTCAGTTCACCTGTTCTGTTCGCTACTCTGTCTCTGGTGAATCCTCTTATTGCCTGCACCTCTGGCCTACACCTCAGCTTTTGTATGCATAAATAAATAATTTTTAAAAGACATTTTTTATTCCTCATTAGCATTTGAACAAAACAACATTATCTGAGGACCACCAATATAGTAAAACCAGTGAACTGTCCATTCAAAATGGGTGAACTAGATGATAAATGAACTTTATCTCAATAAAGCATTATGCAATGCTTGATACCATTTGTGAAAAACAAAAAAGAGATAATAGAAGTTTAGGATGTATTGAAGCAAACATTAGCAATATGAAACAGTGGCTGCCACTCTAGAGAAAAATCATCCTGGCAGTTAAGAATAAGATGGAAACTCACTTTTCACTGTATGTCCTTTGGTTCAAATTTACAAATATGTATCACTTTATTTTTAAAAGCAAACAAACACTTAATAGGTGAAATTATATTTCACCTATTAAGTGACAGATTTTTCTAGAAAGGAAGAAAAACCTGAAAAAAGTATTTACTTACAATTCATCAGGTCTGTACGGAGGTGGACTTTCAAAAGGCCTCGAGGACATGGCTGATGTCAATAGTCACCTGATCTTCTGGATGAGCAATGCCTGGTAACTCCCAAGATAAGCCAATCTAAGCAACATAAGTAGGGTAATAGCATTACTACAGAGCTCAGTTTCCTTGTATCACTAAGAAAATGAATGATACCAATCATAAGTATTTCATTCTGGGTCTTTCACACCATTGTTATGTCTCTTTGCTTCCCAGTGCCATTTTCACATGTTGGATCATTAATTCCTTGAGCACAGGTAATCACTTGAGCATAGGAATCATTTAGCCACAAGTTCTCAGCGCACTTCACATCATGTTCTACACATAGCTGGTATGCAAATATTGTTTAAATGTGAAGTTCTAAGTTGTAGTAACAAGTTTCACAAAAAATGACATTTAAAAAAAGAAATCGTCACTTCAAAAAACAAGGGAGATATGGAAAATTTATTTAAATGTTTCCTATTTTCAAAGTTCATACAAAATTAGAGAACGTGTAAAGTGCATATATAGCAATGTCTAGCACATACTAACCCTAACCCCTCAATGTGTCAACAGCATAATCTAATTGGCTAAAAAGCTTTTATATTATAAACGATTATAAAATATACCTAAAAATGGTGACATAGACATTTCCCCCTTATTTCCTTTTCCAAATCTGCAAAATCAAACATAATTTTTGCCTAAAAAACAACAAACATCTGAGAGATAAAAGTGACTACACCATGAGGGCTTGTGGAAATTAAGTTTGCAAAATAATCTTTCAGAAAGAAAACAGCAACTACCGTTGACTCGATGGTTTTTGACAAAAACCATCGAGTCAACAGTAGTTTTGAAAATTTTAAATCAATCCAGACGTGTGTTTACGTTGAAATTTTGTCCAAAATTCAGACAATAAAATTCCGTTCCAAGATGTTCATAAATTCAAAGTTCGTTTAGTATGTCTCTTCTAAGAGCAGAGATTTATAATTGTGAAGCAAGTAATTTCATATAGATAGGTCATATCATATCATAAAAACAAGTTATGTCTCACCAACTTCACTTCCTTTTTTTTGAGAAGTTTACCAATTGGCAGATAAAGGGAATACAGAGAGAACTCTAGGATTCTTGAATACATTCTTAGGAAATCTGTTCTGACAATCTAGTTGATTAGCTAGATTTCGACAAGGCTGAATAATGATACCTAGTCAGAATGAAGACCACTTATGTTTCCTGAGAGGAAAGTCTCCAGCAGTGACTTAGGCAAAGTAGACAAGACAAGCTCATACAGATTTGCAGCTGATAAAATGGTGGAAAGGATAACAAACTCACTAGTTACGAGTACATCAATACTGACCAAGTTCTTTGCCATGCTTCAGTGGTGCCCTCTAAAACAAGCCCACTGGCTTTAAAAAGCTCACAATTAGAGGACACATTCCTCATCTCCTTGAAGCCATCTTCCTCTGTAAAAGCTGGGAATAATTGTGACCTCTAGGCTAGGATAATTAAATAAGATGAGGTATTAAAGATAAGCAAAAATATTCTCAGAAAAGTGGCTATCCTGAAATTTCAGTATTTTGACATTTACTTATACTATCCCCACTTTAAAACACTGTAGGCATGAAAAAAAATTTACAAAATCAGTTTAAAAATCAATAGTGTAAATACTGGATAAGGGAGATATGACATTAAAACCATTCACTTTAAAAGTGAGACTTTGAACCAAATGTAACAAGCTGTCCAGCACTGAGGGCAGTATTCAGAGATAGTAGTTAGATAGGGGGGACAATAATTATTAAAAAGAAATACACCTCTGCAGAACCCTGAAGTTTGTATATCACTTCCCAATAGGTGCCTCTCTGGGAGTTTGCTTAAATTGTGAAGAAGCTAGAAAAACCATTTCTTAAGAGAAATGACTGGAATAACAGGAAATGGTTGGCCTGGAGATTCAGCATTAGATGGACCAGTATGGCAGCCTTCAAATAGCTGTAACGTGTTTGTAGTCCTTTTAAAAAAATAAACTAAACAACACTGCGTCAGATTTCAACTCAATGTTAGGAAGTCTCTCCCTGACTCTGATGTACACACCCTCCAAAAATAGTGAATAACAATTTGATCTCATGCCATTTATGCAAAACCTAAGTTGTTTTATATTTTAGGGGGCCTGGACTAGAAGAATTACCTCTAATGTCTCTCTCAAGGTAATACGTGACTGTGCCTTAAGACCATGGCCAAAAAAGAAAGAAAACCAAGAACAAACTACTGCCCAAAGCCTTGCACAGCAACATTAACAGTCTCTGGTCAATAAGTATATGCTGAGTGAAGGAATAAAGAAAATGTGGAAAAAAAAACACAGGTTTTGCCTAAAGAGCTCCTGGTCGTCTTCATAGAACCTGTATCATGACATAAAATCAAACATCTAGTAAGAGCCAGGTGCAAAGGGGAAGGAGAAGAGTCTTGCTGACTATGTTAAGCCAAGAGACAGCTAGTGTTTAAGTATTTTTTAAAAAAGCTCTCCCTTAAAATTGTTTTCTGTTCAAAAACTGTCTTACTAGAAAACCTAGCTAGGCTGAGAAAGAAAAGCCTGAAAATGCTATGTCCCAAAATTCTTTAAAACAAATTGTATTTAAGAACAGGTTGTTCCTTTGATCACATGCAATAATACTTAACTTGCCTTTAAGAAGTTTTTAAAGTTATGCCTGATATTATTGAGTCTATTTAGTTTATAGGTACACTGTTAGTAAGTTGCCTAAAATTTAAAAATTAGGTAGAGTTTGAAATAGACTAGTTCCCTGTGTGAGACTGCATTTTCAATAAGCTCTCCAGATGATTCTGGTAACAAATAAAGGCATCACTCTAAGGTGGGATTTGGTCTTTATAGGGCAGATGACTGCCACTCAGGTGTCAGCTCAAATGTTATCTCCTCAGAGCTGCACCCCTCTCTCCTCTCGGCATACTCTATACACCGAACCTATTTTCCTGCCACCATCCTATCCCAAGTGGACTATCAGCTTCCCAAGCATTTAGATGTCTGTCTAGACCATCACTTTTAAACATTTCCGATCCCTAGAACTAGTATCTGGTACAAATATTTGATTCATACACTCAACAACCCACATTAGATTTGGGATTTCAATTCAGCAGTGAATGCCTTGAAGTTCTTCAGACAGCTAACCAGCAACTACAATCCCTCAAGCTGAGTACAATGGAAGTACTTAAGAGCTCACACAGTCTCAGAGACAGGAAGAAAGAAAACAAAGGGGGAAGGGGAGGGATAAAGACAAACCTAAGGACATCACCAGGGAGCTTGATAAAAAGGCAGAATTTCGGCCCCCCACCCCCTTAAGAATCAGAATCTGCATTTTACTAAGCTCCCCAGCTGATTCATACCACACTCAACACAGGAAAGCACTGCATCACAGAACAGCCGCAAGCACCCAGGCTAAAACAAAAGGCAAAACCAGTGCCTGCATGGTCTTTTTATTCTAATAATTTCGTAAATAATAATGTGGCTGAAAAAAGGTACTAAATATTCTGAGTAAACCTTGAAATGCAACTGAAGAAACTCCCTCTGCAATGTTTCTGGGAAAGTGAAAGATTGTCAGTGTTAGCTAATGTATGTGGTTTATACGGTGTATACCATTCCCTTGAAAGGGCAGTAATTCCAATACTACATTTGGAAGAAAACAGGTAGAATTTTATCTTTACATTAAGCAAGATGCAGAAAACTCACTGGACACTTAATAGGGACTAGTGAAAAGTAGTGAATTCCAGGAAAATTCCCCAAATCTGGTTCTGTTGCTAAAAATAGCAAGAACAGCTAGATGGCTTTATAAAAATACCTGCTCTTCACTAGCTGAAATAGTTCTCAAGTCAGTCACTTGTAACGTTTCGGCTGCACGGATTTGCTCACCTTTTAAATGGGAGTACTAGAAAGATCTACCTTTAAGCTTGAGCGGCAGAGTGATCCACACACGAAGTACTGCCCACCGTTTCCCTGAACAGCCTGGAAGCTCTCCAAATCTCCCAACTTTTCTTTCTCTCCATCTCCTCACAAAGGAGGCACCACCCACTAATTAAATAAGTGAAAAACTCTAAAAAGCAAAAGTATTGTTTATTCTGAGCCTCTACCATGAAAATGTCTATTTTAAAACACCCGTAAGGAAAATAGGTTCCTTGCGTACAGTACAAAAGAACTACTACTGCGCTCAGCAATGCGGAGTTTGAGAACTCTACCTCCATCCAGAAAGAACTCGTTTTCACTCACAGTATGAGTCGCCTTAGTGCCTTCATAGAAAGGGTTTCTTTTTTCCAGGGATCCCAATAATACACTTGTTGTGCGTGGGAGCCACACGCTAGGCTGAAGGCTGACTCCTCCCTGCCCCGGGTCATTTCCCAGGTGGGCACTTTGCCCGGCGCGCCAGGACGGCCTTCGGCTCGGGCTCACTCGCTCCACCTGGGACTCGAGGGGCTCGAACTGTCCTTCCAGCAGCATGATGCAGAGGCCATTTTGGCCCCTCAACCCACCTCTCCCGCACACTTCCTCCGACGCAGGCAACATGTCGGCAGGCTGTGACCTCTCTTCCCTGGAAGCCTCAAAACAACGCGGCCCCGCCGGATGGCGTTCCCGGCACCCGTGCGCCCCCACCGCGCCCTGGAGCAACCCAAGGGCGCGCCCGCCCAGCAGGGACGCCCGCAGGCAGGTCTGCCCACCTGGCGGCGGCCTCTGGTCACGGGTGAGAATCCGCAGCGCGAGGAGCTTCCCTCGAAGTACAGCTTCAGTGGAAATGCGCTTCCCGCCCCCCAGCTTAAGTCGACGCGGGCTCCCACAAAGTGGATTCAAAGCAGATACAGCAAATGCAGGAATATTTCACGGATTACACCCGACACCCCACCCCAGGATACCCAAAGGGGTGGGTGGGTGGGGATCGGAACGACGAGGTCTCCAGGATCTAAGCTGCTCCCGGGCCGGCGAGGCCCCCTCCCTCCAGTCCTCGGGCTCAGAAGCCCTATGGAGGCGACAGCTGAGCCCCTTTCTTTGAGGACCCCAGAACTTCAGCCGGAGAACTGAGCGCAGGTTCCCGACACTTTGCCTCAAACACGAAAAGTTGCGGGCGCCGCCAGGCTGGGGACTTTACGCTTCTTCGCCGAAAGAGCCGATCGTGAAGTCCAAGTGACACCTCACCGGGAGAGGCCCTCCCCGGCCTCCAGCCCTTCTCTCTCCGCGAACCCGAATCTCTCTGCCCCCCGACAGTCCCTGCCCACAGGCGAAACCGCCACCGAAACCCGCGCCGGACGGCCTCTCCCCGCGCCTCCACAGCCGACCGGGGCGCGCTGTCTCCCCGCCAACACTGGGGCTACCACGCGCCCCGGGCGCCGCGCCCACGGCTCACCTACTCCCTGCAGCTGGGCCCGACTCAGCGCGGACGGCGAGATGCCAGGAGCGCGCTCACCTGGCGGGCGCACCTGACGCCGCGCCGGCCGCGGGCTGCCACTCGGGACCCGACAGGGGCGCAGCCCTCCGCCCCGCCCCACCCACCTGCCCAGCCCCCGGGCATGCGCACCAACGCCCGGCCGCCGTGCGGGAGTCCTGGGCTCGGCGACCGCCAGTCCCACCTGCTGCGCCCCGCTCTGGCCCTTAGGCGCTCAGGCCCGCTCTCCCGCGAGTCCCGCCGCCTCTACCCGAGGAAGGAAGATGAATGAGGGGGACGCTGGCAGAGGGTGTGGTGTGGCTACCTCCTCCCTCAGTGACCCATTCACCTGAAACTCGGGTGGGAGGAGGAGGGAGGGGTGGAGAAGGAGGCGGGAGGAACCAGGCGATCTCTGCACACTCCGGAGCCCGCCAAGTTAAAGGAACCGCGCGGCGCTCGGATGGGAGGTGGGGGGCCCGCCGCCGCCGCCGCGGAGGGACTGGGGCTTCTCGAAGGCGGGCGGCGGGCCTGGGCTCCCTGGGGCGCTCTCGGAGGTCCGCAGGCTTCTGGTAGACGCGCGAAGTGCTTGGCCTGGAGAGGCCAACTGCGGTCTGCAGAGACTGTTCCCCCCAAGGGGACCCCGGGGTATTCAGCCGTTTGGCAGGAAAGACACGTGCTCACAGAACATTTAACTATACCTAAAATTTGGTTGAAGTTTTGGTGGAATAAAACTTCCAGGTGCGGGAGATTTTTAAGTCTTGCGTCAATTTAGGAACTGTGGAGCTAGGGAAAATAAAACATTTCATTACTCAGATTTGTTAAATGAAGATGAAGTATTGTAATACCGGTTTCGGTACATTTGCCATCAAAATTAAGTGCACAGTCCCGTACATACACTTTTTCGGGGCCTTTGTCCCACCTCTCCACATTTAACAATGATAAGCTGGAGAGTTAGCTTTTGGGGGTGGGGGAGGGAGAATGGGAAGGTTTAAACCACTTTAATATTTTCTTTGACTTAGGGGGGGAAAATACCAAAACCCTAATTCTGTATGCTGTGTATTTTGACCTGGGGGCTGGTTCCAAAGAACTGTTTACTTAGGAAAATTCAGCCTGTACCTAAAGAAGTGTACACTTTTATATGTGTATGTTGTATTTCAATATATTATTTAGCTTGTACTACTCCAGAATGGCAGTATTAGTTCTGGCAGTTTAACTATCTGTGTTGAAGGCTAGAATTTAGGCTTAAATCCTGCTTCAACTCTGTGTTCCAATCTGGAATGTAAGCATTATTGATACATTTCTTACAAAAATCCCACCCACTTCTCCGCCTTTAAGTAGTTAAAAGTGTGACTTATACATTAGATCTTGACGCACTATTCAACAGTTAAGGAAGTAAAACATTATAGATAGGTACTTTAAATAATGACAGCCTTAACAGGTAATTAATTTAATTGGTATTCTTCATGAAGTCATTGGTACAATTATTTTAGTATGGCTGTGTCATTTTTTGAGTGATGCAGTTTAAATTGGTGTTGTTAACACTCAGGAAATCAGGTTAATCCTCTTAATGTTCAATGTCAGATTACTAAAATCCCCAAACATTCCATTTGGTTTATAATTAAACAAGGGAACATTTCCTAATACCCTCAGATTTATAAACACATGTCTATTATTTTATAGTGTATTTTTACATGTTCTGAAGAGAAGTTGAGTTTGACTTTTTTAAAAAATGATATTTCACATGTCACTTAATTTTAAATTGTACATACAATTTAGTGATTTTTTTTTAGGGGAAGTACCATTGGTTAACCTCATCCTTACTATTTTGGAAGTATAGGATCTCCCCCTTCAGAGAGAAGGCAACAAGCACACCACAAGCAGACCACAAAGGCACCTGTTCATCAGTAGACAGCCCTCTACCACAGACCAATGTGCTTCCCTTCTCTGCGCTTACCTCTTCCCCACCTTCTTCCTTTCCCTATCTGATGCCCAAATTCTATGGTCAGCTTTTCCAGGTTACTTTTCAAATTTGACTTTATCTGAGCCTTTGTTTGGTTTCTCTATATTCTGCATATCAGTGACATCCTTCAGTAATATCTTTCTCTTTCTGGCTTATTTTGCTTAGCATAATCCCTTCCAGCTCCATCCTTATTGCCACAAATGACACAAGTTTATCTTTTTTCATCATTGAGCAGTATTCCATTGTATATACTTATAACCATTGTATTTACTTACCACTTCTCTGTGGTAGGGCACTTAAATTGTTTCCATAGCCTGGCTATTGTAAATAGTGCCTCACTAAATATGGGAATGCAAGTTTCCTTTCTAATTTGATTTTTGTATTCTTCAGATAGATACCTGGGATTGGAATTACTGGCTGGTATGGCTGGTCCATTTTTAGTCTTTTGAGAAAACTCCCTACCAATTTTCCAAGGGCAGCTGGACCAGTCTGCATTATCACCAACAGTATAAGAGAGATTTTTTTTTTTAAAGATTTATTTATTTGTGCATACAGAACTGGGGTGCAGGCCAGAGACTCAGGGTGGTAAGAGGCTTCACCGGAGACAGAGTGGGGAGCAGAACAGGCAGACCGATGAAGTACACTGCTGAGGGGAGCGGCGGGCGGGTCAGGAGAGGTCTGCCACGCCATGTGGTCACCTCCAGGGCAGGCAGGAATCGAACTCATGCGGAAGCGGCTTTAGATTCTCAGTGCTGTGCTTTAACCAGCTGCGCCACCAGGGAGGGCCTAAGAGAGATCTTTTTTCTCCACACCTTCACCAGCACTTCTTGTTTCTAGTCATTTTTGACACAGGTCATTCTCACAGGTGTGAGATGGTATCTCATTTTAATTTGCATTTCCTTGAAGGTATTGATGGTAAACATTTTTTAAGTGCCTTGATCATCTGTATGTCTTCTTTGGAGAAGAGCCTGTTTAGCTCTTCTGCCCTTATTTTTGTTGTTGGTTTTTTTTTTCTTTTTGTTGAGTTGTATGAGCTCTTTTTAGAACTTTGATATCAGCCCCTTGTCAAGATATATGGCATGCCACTATTTTCTCCCACTTAGCCGAGTCTCTCTTCATTTTAGTTATGGTGTCTTCTGCTTTGCAGATGCTTTTTAGTTTTATGTAGCCCCAAGGAGGCACGGGAGGTGAGAGGATTCACCAGAGACAGAGTGGGGAGCAGAACAGGCAGATCCACTAGAATACACTGCTGAAGGGGAGCAGTGGGAGAGACAGGCAAGGTCTGCTGTGCCATATGTGGTCACCTCCCTGGCTGGGGATCAAATTCAGGCTGTCACATGATAGTACTGAGACTTAAACCTGAGGCCACCAGGGAGGGCCTCAAAATGTTTTTTTGTTTGTTTGTTTTTTGTTTGTTTGTTTTAAGAGACCAGCTTATGCATATCATATTATCTTTCTTAATTCTACTATAAACCTTGATATAAAGTCATAATGTGTTAGGATAGAAAGTGGTGATATTTTACTAGTTTTCCTAATTCACTCAGCAGCCATTTCTGAGGGCTTCCCGTGTACATACTAGTAACCATCCCCCAAATGCCTGCCTTTAGTGAAGCTTACTCTCTAGTTACTGATGAATTCAGGCATATGGAATAATAGACTTAAGTTGAACTATATAAAATTGGAGATAGCTAATCATTTGTATTTGCAAAAGAGTAATTTTATATGGTTCAACTTAAATCTCTATTGGAATGTTATATATCATTTTTATTCCATTCAGATTAATTTTCCAAACAATACTCACAACATTGAAATAAAAAACTGTTGAGTGTGCATATTAACTAGTAGTTACAAATTTGCAGAAAGCAAATCCAGCCACATCATCATTCTTCAATAGAACAGTGTGAAATGATATGAAGTACAGTATAATAATGTTTTCCTTTTTGGCAACTCATAGTAGTATTACCAATACTAAGGTCCACTGTTAAATATTATTTGATGAATAGCCTCATGATTTTGAAAAATATATTTTCAAAAGACATATGATTGATTGTTGATTCTACTTGCAGTTGAATGATAAGGTAAAAAATAAAATTTCTATTTTATACATACAGGAGAAAGTTAAGAGTCAGAATATGGTGTCAGAAATTTGATTTCAAATCTCAGTGTTGCCACTTATTTGCTGGATGGGACTAATCCTTAAGGAAAGACTTAAAGGAAGGCTTAACACCTCATTTCCTCACTGTAAATTTAGGATGATAATAAATGTACTACTTTCATAAAAATTATTGGAGACACATCGACCAAAATAAGACCTAGTACATTGACAAGTCATTACTATTTCTGTCTCACTGAAATAGTCCCTACCACACAGTTATTTCATAAATATTTGTTGAGTAAGCAAATGCAACAAACCTGTGACTTTGTGTCTATCTCTCCATAGTCTATTGCCTTTGTGAAAACAGCAAATTGCTTAATGGTATCTCAAGGCTTACATCTCTAGTCGTAGGCTTTGAAAAGAAAGCACAGGACATCAGAATATATCCACTATGACTGACCTGCTTAGTGGATGAATTCAATTATCACTATTTATTGAAGGGCAACTATGTTTGGAGTTATTAAAGACCTGGCAAGAAAGGCCTCTAGTTCCCCCACCCAATCAGGAGTGGGGAGGTTCCCAATCCACACAGAACAATTTCCTCAGGAATATTTATCAATGAATGTATGGGGAAGTAACCACGAAGGCAATTTTTAGAAGATGGTATCGAATGGTGAGGAAAGGGCTATCTCCTCAAGCCTTATGTATAAAGCAAGATGGTCGTAGGGGAACCCAAGGTTAAAGTCAGCACCTGACCCAGAACTTAAACAAGTGAAGTAGTGATGATAACCCCCATCATTTACTCAGCATAACCTTGTGCTAGGCACTATACTCAGTGCTTTATGGACTTGTTTGCTTGTTTAGTAGTAGATCTACAATGACTTATTTTCCCCATTTTTAAGTAACGAATTCAGAAAGATTTCATCATTTACCCAGGATATCTGCTAAGTTATAGAACAATTACAGAACTAATATCTGAATAGTTTTACTATAGTTTAGGAATGATTTTTGTCTCTAATACTCAAATTTCTTAAAACTACTGAAAATTTCAGAGTACATTAGAAAAATAATCCTAAGAATGATTGATAGAGTAGAATATTATGGATGAGTATGAACCCATTAGAGCTACTGTCAACATCACAGTGAATCTTTCAACGATGATATTGAACAAAATAAACAAGTATGCCATTATATGATTCTATTTATATAAAGTTCAAAAACAAAGGGGCCTCCCTGGTGGTACAAGGATTAAAGCAAAGCACTGTGAAGGGAGCCACTGCAGCTTGAGTTTGATTCCTGGCCGTGGAGGTAACTCACGTGGCATGGCAGACCTCTCCTGACCTGCCTACTGCCCTCCTCAGCAGGGTACTTCAGTCCATTTGCCTGTCCTGATCCCCTTGCTGTCTCTGGTGAATCCTCTCACCCCTGCATGGCTGACCTCCACCTAAGTTCCTGTATGCATAAATAAATCTTAAAAAAAAAGAAAAAGAGGCCCTCCCTGGTGGTGCAGCGGGTTAAAGCACTGCACTGAGAAGCTAAAGCCACTTCCGCATGAGT
>NW_004567108.1:39635990-39663417 GCF_000260355.1 Condylura cristata
AGAAAACAAAAAAAGAAAAAGAAACCTGCAAAAAGAACCTGCAATACAGCTCCTAACCCATATAGAGTTTGGTCTAAGTGGGATATTTGCAAATTGTTAACAAAGAGGAATATTCAGTCAAAAGATATTTCCTCGGTAGCTATTATGTGTCAGACTCTGGAGATACAGTGTACTTAAGGCAAGCAGGTTTATATTCTAATTGAGAGAGGACATGCAACATAGGTAGTTAGATTAAAACTGAACAAGTTAAAAAAAGAGAAAAAAAGAACAAGGTAATTTCAGATAGTGAAGAGTTACTTGAAGAAATGAAGCAGGCTAGGAGAACATAGAGGGCTGGGAAAGGCAGCCAGGAGGAGTGGTCCAGAAGCTGCTCTGAAGGGGTGTCATTGGAGACTTCAATGGTGAAAAGAAGCCAGCTATGCAAGATCTGAGTGACAACATCCTCAGGCAAAATCTAGGACCACTTGGAAGATGCAGAGCCTAGGCAACAGGAAGGGGAGACCATAGGAGATGCAATCTGAAAGGCCAGGTCTAGGTACTGTGCTACCTGAGTGTCTGCTAATGACAGTGAAGGTTTGGAGGGTGTTTGGAGTTTTATTTTCTAGTGATGAATTTATGCTTTCTGTTTTGAATTTTGAAGAATGTGGAGCATCGATCTAAGCATTTGCCTGTGTTTAAAAATAATTTTTTTGTCCCCCCTTGAGTGGTTATAACTTCTGAATAGAAAGGACTAAACTTGAGAAAGATAGCCAAGATGACTTGAAACCCAATTGATAGGATCTTTGAGAAATGCAAATGACTCCTATTGATCTTCCTACATGAATCTTAGTTAGAAAGGTTGGCTTCAGTCCCTGAGAGGTGTGAGATGTCCAGGGAGTACAGAAATGGAAGAGAAGCTCTACTGTGATCACATGATATATTTTGATATTTCCAATTTTCCCTAATTTACTACCTTGGGAAGTTGAGAAAATAGCACAAGGAATTATATTCTTCACCTAAATTCATCAGTTGTCCCACTTGCTTTCTCTCACAAATACATGCATATTTGCTCAGGCTTTTATATTCAAATGTGTACTTAAGTTTATTCAACCATTTAAAAGTTTTGGAAATCAGGGCCTCCCTGGTGGCTCAAGGGTTAAGCAGCACCATGAAGCTATCCACAGCCACTGCTGCATGAGCTCTATCCCCTGCCAGGGAGCTGACCCACTTGGCATAGCAGACCTCTCCAGTCTCCCTACTGGGAGGGTGGGGGGAGGGGAGGGAAAGGCACAAAGGATATGGTAGATGATTGTGAGTGATTTGGTGGTGGAAGAGCTACAGTGACTATATGTGAAGGGGCAATACTGTGATGTCAAAATACTAACAAGGATGTAAAACAATGGTATTTCATTAAAAATAATACATTTTAAAATCTGTTTTAAAAAATCTTTCTTTTCTATTTTCTATTTATGCACTGGGAACTGGGATACAAGCCAGGGATGTAGCAGGGGTGAGATTGTTCACCAGAGACAGAGTGGGGAGCAGAACAGGCAGGTGGACTGACATATACTGCTATACTGCAGAGGGGAGCAGTGGGTGAGACAGGAGAGGTCTGCTGAACCATGTGGGCCGTCTCCCTGGCTGGGAATTGAACTCATGCTGCGGTGGCTGTGGGGTCTCCATGTGCTGCACTTTAACAGGTTGTGCATCAGGGAGGGCCCCCAAAGATCTTTTTTAAAAGAGGATTAAGCAGCAACAGAATGGGGAGCAGAACAGATGGATCTACTGAAATACACTGCTGAGAGGCAGGACAGGAGAGATCTGCTGCACGGGTCATCTCCCTGGCTAGGGACTGAATTCATGCTGCAGTGACTGACGATAGCTTGATTGTGCTGAGACTTTAACCCCTGTGCCATGAAGGGGGCCCTAAAAAATATCTTTTATTATTTTACTGTTTCCTCCAGGAACCACTCATGATCATTCCTCAAGTTTCACTATAGTGTCTCTTTACGCTGCTTAAGTCTTGCACAATCCCTTTGCTAGCTTTGTTTTCATAACATTGCCATTCTTTGAAAGAATCTGGGTCAACTGTCCTGTTGAATGTCGCACAGTCTGGATTTGTAATTTTTTCCCTCATTATCAGACTTAAAGGAAACCCTGTTGGCAAGAATCCTCCTGTAGGTGATGGTGGGGACTTTACACTCCCTCAGAGCAGGAAGTTGACACTCTCATGTGGCCCCAAGAGGAGTGAGACTAGTGTTGAATCAGGCTATATCCTCCAGATTTTCCCTTTTCTCTTGGAAATGATAATTATTCCTTGGGGGCCCTCCCTGGTGGCACAGTGGGTTAAAGTGCAGCAATGTGTGAAGCTACCTGCAGCCACTGCTGCGTGAATTTGATTCCCAGCCAGGTTGCTGACCCACAAGATGCAGCAGACCTCTCCTGTCTCACCTGCTGCTCCCCTCACCAGTATATTTCAGTCCATCTGCCTGTTCTGCTGCCCACTCTGTCTCTGATGAATCCTCTCACCCCTGCCTCACCTGTGGCTTGTACCCCCAGTTCCTGTATGCATAAATAAATAAATATATATTTTTTAAAGATTTATTTATTTGTGCATACAGAACTGGGGTACAGGCCAGAGGCTCAGGGGCGGCGAGAGACTTCACCAGAGACAGAGTGGGGAACAGAACAGGCAGATCAACGAAGTACACTGCTGAGGGGAGCAGCGGGCGGGTCAGGAGAGGTCTGCCACGCCATGTGGTCACCTCCGGGGCAGGCGGGAATCGAACTCATGCGGAAGCGGCTTTAGATTCTCAGTGCTGTGCTTTAACCCGCTGCGCCACCAGGGAGGGCCTAAATAAATAAATATTTTAAAAAATTTGTCCTTGGGGTGATGCTTTGAGTCTGTGTACCTATTATACCCCAACAATCTTTCACCCAATAAAAACTTCACTGAATATTCTTGCCTGATCCAAGTACTTCCTTGGTGGCATATGATTTTTTTTTCCCCTTTACACTCTCAAATATCAGTATCAACACTAATTAGTATTGTCAAGAACAAACAACAATTGAAGAACTTCTCAGTGTGAGAAAAATAAAAGTGGGAAACAATCGAATTCAGGAAGGTAGTGGCCTGACATGCAAAATCTTCCCTTTTGGTGGTACAATTTTGCATTTAAGGTGCCAATCCGTCCAAGTAAGTCATGTAGGCTTGGCTTACTTCTACTAAGAGTATGTGATGTGGGAGCAGGCAAAGCATAATTTTTGCACAGAACTCTTTCCTCACACATAGTCTAGGAGAGAAGGTGTACACTCACAAAAATAAATAAAAGGTCAGAGAAGTGCTGGGGGTGTGGGAGAGATAAGACTTACTTCCTGACTAAGAATAACTGCTCTTGGGGCTACAGGGCTGCTACGCCCACTCTGCTCTCTGTGACTTGCTCTTTGCTCACACTAATTGTTCTCACTGGAATGTTCCTCTTCCACCTTTATGTGTGTAGGTTGACATACTGAAATATTTACAGTGCTCCAGGACTGAGCTAACACTTCTAATAAAAAAACAATAAGTCCTCCCTAGTGATGCAGGGGTTAAAGTCTCAGCACTATCAAGCTACCTGCTGCCACTGCAGCTGCCCCATGAGTTCCATCCCCAGCCAGAGAGCTGACCCACAGGGCAGAGCAGACCTCTCCTAGCCTGCTGCTCCCCTCAGCAGTGTATTTCACTAGATCTGCCTGTTCTCCCAACTCTATTTCTAGTGAATCCTCTCACCACTACCATCCTCGCCCCACCCTCCTCTGGCCTACACCCCAGCTCTTGTATGCATTAATAAATAAAATAAATCTTTTTAAAAGATTTCACTCCTTCCTATAAAGTGGCTTTCCCCTTGGTGCTCACATTCCCTAGACAACTTATCTTAACTTTTGACTTAATGTTAAGTCACTTTGTTACCTGGACTACATATGTATTTTTGGGTCCCTCCTAGACAGTTCTCTTTGAGGGTGAGTTTCCCTTCTGATTGGGCTCCTGTGATCCCTCTACCTGTGCCTTTGCAATTTTGTTACTTTAACTGAGTAAATGGAAACCTGCAGTACTTGCAGAAGTCATTCCTAAATGTATTGGGATTGAATTATGCTGGTCATAATCTTTATGAGAAACTCTGCCCCAGCCTTCTGTCCTTATTTTTTTTTTCAAACATTTCTCTTATAGCAGAATAAGGAAGTTTCTTTTACTCCCTTCCGCTAGACAGAGGGGGAAAAAATAACAGGAAACCAAACCACAGAACACAATGAAGATGAATATCAAATATTTGTTCCTTTTCATTCAAGAGGAGTGGTCTACAATGTTAGGTCATAATAGTGACACCTGAAAAAAATCAAAATTATTTGAGCTTTAAGAACTCTTATCTAACAATTTAACTATTTTTATATAAATGGACCCAGGTTAAAATATAGCCTTTTAAAGAAGTGGGAAAGTATTCTAAATATCCAAAATTGTCAACTAGAAATTATAGTTAGCGTCAAATTTGTGATCCAGGACCTGCTCTGATGGTGCAGATAAATTTGCTTCCACACACTTTGTACATTGTAAGTATCAGGTCCTAAATCAGGCTGCGCCAGGCTGTGTTAACGTAGTATAGTGATTATTTTGAATTAAAAATAAGTGGTACTTAGATGACACCTTAAAACTCCTTTTTTTCCTAAAAGCAGAAACAGTCTTCCCTTCTTCCAGTTTGCCCTGAGAGCAGAAAATAAATCTCTATGTGAAAAGTACCCTCATTCCACAGAGATAGGGAGATACCTTATCCTCAAAGACAGGGAAAAGGAGGTATAGAAACAAGTTCTGCTTACCTCAATAAATCAATTGTCCAGAACAAAACTTTCAAGAATTTCTTTGCCTTGTCCATTCATCACAGATTATTGCTCCTTTGTGGAAAAAGGATATAAATTGACTGTTTTAGTCACTCACTAGTTTTCATTTCTTAGAAACCTCTGTGTGATTAAAATTAAATATATCTTTCTCTTGCTAATCTCTTTCTTATCAAAGGATTATTGGGCCTATCAAAGGAACCAAAAAAGATGAGGGGAAATTTACCCCAAATGTAACCTGTGTAAGAAAAGAAATAAAAGTATTGCTTACTGAGTAACTTCTGTGTCATTACAACCTCACAAGTTAAATATTATCTCCATTGTGTAGATAAGAAAACAGTTTCAGAGATAATAAAAACTGGCTTCAAGTTACACAACTAGAAAAGAATGAAGCTGGAAATTAAAAACATCCTTGGTGGCACAGGGGTTAAAGTCTCAGCACTATTAAGCTATTACCAGCCACTGCAGCAGGAGTTCAATCCCCAGCCAGGGAGGTGACCCACATGACGCAGCAGACCTCTCCTGACCCGCCCGCTGCTCCCCTCAGCAGTGTACTTCATCGACCTGCCTGTTCTGCCCCTCACTCTGTCTCTGGTGAATCCTCTCACCATTCTTGCACCTCTACCCTATACCCTAATTCTGTATGCCAAAATAAATAAATCTTTAAAAAAAAAAAAAGAAAGAAAGAAAAGTATAGACACTTACTAAATGTCCATTCAATAACCATGCTTTTGTGCCCGGAATGAGGCTCGTAGCTTTAAGGACACTCCTTGCAAAGTACCTATTGTCATCATCTCCATTTTATGGAGAAGGAAATTAAGTCTAAGCAGATTCATTGATTTGCTTAAGGTCACAGAGCTGGTGAACACCACAGTTGGGGATTAAATCTTTTGACTCCATAGCTCCTTTATCACACTCATGAACGATGACTATCCTCACTCTATAACACTTTCACATATGAAATTGCACCAAAAAGTCAAAGTTATTACTTAGCATGATTGATTTCCAAAATGGCCAAGTCATTCATGGTAATTCAATTAATTAGGCTAAGTCTTTTTAAAATGACAAAAACCTCACAAAATCTTGGCATGTAGAACAGGCTTATTTTCGCTCATGCTCCACATCTTAAGAGAGTTGACTTCACAATTGCTTCACAATTTCCTTATTCTAGGTTCCAGAGAAATCACTGTTTCAAATATTTCTAGACTGATAAAGGAAAACAATGGTGGAGGGCCTCACACTGGCAATTAAATGTGTTGGCTCAGATAAAAATCACTGCTAACAACCTAATGTCAGAACTAAATGGATGGCTCCTCCCAGCACAGTCTTCCATATCCCTGCAAGGGGAAGAAAACTGGTCATCTCACTTGTGGATAGCAGTAATGACCACACAATTGAATAGAGATGGGGCAGAGCATGCCTGAATTCATCATCATCATAACAATGTAAAAGTCATAGCAGGTAAATGCCATGCATCCCATTAAAACACTTTCCCAAAGTGCTTTTATAAGTGTTACCTCATTTTATCTTCACAACCCTGTGAAGTAATTTTAATAGATAGATGTTAATAACTCCCTGTTTTATAGAACAGTGAGATTCACAGAGGTTACTCAGCCTGCCCAGGGCTACAAAGAACGGAGCTGAAATTCAAACACAGTTTGACTCTCCGTCCTACATTACTTCCAGAATACTAAACTACCTTTAGAAATTCTCTTCATGGCAGAGTGTTGCCATACAAAAGAAGTGTTAAGCATCTGGGCAAATATTAGCATTCAAAACAAAATAATACTTGAGGTTTCCTTTGGCAGATTCCACAAGTCAATAAATTAACAGACTAATAGTGATGACAAGCACTTGTTGGGTCTCTTTGGTGGCACAGGGGTTAAAGTCTCAATGCTATCAACTATCTCCAGCCAATGACTTGTGTTCTATCTGCAGCCTGAGAGACCTCTCCTGTCTTGCACAGCCTATGCCACCCAGTTGCTATTCCCCTCAGCAGTTTACTTCAATAGATCTGCTTCTTCTGCAACCCACTCTTTCCCTGGTGAAACCTCTCACACCCCCGCCCCCACGGCCCCCAGTGAATGCATAAGTAAATAATAAACCTTTAAAAAACAAAGATGACAGGCATCTATTACAAATGTCCATAATCAGGCTGAAGGATAGTGGCAGCCTCCTGGTCACCCACAATGATTTTCTAGGGACAAAACTGTATCAAACCTTCTGGGAAGTAGTAATAGCAATGTCCAAATGTCCATCTCCTCTTTTCTTCCCCTTTGACATTGGTCCTGGCAAGAGAGAAGGGAAGAGGGAGGAAAAATGTCTAGGGAACTGGACTAGAAGTCGGGAGGTTTCTATCAGAAACCAACTACATAACTTTAAACAAGTCTTATCTGTCTTTACCACTGATGATAAAAGAATTTCTATGAGCAGTATTATAAGGCCGTACAATGTTATAAATAGTTATTTATTTTATACTTACTTCTAAATTGTTCCTACATGTTTGGTTTTAAAAGAAATATAAAAAGAAGTAAGGCATGGCCTACCCTGTGGGGTCCACTGTTTTTACATGTCTAGCTTTATTGAGAGCACACAGATTTCTCTTTCCCACTTTCTGAGGTTTCGTGAGCTTTCAGCCACAAAGTTCTGCCTCCACAGCAGTGGGCATGATATCGAAACTGGCTAATTAGATGTGGTGACTGATTCAGAGATGGGCACAAGACCCATGTCAAGGCCTATCAGAAGCTTTGTGTGGGTGTGATGTAAGGAGCTGAGCCATCCTGCTTAGATACACACAGGAAATATAAATATGAGAACATGAGACTCATATACTGCTAAAGTAGAGAAGAAAGACTAAAAGGGAACCTTGAAGCCAAGTTAATTCCTGGACTTTTCAGTGCTCTAACTCAATAGAGCCCCTTTCACACAAACCCTGGCTTGAGTTAAGTTTCTATCACTTGCAACCAAAGAAGTTCTGATATATTCTCAATCCTCAAATAATTCACAGTAAACTGTGTAATAATTTCCTTAATAATCAAAGAATAGAGATCATTTTAAAGATATAGCAACTAATTCTAAAACACCAACTGAGTTTAAGTGTCCTTGGCACCCTGGAAAGCACACAGATGAATGGTGTTGATTAGAGATAATTTTTACATACAAGAACTGGGGTATAGGTCAGAGGTGCAGGGGGTGAAGGATTCACCAGAGACAGAGTGGGGAGCAGAATAAGCAGATCTACTGAAATACGATGCTGAGGGAGCAGCAGGTGAGACAGGAGAGGTCTGCTGTGTCATGTGGGTCACCTCCCTGGCTGGGATTGAACTCAGGCCTTTGTGGTGATAGCACTGAAACTTAACCCGTAGGCCACCAAGGACACCCTAGGCCACCAAGTACACCCTAGGCCACCAGAGAGGCCCTGCACAAACAATGCTGTTATCAAGCTAAACCCCTGATGATTGTGGAAAGAAAGGAGTGCAAGAGACTGGGGCTTGAGGCTGGTGTCTGTGCTAGCTATTGTCCTGTTCTTCCAAAACTTGGCACTTCCCTGACCTCTAAAATCGATTTTGAATTCCAGGTTGGCAGACCCCAACATTACCAAGAATTCTGGGGAAGGAAACTTCTGAAGAGGAGCCTAACGTTAGTTTGCTGCTCCCTCTTCTATATGGGTCTCTGCTTTCTTTGGAACTCACCTCCAATTCAGACCTTTTTTTTTTTCTCTCTCTTAGCCTCTTAACACACCCATTTTGAAAATTCAGTTCATAGCTCAGCTCCAAACTAACCTCTTTATCTAAATATTTTCTGGCCATCCCAGCCCCTTCAGAAGTCTCCCTCCCCAGAATTCCTGACACTACTGGGGCTGTCAACATGAGATAAACTGTGCGAAAGTATTCAAGAAACATAAGGACTATATAAATGTGAAAGTATAGTATATCTTGAGTTTTATTTTAACATAAACATAAACATAAACATATTCCCCCATCCTCAGCTCAGTGGAAAATTCCTGAAGGACCAAAAATGCTTTTTAGACTTCTTTGAATTCTAGAAGGCACCGTACTTACTATTATTAGTGCACTTCATAATTCTCAGACCCTATATAGCTTTCACATTCTTTCCAACTTTTGACTCAAAAGAACTCTTAGGCCCTCCCTGGTGGCGCAGCGGGTTAAAGCACAGCACTGAAAAGCCAAAGCCACTTCCACATGAGTTTGATTCCCGCCTGTCCAGGAGGTGACCACATGGCGTCACCTCCTGACCAGCCCGCTGCTCCCCTCAGCAGTGTACTTCCTTGAACTGCCAGTTCTGCTCCCAACTCTGTCTCTGGTGAAGCTTCTCACATCCCTGAGCCTCTGGTCTGTACCCCAGTTCTGTATGCACAAATAAATCTTTTTTAAAAAAAAAAAAGAACTCTTAGGGAGAAAATCTTTTCCAAATCATTTTCATCTTTCTCAAAGTATCTCTAGCATCAAACATCTTTCTTCCTCCATTGCCTCCCTCTCCCCACACTACACACCCTCTCAAGGGTAGCTTTTGTCTCCAAGGACACTTCCTAAGGGGCTGGCTTCTTATCCAAGTTGGATACCAGGGGTCTTTCTTTTTTTCTAGCAGTAAATTTTTTCTTAATTTTAAATGTATTTAGTTAGTTTTAAATATTTTTACATCATTTTGTGCATTTTTCCATCTCAGTTGGAATCCCCATGGGCTTCCCATCACCAAATCACCGTGTGCCATCACCATAGTCCTGTGCACTTCCCTCCCCCCACCACCGTTTTTGATCCCATTCGCCACTCCACCCCCCCACCCCCCAGTAAAATGTCTCTGGTATATAGTTGTTCATTATTATTTATTATTTTCTCGCCTGGTCCGTTATATTCCTCTAGTAGTAAATTTTACGTACCACTAAGTGTGGTTCCTGGGCACATTTTCTGTTTTCCCCTGCACCTATAGGCTCTAAATACCCTTGGGCAGTCCTAATAAACAGACTTCGGACTTCAGACCCGAAGTCCCCAGGCTCCTGCTTCAGTTTCTCGTGTCTGAGTCTCCTACTGGCGTGTCTGAGTCTCCTACTGGCTAACGTAGCTAATGTAGCAGTCAGCACACCTCTCGGTGGGTTTGCAACAACCAAGGACTACTAATAACCTTCTACAGAAATGATTGAGAGTAACTCATCTTTCCTATTCACAAATGGGAGTAATAGCACTTGTTTACATAGGAATTGATTCAGCATTGTGCTGAGACTTGAGTCCGCAGCCCCTTTGCTAAGCTACCACTATGCAAATAGCCCGGTAGTTGGAATTCCTGTTTTCCAGCTTTGCTAAGATCCATTATCAATGTTGACTCAGGTTGGTCCTTAGGTATTATGTTGGGTTAGTTTTTCTTTTCAATGTTAGTTCTTATTAGTTTGGTTTCATGATTATCAATAACACGTTTTTGCTTTACTGACCATACAGTATTTATGATGCTTATTATTTGCAGTAATAGGAATTTTGTACCATCATTTTCAAGGAACTAGACTTTGAGATGTACGTTTTGACATTCTAATAGAACTCTCGCAAATTCAGGTGTTTTTTAACAAGGGGTAATAAATTTGGAGAAATGATAAGACAGAATAAAGGGGTTTGAGCTTAAGTCTCCCATTGGGGAGAGCCTAAATGAAATTAAAACTCAAAGACTGAAAAATTCAACAATATGAAAATTTAAAATGTCTTCATGGCAACCTATGAAATATTAACCCTTAGTACTGTTACAGGGCAGGGAGAGAGGCAGCACTGAAGCCCCAAACCTGCCTGTTCTAAGTGGGTTCTGCCATCTGCCACGTCAAGACAAAACATATAAAACTTTAATGAAAAGGGACTTTAATACAGTAAATATAAAATACAAAACACAAAGAATATAACTTCTAAATCAAACACCTGATGTTACCTGTCCCCTCTTGGGCAAAAGTCAACCCCAAAGGGATTGGCCCAAAGCAAGACCTGAAAGCCCGCCACTAGACTAAAGCACCTTCTGGCCGGGGCCCATGGAAAAGGGTCAGAAATGGCCAGACAAATCTGGGAGCAAAAGAGCAAAATCAAAATCAATATAAACACAGCCATAGTCGCCTCCCTACAGGTATCTCACCCACATCTGCCTTAGCCAGTCCAGGGTCAGGGAACAAGCCCGGTTTCTTCATCAGATGCTCGCTGCTCCATGTGGCTTCCTCAGACTCCTTCTGGCTCCCCATCCTGCTTCCTTCCTTTCTTCTCCTCTTCTCTTCTACTTTTCTCTGCTCAGCTCCACCCTCCTTCTAGGTGGGGCAGGGAACCTGAACTTCCTTCCCCTTTTCCTAGGGACCACCCTGTTACAGTACCTCATAATGTGTGAGTATTTTGAAAGAGGGTCCTTGAAGACACAGTAGGTTAAGTTAAAATGAGGTCACATTGGAGTAGGGACCATTAATTTAACATGACTGATGTCCTGTATGTCCTGTAACAAGAGAAGAGGCACGGAGGCACAGAAACAGGGAGCAAAGCACTTGAAGAGGCAGATTGATATGCTGCAGCTGCAGGCAAAAGAATGTCAGGGGTGGCCACAAACCTCAAGAAGCTGGGAGAGAGGCAAGAACAGATTCTCCCCTGCAGGTGTCAGAGGGAGCTTGGCTGGGCACACCATGATTCCAGATCTCTGACCTCCACATCTGTGAGCCAATAAATGTCTGCTGTTGTAAGCCACCGGCTTTGTGGTATTTCAATACAGCATCCTAGGAAAGCGTATACCCAGCTTCCTTCTTTCCCGTTCTCCTGAAAACTAGACTGACCCACCTAAAGATTTTGCTCGTGATCACTCAGGGAAAATGGACAGAAGTATAAAAAAGATGATCCGTTTACAGAAATTACAGAGACACAAAGGACCTTCCCTGACCACCAATTCTAAGTAGTTCTGCAGCTCAGCTAGTTGACTTCCTAGTGTTGATGTTTTTTCCTCATTTACTATTTGATTTCCTCACTACAATTTGAACTGCAGGGCAGCAGGGATCTTTTCTGTTCACCAGTTTACCTTGAGGACAGGCACGACAGATATTAATCAAACTTTTTTGATGATTAGTGAATACAACTAGAGCATGCTAGTCCATCACCAGCTCTGTAACTGGGGTCTGCTAGGTAGTCATGTCAGCCCTTATCATAAAAGTAGAGAGGACTGAATGTGCTGAGAGTTAGGAGGGAAAATGGCAGGTGCCAAGGGAACTGGCCAAGTTTCTGGTTGGAGTTTGTTTGACTGGGGAAACTCAAGCAGGCTGTAAGCTCTACAGGACTGGAGTCTGGTTCACTGATGAGGCCCTGTCGCCCCCAAAGCCTGACACAGAACCAGCAGGCAGTCAGGACATTTGTTGAAGAAACAGATGAAAAGCCACTTGGAAGCAAGGTTTTGAGATATATTTAGGGCATAAATTTGATAATGAATTGGGTGTTGGGGAGAGCAAGGTTTCTGGTAGGGAAACAGAAAGTTGTTTTTCTGCACAAATGTTTTACTCACATGGATGGGATTCTCTTGACCAGGTCGTCATAACTTAAAATCTTTTCTCTGGAAGGATCAATCCAAAGTCTGCAAGCAAGCTTTGGGAAAAACAATAGGTTCCATCTCACCCTTGCTTTTTAATTTAAGGGAACAATTAGCCTCTCTGAATTTCTGCACCCCTCTTTTTCAGTGCAGGCATATCTCATTTTATTGTTCTTCACTATATTGTGTTTCCCAGAGACTGCGTTTTTTACAAACTGAAGTTTTGTGGCAAGTCCACCTGGAGCAAATCCATGGGCTTTTCCAACATTATGTGCTCATTTTGTATCTCATGTCACATTTATTTATTTAAAAATTTACTTATTTATGCATACAAGAACTGGGGTACAGGCAAGAGGTGCCAGGGATGACAGAATTCACCATAGAGCAGGGTGAGCAGAACAGGCAGATCGACGAAGTACACCGCTGAGGGGAGCAGAGGGCAGGTCAGAAGAAGTCTGCCGAGCCATGTGGGTCACCTCCCTGGACAGGGATTGACCTCGGTGTGCTGCAGTGGCTGCTAATCCCTTTATAGCAGCGCAGCACTTTAAGCCATTGTGCCACCAGGGAGGGCCCTCCTGTCATGTTTAATTAAGGTCTACACAAGGATAGTTTAGAAATAATGTGATTGCACACTTGCTAGACTATAGTATAATGTAAACCTAACTTTCATCTGCACAGGAAAGCCAAAAAATTCACCTGACTCATTCTATTGTATCATTCCATTTATTGAGGTAGCCTGGAATAGACTTGCCATATCTCCCAGGGTGCTGTGTATTCCAAGGGATTAGCCCAGATTTCAATGTAAAGGACATCTCAGAGAGGGTAGCCAAGCAGGACACTAAAGTAGGTGACTAGAAGACAGTAGAAAATAAAACAAATTTCATGAGGGAAGACAGTGGTGAGTGATTGGGTTGGTGGGGTGGCTTTTGAAATGGACAGTCACAAAAACCATACACCCTTTGACATCTCCCCACCTCTCAGACTAGAAATAAGAATAAACCAGGCCTCCCTGTTTGGCTCAGGGGTTAAAGACACAGCTCTATCAAGCTATCACGAGCCACTGCAGCATGAGTTCAATTCCCAGCCAGGGAGCTGATCCACACAGCAGAGCAGACCTCTCCTGACCCGCCCGCTGCTCCCCTCAGCAGTGTGCTTCGTCGATCTGCCTGTTCTGCTCCCCACTCTGTCTCTGGTGATTCTCTCACCTTCCCACCCCCATCTCTGACCTAAACCCCAGTTCTTTTATGGATAAATAAATCTTAAGAAAAAAAAAAAGGGGGCAGAGGATAGAATAAAATCTTATTTAAAAAAAGAAAAGAAATAATAAACCAATCTAGACTTCCAATTCCTTTGGACGTACCACCAAAATTACTAAGAGTAGTGACGCCACATTCTCTCCTCACCCTTGGGAACTGAGTTTAAACTTTATGAAGGAAAGGAAGGAACACCCCTCCAGGTCTTTTGAACTGGTAAGCCCTGCCTCCAATTTGCACCATAACAGCCCATCAGAAAAGAAAAGGCAGACTTTTAAAGCTGGCCAAATAACAAAGTTTGGACTTTTAACTAGAAACAAAAACAAACATTTGCAAACCATTTTCCACATCTCGACCTCTTCTAGGCAAAGATTTAACAAGAAAATATTTACCCTCTGTCCTCTCCCACTTTCTGATAAGAAAAGTCCCACCCCATCTTTCTCTAAAATTGTATGTAACATGTTAGGTATTGTTACAGTTAACATCTTTTAATGTAATATTTTATTTGATAGGATTTTAAATGTTTATGCTATATATGTATGTATATATGATTTTTAAAATGATTACATATTAAGTTTTTTCTATAAAACAATTTTATAGTTCAATAAGATCCAGAAATTTAAAAGTTATATATTTATTCATATTATCTAAAGGGCTTATTAACTGAGTTTGGAAAAATTTTTAAATAACTTTCCTCCTCTTGTTTGGAATATATATTGAATACTTAAAATTAAAGTAACAGATAAAAATAGTTTTCTTTAAGAGGAAACTGTCCACTTCTAAATTTTGTACTGCTATTTTGAAAAGATTAATTTATCTGAGCATGGTATTTTAATTATTTATAATATTTAGGTAACTGTCAAAACTTAAGTGCTGGTATCTTGTCTTCAGTCTAAATGCTTAGTTAAACTAGACTACAAACAGAACAACGTTTACAGAAAGTAAATATTTAGGTCTCCAAAAATAACTCTGCCAGTTGCAATATTTCCCATAAAATTGTTTTTCTAAAACTAGCTCTGGTGAAAAGAATAATTGAGTGGTTTGTTTTAATTGTAATACTTCTGTCACTAAATATTTACTTCTGAATAGTTGGTTCCATATTCTTTTACTTCATGTTGACATCTAAACGCCTATCTCCCACTACTGTTGAAAGTGCTCTCACATATTTTCCTAATTTCATCTCTGTCATAGTACTTTCACCATAGTACTCTCCATTCTCTTCAGAATCTTTTTTTAAAAGATCTATTTATGCATACAAGAACTGGGGTGCAGGCCAGAGGTGTGGGTGGTGAGAGGATTCCCCTGAGTGGGGAGCAAAACAGGCAGATCCACTGAAATTTACTGCTGAGGTGGGGCAGCAGGTGAGACAGGAGAGGTCTGCCACGCCATATGGGTCACTCCCTGGCCGGGGATCCAACTCTTGCTAAGGCAGCTACGGATAGCTTCACAGTGCTGTGCTCTATGCCATAGAGCTACCTGGGAGGGTCCCACAAGTATGAATTCTTGAACCCTACTACAGACTCATCAGAAAATCCCAGGGAAGAACCTAGGAATTTAAATTAATAGTAACATTTTAACTGATTCTGACAGTCAGGCCAGCCACTTTAAGGACCCAAGTAAAGGCACAAAAATGGAATTATGGCTCATATTCGAATGAAAGGCAAGTGGGCTTCAAAGAAAAGGAGAGAAAAAGAATCCTATTCTGATTCTTGTTGCCAACTGCTCTGTTTTGGGGTTTTATGTAAACAAGATTGTGTAGCATGTAGTTTCATCTGGCTTTTGTTCCATATTATGTCATATTTTGCAGGTAGCCATGGTTCATTTTGTTTATTGCTCTGTAGCGATTATTATATGAGTATACCATAAATAGGGAAGAGTTTACCACATTACTAACAACAGTTTCCTCCGTGTCATCAATTTCAGTCTTCTACTCTATCACAAGCAGAGAATTCATAAATGTCAATACAACGTGTTAGAATGATAGGATATTTTATTAACTACGAGTCATTTATTAATGTTTACTGTGTTAAGTTACTGTTCTGAGTGTTTTACATGTTTTAGTTCACTTACTCCCTACAAAAACCTTAGGGGGTAAGTGGTATTATCATTCCCATTATGCTAAGGCACAGAGAGGTAAAGTTGCCTAGGTTACACTGTAAGTGGTGTTGCCAGATTTGGAACGTGGCCATCTGGTTCTAGAGTCAGTACTCTGAATCACTCTATTACACGGCTTCTAACAAAGTTCATGGGCCCACTGGTGACTTCTATAAGAGACAAAAGCCATGGTTAAATCTCATGATTAGCACAAGCAAAACATCTGCTTCACACACAAGAGATGTTTGATTTTGTTACAGGGCTGGGAGAGGGGTACCCCTGAGCCCCCAAACCTTTCTGTTCTAAACAGAGTCTGCCATCTGCTGCATTAAGACAAAACATTTAGACCTTTAATGGAAAGGAATGTTAATATAGTTAGTGTGCAGTACAGAAAAGGGGAAGCATACAGTTTCCAAATCAAGCACCAAAGTCCACCCAAACAGGATTGGCCCAAAGCAAGGAAGGTCCAAAAGTCCACTGCAAGTCTAAAGCGCCTTTCCACAGGGACCCTTAGAAAAGGGTCAGAAACAGTTAGACAAGTCAGGGAGGAAAAGAGCAAAATCAAGATAAAAGCTGCCATTGGCAATTTCTCTATGGGTTGTTCAGCCACATCTGTTTTAACCAGTCCAGGTCAGAGAAGGAAGTGCAGCTTCTTCATACTACTCTGCCTCCCACGGGTCCCTTCCGGCTCTGCATCCTGCTTCCTTCCTCCTGAGTCTCCTCTCCAGCTTCTCCTTCTCCCTGTTCAGCTCCACCCTTCCTTAGGTGGGGCAGAGAACCTGGAACCTTCCTTTTTCCTGGGACCACCCTTCTACAATTCATGTTCAACTGACATTACAAAATGGAGATGGGGAATCCCAGTTGGCATTTACCACAGCCTAGATGAGAGCTGCTGAAGTCTGAGTATCACAAAGTACACAAAGAATTCCTATAGTACAAAAATTCAGTATGTTACTCAATATATGAGAGCAGCTGAAAGTCAAGGTGCAATCCATATGGAAACAGCGACACTACGGAAATGACACATGAAGTATTTCTCACTGATATGTGGCTTGTCACCATCAGACACCTACCATGGCATTCTTGCAGTAGGTAAACTCTCCATATTCTCTGGTTTCCAACCTGTAATCCTCAAAGTTTCTTTTTTTTAAAAAGATCTATTTATTTATGCATACAGAACTGGGGTACAGGCCAGAGGCACAAGGGTGGTGAGAAGATTCACCAGAGACAGAGTGGGGAGCATTACAGGCAAAGTCCTAAAAGTTTCTAAGAAAATCCAGGATACTACCACTAATTATTGGTTAGCAATAGACTGTTTCCACCATCTGGGTGGCTGCCTCACGTGGCAGTGGCAGGCACTTGACAAATATTTTGGAAGGCAGTTCTGCATAGCTTTGTCCCTTGGTTTAACTAAGGTTTGCCCTTCGGCAATAACAATTCCCAGGATACCCTTGAATATTAACAACACTGGCCAGCTTCCAGATCACTAACAGGATTTAAATAAGGAATGAAAAATATCTAATGGTTTCACTTATATAGGGGAATAAAGGGAAAGCAAGTAAGACATAGGAGAAAAAATAACAAAGCAAAACAAAGCAGACAATTAGAAACCACAGATATCCTGCAAAGGTGAGGGAGATCGGAAGGAAGGAGGGGACAGTGAGGATGGTGTATCCATGAACTGGAAGAGGAAATTCTAAGGGGTCTACATACGAGGGGGGGAAGTATGTTTTAAAATGAACAACAATGTAAGGAAATAAAGAAAGAACTTTATATTTTTCTAACATGAGCTTATAACCTGAGCTAAAATACTAATCATTTATATTAAGATATAAATATTTCATTCAGTAAAATAAATCTCAGCTAAATATAAATAAGCAAATAAATAAGGAAGGTCTAGTGGTTTTTGCAGGCTTCTCACAGTGTTTTTCTCATTGAATTTCCTTTACACCCTTCAGCACCTTCCCTGTGCACAGAAATAATTCAAAGGCATGACTACAAAATAAATAGCATTTAAATAGGTATAAATAATCTTTGGGTTCATTCACTTAGAGACTGGGGACTGTTCAAAGGGGAGAAGGTTATTCTAACCTGCCGTTTCAAGAGTGGCTTTGGCTCAAAATCTCAAACACATAGTTTTGGGTTTCATATATGACTCATTAAGCCAACAGTTGTAAGATTGCTGTGTTGCCAAAGTTTTAACTATGTAAATGCCCTCTGAAGACACTAGAATATTAGCAGTTCTCAATGTATGACATTGTGAACTCCTAAATTTATAGGTTGGTTTACACAGGGAACATACTTTTCTTCAAACATTATGAATTTGTTAAAAATTGAGGTGTCATGGGGCCCTCCCTGGTGGTACCAGGGGTTGAAGTGCAGCACTATGAAGCGCTTCATAGCCACTGCAGCACAAGTTCAATCCCCGACCAGGGAAGTGATCCACATAGTGCAGCAGACCTCTCTCTCCTCACCCGCTGCTCCCCTCACCAGTGCATTTCAGTAGATCCACCTGGTCTGCACCCCACTCTGTCTTAGATGAATCCTCTCACCCCCTTCCCACCCCGCACCTCTTGCCTGTACCTCAGCTCTTGTATGCATAAATAAATAAATATTTAAAAAATTTGAGGTGCCACTTATGTGTAGGAAGTGTTCAATGTTTAGTGTTTTTAAGTGTTCAGTTTGATAAACTTTGATGGATTTATCCAGATAATCAATAAGATCACAGTTTAGCACCCAGAAAACTCCCTCATGTTTTCTTCCCAGAGTACCATCTCTAAGATATAACCTCTATTCTGAATTCTACCACCAGAGATTAGGTTTTTATTGATTTATAACTAACTTTTATTGATATATAGCCAGCATATGTTAAGTGCACAAAATGAATTAATCTTAAGGTTAGAGTGAAATATTTAACTGTCTATTTATGTAACTACCATCTAAAGCAATTTCAAGGATATTTCCATACCTTGAGGACTTCCTCAAGACCCCTTTCTGGGAATAACTTGCTCTCCCAAAGGAGTCCCTATTCTGACATCAGTGCTCCATTTTTCCTGTGTGGGGCTTTACATAAATGGAATAAATGTGTAGTATGTATTGTTTGGCTTTTGTTCAACATTGTGTCATGTTCTGCATCTAGCAATTGTAACTGCTGTTGATGGACATTTCAGTTGTTGCCAATTTGGAGCTGTTAAGAGTAAAGCTGCTATGAGTATTTTTTGTACCTTTTGGTAAACAATTTATACTAATTTCAATAAAAAGTATGGGTGTACAATAGCATTCAATGGGAGGATTTGACTTAATATGGAAAGGCCAAAAAATTATTACATTGCGATGGTTTTGGGGTGCTAATGTACTCTGAATCTCAAGCCTGAAGGCTGAGAACAATTCTCCTATATCTAGGAGATAAGGGGGACCATTCTTGCTATTAATGCTAGACCACTGATTTACTGTAAAGGTTATAACTCAGAAACAGCCAGAGGGAAGAATGCACGC
The DNA here is from genome assembly GCF_000260355.1 of Condylura cristata. NCBI lineage: Eukaryota > Metazoa > Chordata > Mammalia > Eulipotyphla > Talpidae > Condylura > Condylura cristata. The sequence continues at coordinate 39,655,214 of NW_004567108.1, forward strand.
TATGGGGAAGACTGAAAATTCTATGCCCTCTTCAGGTGCTCTGTTCTCCCCAATTCTCCACAAGTTCACTAAACTGGAAGCTCTCTGAAGTGCCCTCCTCTTGGATTTTTATGAAGGTTCATTACATAGGCATGATGATTAATTCATTGATCATTCTCAATTAATGCAACCTACCTTCTTTCTCCTAGAGGTCTGGGAAGGTTCATTACATAGGCATGATGATTAATTCATTGATCATTCTCAACTAATGCAATCTACCTTCTTTCTCCTAGAGTTCTGGGGAGTCGGGCTATAACTTCCAACCCTCAAACTGGTGGTGGTTCCTCTGGCAACCAGCCCTACCCTTAGGCTGTTTTCCAAGGTGGGCTTCATTAATATAACAGCAGATGCCTTTATCACTCTCAACCCTTAGGAAATTAATTCTAAAGGAACTAGGAGTCAGAAACTGGGTGTAGACCAGATATATAGAGAAATACATAGTTTGGTCACTTGAGTGGTCAAATATATAATTCTTATAAATTATAGTATCGCATGTTTCAAGTAGAATACTTAAGTGGAAGAAAATATACAGAGAAGTCTATTTGCTTTTGATTCTCACAAGTTGAAAAGTTGGTTATAATGGGTTGAATTGTGTGCCTCTCCTAACTACTCCCCCAAAAGAAAATCCATGTTGAAATCCTCACTCCAGTCTATCAGTGTGATCTTACTAAACTTGAAAATAAGTCTCAAGGGCACAGGAGGTTGGTACTGTGGGAATCCCTTGCTACTGTTGGCTTCATGTCTTCCACACCAGTAACAGCCCCAACACCAAATGGAATGCTCCCACTGAAATGCACAGTTCGGTGAGCTGCACCTCTATAATTGGGTGTGAAGGTAGGCGAGTCAGACCACCCCAAGATTCTCAGAACTTGTGCTCTCAAGATGCCCCACTCTGGTATGCAGAGAGTATTTTGACCTAAGAGCGCTGAAACCCCTTGAGCTAAGAAGCTTTGCCCTTCATCTAAACTCTTCTGATAGAAGAGATTGTCAGGTGCTAAACTTCTGCTATTTTCCTAATCAGAGAAGAAATCACTGCTTTCCCATTTAAGCCTGAGAAGAATGTAGTTTTAGGGCTTCTTCCAGTGGTATGCTCAGCCGTGAACGTATCTTCTTGAAGAATCTCATCTTTACTCTCAGAAATGATAAAGCATGTCTGTCATGAAATGTACCTTCTGCCCTATCTCCTTGATGCCCCAGGCCCATAAACTCAGGACAAATGTTCCAGTCCACTCAATTATTCCTTAGAATTTACAACTATGTGGGTGTTCCTGGTAGTGCAGGGAGGGGTTAAAGTCTCAGCACTGTCACACTACCATCACTGTGGCCAGGGAGGTGACCCACATGGTGCATGTCATACTGCTGTTCCCCTCAACAGTGTATTTCAGTAGATTTGGTTGTTCTGCTTCCTGCTCTGTCGCTGGTGAATCCTCTCACCCCCCTGCAAAACCTCTGGCCTACACCCAAGTTCTTGTATGCATAAATAAATCTTTTTTTTTGTAAGAAAAGGAATTTACAACCATGCTAAGTTCTCCACAGGTCCATTATGAATTTTTGTTTATTGCTCCTACTGGTCAGATGTTAATTTTTTTTTACATCCAGACTCCAAAGAATCTAGGTGAACTGGGAAACTCTCCCCTATCCCTGACAAATACAACCTTAAAAAAAGTGTCTACTTTAGTAAAAGAAGTCTACCCAGAAGTGAGAAAGAGGGGCACACACCTTAATTTTGCAGTTGCTTTTATAGATCTTAAGAGGCCTGGCTACCAAGAGTGACAGCATCAAGCCCAGGAGAAAGGGAACTGCTGTGTCCATGATCCTGCGGTCACACAAATCCCAAATATTATTTGGACACAGTGTTCAGACATGAGACCAGATTAAGTTTATTATTTTTCAATCAGTTATGTAAAACAAACTTACTCATTATTGCCATTAAGTCTTTGAAGAACTATCTATTTAGGATTTAGCTCTGGCTGTGTATGGGTATTAATAGAAAGTCCATATTTCAAGTCCTATAAAATAATAAAAGTGCTCTTAGCATATTATGTAAAAATATACTGTTACATATGTAATAATTTAAAAACGGGGGGGGGGTGTCTCGGCAAATGTGATTAGTGAAGATGACTTCAAACTAGGAAGGTTGGGTTCCTAACCGTGATATGACCAACATCTTTATTATGTTGGCCTGAGAGACCCAGAGGGAAGCCCAGGTGGGAACAGAGGATTGTAGCGATGCCTCTACAAGCCAAGGAATGTCAGCCATCACCAGGAAGCCACCAAGGAAGAGGTAAAGGAGGATTCCTTTCTGAATTTCAGAGTAATCTTGGCCCTGCTAACACCTTGATTTCAGACTTCTGGCCTCCCAAAATTCTGTTGTTTCTTTGGGCTTCTCAATTGTGGTACTTTATTATGGTAGTAAAGACTTAAAAGTAAGTCACTGCCGAAAGGAAAAGGAAGCTTTATTTTCAGAGGCAAAGGTGAGGGCTAGCCTGAGAAAGACTGTCAGAGTGAGCTGTGATCAGCTGCTCCCTATTCCCGCCACAACTATCCACCCCATCCAGTTAGATAGAGGGTTGTGAGAGGGAGGCAAGCTACAATGGGAGTAATATAACAAAATCATTCTTCCAGGAACTGGCATATGGTAACATCCTTGTGTGAAGGCTTATCTTACCTACTCAGGAGATCTTTATCTCCATGGACAGATGCAATCTGTTTGTGAGGAACACAGGAAAGAGGAGATATAATTTTATCTTATAGAATATGTTTTTTGGCCCACAAGTGCATCTGGTTTTTCCTGTGGAGGCACCAGCAGGAGGGGTTTGGAATATGGAGGGCAAAAAACCACAGTGTGCTTCACAGCTTATGACTGTTTTCAGACCTCTTCAGGGCCTTTCTCTGTACCCAAAAGTTGTTTTCCTTTCACAGTTCCCTGAGGAGACTGATACAGTGGACCTGACTTTGAATTCTTGCAAATAATGGGGGTGGAGGAAATAATGAGTCACCTGAATATCATGACCTACAGGTTTTTCAATGGCGTTCCAGTTTATTTTCTGATAATTGAAAGTATTTTCAAGAACATGCCCAGTCAACACAAGAATGCTAGGAAAGCAAGCGATAAAGGGCACAAAATGACAGAAAACTCAACTGAATGTACCTCAGGACTGACATGAACATTTCTAAAATTATTGGTTTTCAAAGATTAACCATTTACAAATACAGTAAAGTTTCACACAGTTAAACATCTCATTTAAATAGTAATCTAACTCTCTACAGTCTACCCCAATGGCAACAGCTCATCTTTTATATTTCCTAAGTATAGGTATTCTTTTTTTTTTTTTTTAAAGATTTATTTATTTGTGTATACAGAACTGGGGTACAGGCCAGAGGCTCAGGGGCGGCGAGAGGCTTCACCAGAGACAGAGTGGGAAACAGAACAAGCAGATCAACGAAGTACACTGCTGAGGGGAGCAGCGGGCGGGTCAGGAGAGGTCTGCCATACCATCTGGTCACCTCCAGGGCAGGCAGGAATCGAACTCATGCGGAAGCGGCTTTAGATTCTCAGTGCTGTGCTTTAACCCGCTGCGCCACCAGGAAGGGCCATAGGTATTCTTTTTAAGTGAAATGTTAACATGGGTTTCTGATATGTAATAGAAGTGAAGCTGCTCTAACTGGGGGAGAAGGGGACTTTCAGAAGGACCCCACACTTCTTTAGGTGTTATTTCTTAAGATTCTCAGGGCTCTAAACAATCTGAAAACTATGGAACTAAGATATTAACAATAGACATAAAATAAGATCTCAGTGAAGAAGGAGAACCAGAAAGTTCATTAATAGTGACTAATACTTTTCAAGACTCTGCTATTCCATATGCTTTTTTTTTTTTTTTTTTGGTTTCATCACTTTAGAAAATTCTTTGAAGTCTGTTTTAATGGCAGCACATTATAAGCAGAAATCATATTTCTACACCTGGAAAATTATTTAACAGATAATGCTGAAAATGATCCAGTTTCAAGGGCACTTTTTAAAGGCAGTCCATTGTTACTACCAATAAAAAGAAAACATTGTCCTTAAAGAAAGCCCAAAGTGAAAATAATTCTTGGGAAGAAGAAACATCCCAATATATCAAAGGAGATTCCAAGTAAATATAACATTTGGGGCTTTAGAAAGGACTCCCAAATGGAAGAGAAAAGGCAGTTATTCATTCAACACTGTATTTGATGTGTACAGGAATTTTTAATCCCAAAAATGTTGATTTGGGATTAAAAGAAATGACACCTTTGGCTAAGAAGAGAAATTTGTCCTAAAAAAATCCTAGGAACTGCCCTGAGTGAAAAAGGAAAAAGCAGCACCAGAATTGACAATCTACCTGTTCACCATACTGCGAGGATATGATCCTAAATCACTTTTAACTTCAGTAAGATAGATAAGTAGGAAATTGCACACAGATGAATACAGAATTCTTTCCATTCTTGGTACAGGTGCTTCATAAATCTGAATTTTTCTTCTGAAATGTTTGAATGCTATCATACTGTTTTAACCTCACATTCTGGTTAAACCAACTAGTTCAGGAAGCAATTGTTTCTCTATCAGACAGACTAAAATAAAAAAGTCAGTAAATAAATATTCAGTTTGATATAAAAAAGTAGTTTCAAGTAAAGTTTAAGAAAAACCTTGTATATCCCAATTCATCACCTTATCATATTCTTGAATTCTTTGTTTTATGTGAGAAAGTTTATTCTTTAGATAATCACAACGTTCTTTTTTTTCCAGAAATGTGGGATCCTGGAAACAAAACATAGTTATAATTTTAGCTTCTGACTTCTTTACCATGGAACACAGAAAGATATGCTTCCTCACCAAAGAACACAAAAATATATTAACACCCAGGAAATGACCCTTCATGTAGCCAAAATCTGCCTGAAAAGAATAAAATTAAGTTCTCTGCAAATTTTTAGGAGACTTTATTTTTTAGGAGACTATTTTTTAAACAGTTTTAGCAAAATTGAATGGAAAGTAGTTTAGACACCTTTATGTACTTAGTACTTTAAATACCATAGTTTAGCAACTTATAAAACTTATAAATGTAAATAATAAAGTATAGGAAAGACTAATAAAAGTTCTTTCTAGGCTCTACTGATTTGTGCAGATAAGTTAGAACATATAAAGTAACGCCCTTCTTGAATTTGAAAGAAGTATGGATTGAAAGTTTTAGATGGGTGCTCATTTCCCTGGGTTACTAAGTTGGGACAGAATCATTCAGGTCAGAGGTGAGAAGTCACCCATGTCCCTCAATAAGTAGCATTTTAAGAAATAGGAATCAGGATATTAATTTAGCTAAAATAACCTAAAGATTGCCAATTGTCACTACATGTATACTACAGTACATGTATACTGTTATACTCACATTCTTCTTTTTCTTAAACTCTTCATGGATTCTTGAAATTCTCTCATGTTCCTAGAAATATAAAATATTGACCCTTGAGTTAAAATATTAGCAATTACTCAAATCACCTCTCCAAGAACACTGGAATTACAACAGAAAACAATTTTTACCTAAGACTATATTGAAAAATCTTCACACACAGTAATTGGACCAGTATCTGAGGATTTCCTCTGTGCCAGCCCTGGCACCCAGGGCCAAACAGGCTCATGAAGACACATGAAGCCAGAAGCAAACCCAGCACATGACTCCCAGCTGAGACTCTGAGCAAATGAATTACCCTGAAACTCAGTTTCCATGTCAGTAAAATGGAAATAATAATGGTACTTCCTCATGGGGCTGTGAAAAGGTTCACTTATTTGAAATGATCCTTATAAACTACCTGGCACACAATAACCACATCAGCTTTTCAAGTTATTAGGGATTGGGATTAATGTTCAACTTTTGAATATGGCCAATACAAGCTACCTGTTTGGTTTAATATATATAATAGTTTATTTTTACATCATTTTGTGCATTTCTCCATCTCAGTTGTAATCCCCTTGGGCTTCCCATCACCAAATCACCCATGTGCCATCACCAAAATCCAGTGCATTTCCCTCCTCCCACTGTTTTTGATCCCATTCCATCCCACCCCTATAAAATGTCTCTGGTATATAGCTGTTCATTATTATCATTATTATTATTATTATTATTTTCTCTCCTGGTCTGTTATACTCCTGCTATGAATGAAACCATCTGATATTTTTCCTTTTCTTTCTAGCTTATTTCACTAAGCATGATCTTTTCCAGCTCCATCCATGTTGCTGCAAAAGGCATGTGTTTCTTTTTTTTGGGTTGCTGAGTAATATTCCATTGTGTATATGTACCACATCTTTTTAATCCAATCATCCACATTTGGGCATTTGGGCTGTTTCCATGTAAATAATGCAACAAGCTACCTTTTTAACTTCATTTATGAGTTGAATAAAATCAAAGATATTAAAGTGAGTAATCTGTTAAGGAGTTGGAATCTTGCATCCCAGGGGACAAGATTCTTATTTACCCATGGAAACCTATACTTTAGAGATTGTCAGAAACTATAGATCTAATAAATAAAATAAATGTAGTAATTTGTAGTTCTAAAATCTTCCCCTGAGAACATTTTCTATCACTACCTATTTCCTTTCCCAATGTACTTTTATTCTTTTCTGCTCCTGGCACAATAACAGTAGGGAATGTAGGCGGAAGCAGGCAGAATAGCCTGTGTGATATACCTCATAAAATGAATTTTTCTCAATTAAATAAATAAAAGTTTATGCACTGTCTGAGACTGTGTATTAAATAGCACTTGATGATTCCATGACTGTGCTTTTCTTAGCTTAGCTCTGTCTTTCAACTTATTTATTTTTTTTAGATTTACTTTTATTTATTTTCACTGCTCTGCTTTTAGCTCCCCCCTTCCCTTGGGCATGTTTATAAAGTCTGTGATAAGTCTCATCCAATCCAACAAATCTGCCCTCTCAGAATACCGACTAACCTGTCTTTAAAAGCTCATCTCTCTCTCCCTTTTAGGAACATAGGACTTGAAAACAAATTTAAACAGAGACTAACAGGGCTTTCAAAAAGAGCTAAAATAGTGATCTATTCATGACTATGTGGTAATTCCTCTCCCAACCTACATCTATTTTATCTGAACTTTCCTTGAATGTGTATCCTCAGCTTTTAAAAAAATCTTTACTACTAATATGAACTTTTAAATTCCAGCTTTATTCCCTTCTGCTTGGACTAAAGACTCCCACACATGTTGAAAGGAAGTCACTGGGGCGCAGAATCATGATTTGGAAAACCCTGCTATGAAATGTTACTGGCTCCCTAGGCACTGACTTGATTGAGGAGTCAACTATTTTTTTTTTTTTTAATCAGGGAAAGAAAAGTTCTTCATTCATTCATTCTTTCTCAAGTTACTTGAAATGCACTTTTATAATCATGCCCCTCTGGTGGCAGCAGGAGAGCTATGGGAAACATACTTTTTCTTAGGTAGTGGGACCTCCACTTGAAAGAACAGAAATTGCTCAACCCTGTCCACTGACCACAAGACTCACAGAAGAAGAAAGACCAATGGTAAGAATCCTCCAGTATGCTGTGTCATTTTCAAAGCAGATTCAACATCAGTTCATCCAGACTTGTTTTTTTTTAACAGTTGAGAAAACAGAGGCTTGGAGAGATTAAGTGAAGATCATCTTCAAGGGCACACGCCTTGCCACGCACTGTCTGAGACTGTGTATTAAGTGGCACTTGATGATTCCGTGACTGTGCTTTTCTTAGCTTAGCTCTGTCTTTCACCTTATTTATTTTTTTTTAGATTTACTTTTATTTATTATGCATACAAGAACTGGGGTGTAGGCCAGAGGTGGTTGGGGAAGTTGGGGGGGAAGTGTAACAGGTGGATCTACTGAAATACGCTGCTGAGGGGAGCAGCAGGGTGAGAGCCAGGAGAGGTCTGCTGCACCTTGTGGGTTGGTTCCCTGGCTGGAATGGGACTTCAGTCACAGTAGTGATAGTGTGACAGCACTGAGACTTGACCTCTACGCCACCAGGGGATCCCCAACTTATCTTGTCATGTTGGCTGAAATCTTGGGTTACTTCATGTCTTTTTTTTTTTTTTTTTTTTGTCTTCCTTATCAGGCTTGCTCAAGTTTGTAACTGAAGCAAATAAATATCCATTGAATGCTTGTTGGAGGATCACCA
>NW_004567108.1:39664527-39665834 GCF_000260355.1 Condylura cristata
TTTTGGTTGCTGAGTAATATTCCATTGTGTATATGTACCACATCTTTTTAATCCAGTCACCTACTTTTGGGCATTTGGGTTGTTTCCATGTCTTTTCAATTGTAAATAAAGCAGCAGTTCACATGGGGGTGCACGTATCTTTTTGAATCAGTGTTTTTGTGTATTTTGGATAGATATCTAGGAGTGGGATTGCTGGATGTGAAGTTATTTTATTTTTATGTACAAAAAGCTAGCAATGCTGTAAGGTAGATATCTCCATGACTAATCAAGGACGTTCATTTAGTCCATCTTAATGAAGCCTATGACTGTGGTACTGACAGAAACACAGACAGCATGTGTTGAGTTCGTATCTCCAGATCAGACCATGTTGGTGTGAGCAGACTTGGCAAGAATGAGAACTTTGGCCAGATTTTCTTGGGTGACTCCAGTAGAGCTGCTGGCGACCCATCTTGCTTTTTCAGAGGCAATGAGGCAAAAAGCTATATTTGCACTTTCTTTTAAAATTTTAAGTTACAGAATAGATTAAAGTATCAACTTTAAAAAGGACAGGTTATACATACAAATGTTCATAATTGCATTATTGATAATAGCCAAAAAATTGGAAAGAACCCACATGTTCACCAACTGATAAATGGATCAACAAACATGTGGGGTTATTCACAACATTTTCCATCACAAAAATGAAGAAATAATTCATGCTACCATAGGCATGAGCCTTGAAAACATTATACAGAACATTAAAGGCTACATATTTATATCATTGCATTTATATGACATGTTCAGAATAAGCAACTCCAAACAGACAGAATGGATGGAAAATGGGAACAAGCACTAACAGGAATACGAAGTGCTTTCACCACCGGAAATAGTGCTTCTCCAACACACCCTACTCAAAGGAGTTGGAGAGATACTGTTAAAGCACAGACACTGCACCAACAAAAGGTGATCCAGCTCAGTCAACTTCTTCTAGTGCCAGCTCACTTGTGCAATTCGACAAAGACTTCTCAGGCCCAGGAAAGAAAAAATGTATAAAAATAACATCGTTGGAAGCATGGTAGTAAAATTCAGAGTTTCTGCTGGGATGTTTTCCTGCAGCTTCTGACACAGGATTTCCACTGGGACAGGGAAGGGGCCAACGAGGATCCTTCTTTGAGAGGCTGTCACATGTCAAACCATTTTCCACACAGAGCTCTTTCTTCAAACACCTGGTCATTCAACAGCTGATGGTTTAGGGCTGCCCAGGTACTTCTTTGTCTGCATTTTGGGACCATTCATCTTTTTTGGAGGTGCAAATGACATCAAGAGAT
>NW_004567108.1:39665934-39682455 GCF_000260355.1 Condylura cristata
GCACTGAAGACCACTCCTGTCTCACCCGCTGTTGCCCTCAGCAGTGTATTTCAGTTAGTCTACTTTTTCTGGTCCCCACTCTGTCTCTGGTGAGTCCTCTCATTCTCTGTAGCTCTGGCCTGTACCCCAGTTCTTGTATGCATAAATAAAAAAAGTAAATCTTTTACAAAAACTTGTATCTGATAAATGTACCATTATTATGAGTCTTCCCAATTTTAGTATTAAAATTGGGGGACAAAAAAGACAGAACATTATGGAAAATGCTGAATTTCCATACCTTGGTTTACCTCTTCATCTTATTGATGACAATCAGGATATGATGTATGTCCCCAGTGGGTCACCTTTGCAGTTTTTGACCCATTCTCCATGCTCTTTGTGAGGGGGTGGCAAGCACCTGACTCTCTCTCTATAGAGAATGTATGGTCCTGGATGGCTCCCGACACACTGGCCATCCCTTTGTGAATAAGCCCTTCTTGAATTGTCCAGTTTGAGTGTGCTGACTCCTATAGGATTCTGACTGAGTTAATTTGTATCTTAGGTATATTTATATTTTGTCAAAATAAGAAAATAAAATATTGTTTAATAACTAAAACCAAAAGACATTACATAGACCGAACTGTAAACTGAATTAGCCACTTTGGCTGTCACAAATGACTTCCCTAGACTCAAGACAACAGACATGGATGGATATGGTTCTTTGCATTTCAAATCAGGCCTGATTTTACCCTTCCTCTAGCTGCCAGTGACCCTCCCAGGCAGCTGCAGCCACTGACCTGCTGGTTTTCCGCACGAAGTGGCAATCTGCTCATCACAGCGTCCAATTCATCAAACTTCCTCAAGACGGCCTGAACTTCAGCAGAGAGCTCTTTGTACTCTGAAAACTGGTCTTGGAACACAGCTTTATAGCGTTCTCGTTCATCACTTGACTGTATTACAGGATATTTTCTGAGGGAAAAATATAAACCAAAGTTTAAGCCTTTCTATTAAAACAACCTTACTGGGCCCTCTCTGGTGGCTTAACTGGTTAAAGTTCAGCACTATGAAGCTAGTTGCAGCGGCTGCAGCATGAATTCGATCCCAGCCAGGGAGGTGATCCACACGACGCAGCAGACCTCCCCTGTCTCACCCTCTGCTCCCCTCAGCAGTGTACTTTGTCAATTTGCCTGTTCTGCTCCCCACTCTGTCTCTGGTGGATCCTCTCACCCCCTGCACCTCTGACCTGTACCCCAGCTAATGTATGCATAAATAAATCTTTAAAATAATAAATAAATAAAACAAGCTCAATGGCAAATCACCTGTTTACTCCTCACCAACCTTATTATATCTTTCAATCTATACCTCTCATAACAAACAACTGTGCAAACAGATGATTTTAAGCAGAGCTGGACACAAATAGGAAAATGAAAGTCTCATATGGAACCACCTGACCTCCACCTTGACAGATTTAGATGGTACTTACGCCACGTAGTCGGGCATTACTATGGGTTTGGGAATGTGGCCTGGAGGGATGGGTCCACTCAGTAGTTCAGGTTTCATTTTTGGTCTCAAGTCTCTGAAATGAACTTCTTGGTCTCTTTGTCTGTCACCATTGGTAGCAATTTCACACTACAGTTGGAAGGAAAAGAAGATTTACTTAAAAGCAGAGGCAGAAAGAAAAAACATTCAAATTTATTCTTAAGAAGAAAATGGAGGGAGAGGCACAGCAGTAGGAAAATGGAAACAGTGGGCCCTCCCTGGTGGTGCAATGGATTAAAGCATAGCACTATGAACCTACCTGCAGCCACTGCAACATAAGTTTGATCCTAGCCAGGGAGGTGACCCACATGGCGTGGCAGACCTCTCCTGATCCACCCACTGCTACCCTCAGCAGTGTATTTCAGTCCATCTGCCTGTTCTCCTCCCCATTCTGTCTCTGGTGAATCCTCTCACCCCCTGCATCTCTGGCCTGTACCCCAGTTCTTGTATGCACAAATAAATAAATCTTAAAAAAAAAAAGAAAATGGAAATAGCAAATCACTTCAGAATTACTTGTATTATATTCACAAAGTTGTTTTGACTCTATTTTTTTTGTCATTTTTTTTGAAAGTCTGAAATTGTTTTGACTTTATTTTTAAACAAGATTTATTTATTTTAAAATATTTATTTATTAATGCATACAGAGGTGCAGGGTGGTCAGAGGATTCATCAGAGACAAGTGGGGAGCAGAACAGGCTGACTAATGAAGTACACTGCGGAGGGGAGCAGCAGGCAGGTCAGGAGAGGTCTGCTGAGCCATATGGGTCACCTCCGGGGCCGGAGATCAAACTCACACCAAAGCGGCTGTGACTAGCTTGCAGTGCTGTGTCCTAACCCACTGGGCCACCAGGGTTAGGGCCCAGGAAGGGCCCTAAAATATTTATTTTTATTTATTTATGTGTCCAAGAACTGGGGTGTAGGCCAGAGGTGTGTGTGTGGAGGGGCAGATAGGGGTGGTGGTGAGAGGATTCACCAGAGACAGCGTGGGGAGCAGATCCATGAAGTACACTGCTGAGGGGAGCAGTGGGCAAGACAGGAGAAGTCTGCTGCACCATGTGGGTCAGCTCCTTGGTGGGGGATTGAACACATACTGCAGTGGCTGGCACCAGTTTGACCCCTGTGCCACCAGGGAGGACCTGTTTTGAATGTATTTTTATCAAAGGGGGTCTTGAATTATGGGAATACATAGTAGGTAAAATGACCTGCAACCCCATCATGTACAGGTCAAAGGAGAATGATGATATACTAAATTGGGATCCTAAGTGATGTACACACTAGCTAACTGAAAATAAAACTAGAATTAAAGAATCGTTTAAAGCTAGAGATTCAGGGATAAAAGTGGAAAACACTTAAATAGAATAATAAAATGATACCAGGACTTGAGATGAATCAATTATAAGTGGCCAGTAGTACATTAGAAAGGGAAATCAGTTATACTGTTTTTATTATCTGAAAAGGAATGAAGGAAATCTAGAAAAAAGACTCTGGATATCTTTAACCTACCCCAACATTCCTAACCTGTTTCCCTAAGGAGGGTTATGAGATTCCTGGATGTGGGAGACAATGGTGTAAGTCAATCAATTTCTAAACCAGAGACTTACTAGAGGTAATTTTTGTTTAAAAAAAAAAAAGTTCCTTTGAATGGGTAGAAGACAAAGAAATGCAAAAGGTCTGGATTTGGCCTTATCTTGCCTTTGTACTTAAGTGTGGAGTTTTATATGGTGCCATCATAAATAAAGCTGCCTGATTTCCTTGTCATAAAAAAAAAAAAAAGGATAGAAAATAACCTAAGACGAAATAAGCCCGAGAGGAAGTATGGGGAGGACAGGTCTGAAGAGTTATATAACCCACAAAAGGGAAGTAGGAGTAGAAGGCCCAAGGGAAGCCACTCTGGAATGGGCAGGTTCACAAGTACGCCCAGCTTTGGGGATCCCATTAGGCCATGCCCAGAGTCCCAACTGATCTCAGAAAGCTGGTGAATGCCGAGAAAGGTTTCCGTTTTATACACACATAGGTAAGGAAATCCAGAAGAACCCTGGCTGTCTGTCACCTTCCCCAGCATTCCCTGCGTTTCCTGAAGGAGAGTTATAAAAATCCTGGTATAAGTCACCTGATTTCCCCCGTTAAGTAAGACACAGAGAGCTGAGTACATTCTCCAAGGTTCACTGCTAGGAAGTAGAAAAGTCAAGATTAAAACTTAGACATTTTTGGCTCATTGACACTTTAAGTGAATAATAAGGGGGAACCTGTTTACTTTAATGTATAATGCTCATACCCTAATGCTTCCTGAAATTTAGAGAGTCCAGAAAGGAGCTTGTGATGGGCAGGGCAGGCCATGCCGCAGGGAAAGTCAATGCTGACTCCTTAGAGTCGGAAGCTGCCCTCCACTGACCGCTTGGCCTTCAAAACATGCTTCCTGAATTAACTTGCTGAACGAAACTCTGAGTGGCTTGAAGGGCCCCTACTTCTTTGAAAACAAAAGCCAGAACGGGATTACATCCTTACTCTCTTGCCAAGCAGCTTTTAAAATCTTTTATTTCCTGACTTTCCCGTCTCTGAGGCTGCCTTTGGGGTGTGGCTTAACATTAGCTTTTTCTAAAACCATCAGCTCTTAACTCACCAAATAGCATGCCCTGTGGATTCAGTGGTGGGGCTGCTAACCAGCCCTAGGGGAAGGTTATGAAAAGGAGAAGCAAAGCTAGGTGGAATGAAAACCAGATCACCTCCTGCAAAAAGCATGCAGAGCGACTGGGCCCAAAACATCAAGAATGGGGGTGGAGAGCAGAATACCCTTACAAAAGAGATTAAGCAAGCCTATAGTTCTGAAGTTAGTGTCTTGTTTTGTTCTACCCTATTTAGAATGCTATTTCTTCATCCTAATGAAAGCTTCTATGTTGAATCTTGAAAATGAACCATGGTATCATGAAACATCAGGGCACGTTTTTTGGCTTATTTAAATGAATTGCTATTTCATAGCATCTTTCTGTAGCTTCTAAATATCTGACAATACATTTCCACACGACTGCTAAGAAGATGCTATGAAGCATGTCTACCCTCTAGAACACAGGAGTAGCTGTGAGGGTTAGGTTCACGTTTCCTGGTCAAAATGAAGAATTCTGCCCAGGTAGCCATATTGGGCAGAAGAGTCCAATAATGAGTTTTTTTCCTCTCCGGGTAATGTTTTTTAAGCAGGAAATATTTATTTTCCTTCCTTGCCCATCCCTAATTCCAAAATTTACTTTTTAATGTAAAAAGGGAATTCTAAGAAGCCAGAATATTTCAACAGAGAGTACTTAATCTGTATTAAATGTTTTTTAAACATTCTGTGCTCTAAACATCTGCTTCTACTCTTTTTAGGTAAACCTCACTATTTATCCATTTAAAAAATTCTACTGGGAAAGAAAAATCTGGAAGCATACATTAGATAAAGAATCAAAACCTCTTTAGGATTTCTGGGGAAGGATGTTCAAGCCTTGACACAGACCACTCTCGGTGTTCTTGATATAACTTTAATTTAATATAACGTTTTTCTTTTTTGGCTTCTAACATAAATCAGGGTTGTCAGCAAGTATCAGAAAAACTTTATTGTGAGGCAACAGAAAGAAAATTAAGCAATGGGGCCCTCCTTGAAGGTGCAGTGGGTTGGAGCACAGCACTATAAAGCTATCCACAGCCACTGCAGCTTGACTTTGATTCCCGGCCCAAGAGGTGACCCACATGGCACAACAGACCACTCCTGTCTCACCCGCTGCGCCCCTCAGCAGTGTATTTCAGTTACATCTCACTGTTCTGCTCCCCACTCTGTCTCTGCCGAATCCTCTCGCTCCCTGCATCTCTGGCCTGTACCCCAGTGCTTGTATGCATAAATAAATAAATCTTAAAGAAAAAAGAAAATTAAGCAATAGGGTAAATAATAATATGGATATAAGTACTAAGCTTTTTAAATTAAAAATGGCTAAATTTATTACAACACCAAATAAAGACAGAATAACCAAGTATGTAGATCTAAACAAGGGGCAGAAAACAAGTTCAGAAAGATTCAGAAATTTCCCTAGGATGACGAGGCTGGTAGTGTGCTTACCCCCAGCAGTGAAAGGACAAGAGTTGCTTCAGGAATGGTGAGGTCAGGAAAAGGTTTAACTACACTTGCATGTGGACTCAGACATGGGAAATTCCCTACCATCTGAGACAGAGGGTTAGTTTTATGCATAACTATCTCTACAACTGTTACACTGACAGATTGTTTTACAGTGGGCAAGTACTGTTTGATGCAAGCTTTCACACAACCAGGGGATGAGAGAGAGACGTGCAATTAATTGGAGGTTGAGACTGACCAGCTCGGCTGGTGACCTTCTGAACTGCAAACTGTATAGATAAGCATGCTGAAGCCAATCATAAACCTTGTTTAGAGAGCATCTGAAAATGAGCAAACCTGTTAATTATGTTTGCATTAGTATGTTAATTGTACCTGGGTGGGATCTTCCAATAGGGGGATTTTTATAACAATCTACTTAGAAACTGCCTCATCAGTAGTACTCAAACTCAGATTTGCTGAATTCAGAATTTGTTTTTTCTTTATTGCACTGCACTGCTTCTCTTGTGATAGGTAATCTGGCAGTTCTTCCCTGTCATGGAATAGGAAGGTAAAATGCAGACTTAATGAGAAGTTAGAGGCCCCACCTTTTCTATAAGGCTCTTCATTCATAAGCACAAAGGAGATACTTCAATGAATGAATGAATGACACTGATGTACTATTAGCTAGAATTCCTTCCACAGGCTTTTCCTCCACTTTATAAATATATTTCATAATCCTTTTTAAAAAGGATTTATTTATTTGTGCACATAAGAACTGCAGGCCAGAGGTACAGGTGGGGAGAGGATTCGCCAGAGACAGAGTGGGGAGCAGAACAGGCAGATCAACTGAACTACACTGTTGAGGGGAGCAGTGGGTGAGACTGGAGAGGTCTGCTGCACCATGTGGGTCAGCTCCCTGGGCAGGGATTGAACTTGTGCTGCAGTGGCTGCAGATAACTTCATAGTGCTGCGCTTTACACCCCCTCATGCCACAAGGGAGGGCCCCTGAACAAGACATTTTTAATAGTATTGGTTTTAGAGAATAAAGTTTAAAAATACTTCATAAAAGGTATTGCTAAAGTGTGTGCACTAAAAAAAAATGTGTGTATTTAGGCAAGGACTTGTACAAATTAGCAACCTGCTGAAAGCATTGGATAAGAAACGACCAGTTAAGAGAAGGGAAATGCAAACATACCATGAAAAATACTCAGCCTCACTCCTGGTAAGAGAAATGTGAATTATAACTTCATAAGATACTGTTCATAGGCCTTCTTGATGGCACAAGGGTTTAAGTCACAG
This sequence comes from Condylura cristata, assembly GCF_000260355.1. Lineage (NCBI taxonomy): Eukaryota > Metazoa > Chordata > Mammalia > Eulipotyphla > Talpidae > Condylura > Condylura cristata. The sequence continues at coordinate 39,672,824 of NW_004567108.1, forward strand.
CATTGTAAAGCAATCTGAAGCCAGTGCAGCACCCCCTTGCACTTGTGGCCTGTACCCCAGTTCTTGCATAAATAAATAAATAAATCTTAAAAATAATACCTTTTCAATGAGGTAAAATTATAATTTTTTTTTATTTGCTTACGTCTAAATAATTGTAACAGCATCTAATTTAACCCTCTCAACAAACCTGTTGGGAAGAAATTACCCCAACTTTATAAATGAAGACACCAAGACACAGAAAGTTAAATACCTAGCTTATCACCACATGGTAAACTGTGGAGTAGGAATTTCACTCTTGAAACAACAAAATTTGGCATCTGAAAGCAAAATGAGAAGGACTGAAAAGAAAAAAAAAAACTTTAAAGAGACTAAAGAAAGTTTGGGAAAAGTCACTTTCTTTTTAAAAAAAATTTAGGCATATATTAATTTGTGTAAGATTTCACTTAAAGAGAAGCCATAAATAGTTCTGTCTAATTTGATCACTTTAGTTTTAGGAAAAGCTTAAAGTCCAGTTTAGTAGATAGACTTTACAGACAAATGATCTACTTTAGGTAACTAGACAAAAAAGAAAAGCATTTAACAAATCTAGAGTTAAATATGATAACTCTTACCATTTTCCTTTTGGATGACAATGATGCCTCACTTATCTGTAACAAAAAGAAGTAAAATTAAGAGGAATTTTCAACAGAGTATAAAGCTACTTTGCAAATATTTTCATCTATTTGTATTTATAGTCCCCAATTTCACTGAGCCTGATTCTCTATTTGCTGGATGTTTCCCCACCCTTTTGTTGACATCTCCCTGGCCCAGTGGAGAGCGGGAGGAGGTTAAGTTTCTTGTTAACCAGGCACAGAGAGCAGAGCTAGAAATGGGGGTGGGAGAGACACTAGGTGAGTTGTTCTGAATGATCAGAGATTTTATTTAATCTTGGCTCCTATTACCTTGCACAATTCAAAAACTTGGGATAATTACACTATAAAATTAACAGAAAAGTCACAGGTCATTGCACTTTCTAAGTTTTAGGAAATGATAGCAACATACAAACAACCTCTAACATCAAAGGTGTTTCCAGTCTCTAATCAAGTCTATGATGACTTTTTATAATAAAAGCCTTACAGGAGCAAACCTTTGTTGATAAATCAAAAGAGAGTAAGCATCATATTGATAATTACAGTCCCAATCATAATACGAATGAAATGACATTAAGAATTCTGATGTAAATGAACTTAGATAAAATAATGAAATGTGTGTATTTTACTATCTAGGTTACACTGATTTAGAATCAAAAGTTCTTTTTTTTAAAGATTTATTTATTTATACGTACAAGAACTGGGGTACAGGCTAGAGGTGCAGGGCTGGTGAGAGGATTCACCAGAGACAGAGTGGGGAGCAGAACAGGCAGATTCACTGGAAAACACTGCTGAGGGGAGCAGCGGGCGGGGAAGGTGAGGTCTGCGGTACCACCTCTGGGCAGCTCACTGGCCTGGGATGGAACTCATGCTTCAGTGGCTTCAGACAGCTTCACAGACTGTGCTTAAACCCCTTGTGCCACCAGGGAGGCCCTGGAATTTAAAGTTCTTTTTATGTAAGGATGTAAATTTAAGAAAAAACACTTTTAAGTGGTGAGGTGAATTTTTAGAAATAAATTGAATTTATGTTGAGTTCACACAGCAAAAATAAATACTTTGTGGCAGCAAAGTACAGGCCACTTTAAAACTTGTTGAGGTTCTCTTATAATGCATAAGGTACTTGTCATAAAACACATGAAACAGTTAATATTAACAAAATGTTGGGCCTTCTCTGGTGGCGCAGAGGGTTAAAGCACAGCACTAAGAAGCTGAATCCACTTCAGCATGAGTTCGATCCCCGCCCTGGAGGTGATCCCACATGGCGTGGCAGACCTCTCCTGACCAGCCAGCTGTTTCCCTCAGCAGTGTACTTTGTCAGTCGGCCTGTTCTGCTCCCCACTCTGTCTCTGGTGAATCCTCTCACCAGCCCTGCAGCTCTTGCCTGTACCCCTGTTCTGTATGTATAAATAAATAATTCTTAAAAAAAAATGTTAAACATAATACTATTTTTTATTCAGTGACATTCAAGGTTCTACTACACATTCCTCACAAGAGAAGCAAAACATTAATTATTTAATGGTATAATGAAGCTAGTTAAACATATTCTTAATTAACATCTTTGCTACCATTCAAATAAGATAATTTTATTTTTCAAGTAAAATAATTTTTAATAGGGCTTTTATGTAATTATATCTTCCAGGTATTATTATTATAGTTGTTGTTAATAATACTTCCTTTCTTCTCTTCCTCTCTTCTTCTTATACTTAATTAAACTCTAGAAATAAAAACAAAGGCAGGGCTCCCATTCTAATTTTGGAACACTAATCTCCCCAAAATAAGGATGAAGCATCAGAATGCCTGGGCATGCTTTCAAGGAGCCGGTTTGTGAGCTGGTTCATCACAACTCTACCTTTCCATCTTAAAAAAAAAAAAAAAAAAATCAAATACGGTTCACTATACTCTTACTTGGCTTTGTTTAACTCGCTGGAAGAAAGTGGCACTCATTGTAACAAATTAAAAAAAACATTTTCCTGTAACCAAAAATTGTTTAATTAAAAAAAAATAATATAAGTTTATTTTTACATCATTTTGTGCCTTTTTCCATCTCACTTGTAATCCCCGTGTTTCCCATCACTAAATCACTCATGTGCCATCACCGTAGTCCAGTGCACTTCCCTCCCCCCACCTTTTCTGATCCCATTCCCCACTCCACCCCAGTAAAATGTCTCTGGTATATAGTTGTTCATTATTATTATTATTTTCTCCCCTGGTTCTTTATACTCCTGCTATGAGTGAAACCATCCGCTATTTTTCCTTTTCTTTCTGGCTTATTTCATTATGTTTGCTAAATTGTTTTAAGTAAAGAATCAAGATTGTTCTCAAGCTTACTTTAATCTTGAGATGCTTCAGTTATTCCCCCTTGCAGAAACCCAGTAAATGTGTCTCTCCCTTAAGCATCAGATATAATAACGCAGCTAAAATTCTACATACAACGTTACACATCTGGTGCGTACCCAGTCCAAGCAGTTCAGCTACTGAACTAGGACTTTCTAAGTTCAGATTAAAACAAAAGATTTCTAGGAAAGCTTTGTTTTGAAAACTATACGTATTTAGTAAGGGAATAAATAACAGGCAAAACCTCTTACCTCCTGCTGTTCCATGTATTCCCTGTGTCTCCGGGCGGCCTCATGCCGCCACAACTTCAGGCAAACCAAACCACTGATGAGATAGACAATCATGGTGACAAACAGGAAGATCATCGCCGCTATCTGTCCTCCTTCCACCCGGCAGAACACGGCGTTCACTGGTGTATTAAATAACGGATAGTAGCAGAGGCCACCACGGTTGGTGTCATTCACATAGACTATGGCTGCAGCCATATACAAAATAAACAAGGCAATGTTAATTCCAAATTCGGTGAGGGGCCACCAATTAGAGTCCAGAAGAATCGTCCGATAATACATGGACATGCCAAGCACTAGAAGAATGATGGAGGCGATCCAAGCTAATCCCGCAACCACGAGTACAAAAGGGGTTTTGGGGCCAGTGTAGTAATAGCCACCATACATACTGCCCAAGCCGCTGCCTCCCATGCCATAGGATGGGGAATACCCAAACAAGTTATACCACTCGCTGTCTTTGTGAATGTAAGCAGTGACACACGCAAAGACACCAGCCCCCAAAAGCAGCTCCGCCACTCCCAGAATTCTCAGCAGGCCTGCCCACGACTTCATGTAGGAATACTTTAGGTTATACTCCTCCACCTTCTCACTGTATGTTCGGACAGTTTGTGTATGTCGATCTAGAGATCCATAGGCATCCTGGGGAAACATGGCCTCTTTCCTACAAGTAAAGGCTCCTTCTGATTCTCCATAAGGATCTTTGCAAGAGGCGGGAGGAGAACGGTGGTTTAGTCTTGCCGGAGAGGCAGGAGGCGAACATTCCACTCCATCGGAGATGTACCTGATGTCAGACACGGGCTTATCCCATTCTGGGTCTTTTTTTTTCCCTCTAAAGAAGTTCTTCCAGGAGTCAGGGACAAAGCGCCTTACAGGTTTGAGATCTGGTGCTATGGCTGGCTCCTCTGTGTCATCTGAGTAGAACACTGGGCCGAATGGCGGCTGTAATGGGAGAGGGGGCGGTGGCAAAGGATCAGCGCTCACAGCCAGCTCACTGTCATGAAGTGTCTGGAGGGTTCTTATGGTGCCATCTTGATAGGGCAATTCCTGCGGGACCTCGTCGTAATGCCTGTCCCTATTCCTGGATCTTCCGCCATTTGACGACATTTGCAATTTTTACACCTGTAGCCAAGAACAAACTCATCATTTATGCTTAGTTATTTATCTTTTCAGTAGTACTGATTTATCCTTTAGTAGCAAATAATCATATTCAGGAAACAATTGTGATGTCTAATGCTAATTAAATATATAAAATGATAACATAAACATGTATACCTTATTTATTATTACTATTATTTTTAAAGATTTATTTATTCACACAGAACTGGGGTACAGGCCAGAGATGCGGAGGGTGAGAGAATTCACCAGGGACAGAGTGGGGAGCAGAACAGGCAGATCGATGAAGTACACTGCTGAGGGGAGCAGCGGGCGGGTCAGGAGAGGTCTGCCGCGCCACATGGTCACCTCCGGGGAAGGCGGGGATCGAACCAAGCGGAAGCGGAAGTGGCTGAAGCTTCTTATTGCAGTACTTTAACCCGCTGCGCCACCAGGGAGGGCCACCTTATTTGTTATTTTAAAGGATTTATTTATGCATACAAGAACTGGGGTACAGGTCAGATATGCAGGGGCTGAGAGGATTCAACAGAGACAGAGTGGGGAGCAGAACAGGAAGACTGACTGAAATACACTGCTGAGGGGAGCAGCGGGTGAGACAGGAGAGATCTGCTGCACCATGTGGGTCAGCTCCCTGGCTGGGATTGGACTCTTGCTGCAGTGGCTGCCAACAGCTTCATAGTGCTGGGACTTAATCCCTTGCACCTCTAGGGAGGGCCCTAAACATGTAGACTTTAAATATATGTAACAGCAATGTTAGTCAGTAATATAGTCAACATTCTCTGTGATTTTCAGGGCAGTCAAAATCTTATTTTATTTTACTTATTTAAAGATTTATTTAATTATGCATACAGAACTGGGGGACAAGCCAGGGGTGCAGGGGCGGTGAGAGGATTCACCAGAGACAGTGAGGGGAGCAGAAGAGGCATATCGACAAAGTACACTGCTGAGGGGGGCAGCCGGAAGGTCAGGAGAAGTCTGCTGTGGCACGTGGATCACCTCTGGGACTGGGGATGAACTGGCACTGAAGCCTCTGTGCCTAGCTTTCAGTGCTGCATCCTAACCTGTTGTGCCACCAGGGAGGGCACTGGGCAGTCAAAAATTTAAATCTTAGTTTTCCATGAAAACATTAATAAGTCCAAATTACCTATAAGCCCTCTAAACAAGCTCTAAACACAAAAATGAAAATAATAATAGTAATACAGCAAACAAGAACAAGTGGAGTTCTTTCATCAGACATCTAAATCAACATATTTAGGAGTCTGAACAAACCAGCATTTGATGGCTCAGCAAATACTCTTCCTTTTCATTAACTCATCTGTTTTGGAATGGCACAGGAGAAAGTCTGTTAAACACAGGGAGTGGCAGCCTCCCTGCCTGCCTGTGACTATGCAGGTATCTCTTTTTCTTTTTCTTTTTTTCCTAATAAACATTTCCTTTGAAAATGTAAAAACACAGGGAGTGAAGAACACCTATCCTTCCTACTGGCAGGCAAATCACTTTCAGGAGTTCCTTTCTCTGCTCTAAAATATTAACATTTGATACTAGGCTTTAGATATTAAACCTTCAGAGAAAAAGGTCACCCAAGATTATGATTCCCAGGAAATACAACACAGAGCGGCAGCAATGACCATCTCTCTGGAGATCACTTTCTCCAGAGCAATTACTTACAAGTGATTTGCTGTTGCCCTGAAAGATTCAAACTAACTTAGAAACAGTTTGATTCACCTGTGAAATACGGCAAGAGAAAGCACTTTTACAAAGCATATTGATTTCCCTGATGAAATCACACAGATACAAAAAAGGGAAATGATTTGCTAATGTAACTACTAGATTTAAGGCACATTGAAGCCCCCACCCCCTCAGGGGGCAAATGGCATTTACTTGGCACTATGAATGTGTCAAATGAATCATTCTAGCTTTGTGGTGTTGAACAATTTAGAAATTTCAAAGGCTTCAGTTTATTTGCTTTGTAAAATGGAGACCCATTATTCAACAAATATTCATAGAGCAACTGCATGCACCAGGCTCACTCTGGACACTGTTAGTCCATTTCAGGAGACAAGTGAATAAAGCTAACTGCAATCCTTGCCTCCATGGACTTGTATGTGTGTTTGTGTGTACAGGTAAGAGGGGAAGTGAAATATGTCGACTATTAAGGCACAAAATTAAGGAGATGATAAGGAGTGCCTCAAGGAGAGAGTATTACAATTTTAGAGACCAGGGAGGAGAGAGTATTACAGTTTTAGAGACCAGGGAAGTCTTCCTGGAGAATCTGACACCTAAATGCAGAAATGAGGGAGATGGAGGAGGAAGGCAAGTAGGGGTGGAGGTGAGGGGAAGCATCCAGGCAGAGAGAACAGCAAGTACAAAAGCTTTAAGGCAGGAGTGTCTGACACTTCTGACCAGATTAAGGGACTGAGGGAGGAAGGACAATGAGGCAGCAGCACAGGGACTGGTAGAAGTGAGGTCTTCGGAATTAGTAGGGTCTTTTAAAAACCATTAGAATGGATTTAGGCTTTTCCTGGACTGAGATGAGAAGCAACTGGAGGACTAAGGAATTCCTGTGGTAGAAGAGAGTGAAGATAGCAAATTCTAGATATAGAGAATTAAAAAATTTACTAAAGAAAATGTTGCAAACCTAATAGAATATTTTTAATAAAGAAAAATTTTCAAACATAATAAAAAGTGGAGAAAACAGTATTATGAAGCCCTATCTACCTATTGACCAGCTGTTACTACCAATTTACAAAGAATCTTGTTTAATTTATATCCCAACCTTATTCCTTCTACCAATAGATTACTCTGAAGCAAATCCCAGGCATCAGATCATTAAATGTGCATTTTTCTACCCTTCTAGTTTAACCCTGGGGAGAAGCAGCCCAAGAATTTGAGATCCCTGTCAGAAATGTATCTGTAGGGGAGTCTGCAGCAGGGTGGGCATGAGCACAGACTACACAGCTGCCCAGGAATGGGAGGTGATGGGCAAAAGGTCTAGATTCCGGGGTCTTCTAACTGGGTGTTCCAATTTTAGAAAATTAACTGAGATAGCCCCAAAGAAGTAGATAGACAAAAGAGCTTTCAAAATGATAGCAATTAGCAGTTCTTTTTGTATCTTATCTCTTCAGCTCTTGTCTAAAAAGTTTAAACCCTAGAAATGCACAGGAGACAGTTCTCGAAGTACATTTTCTTAAGTGGAGGAAGAAGCACAACAAATATTTTCAGCGAGCCTCACATACTACCCCTAAATATTTATATGTGCATTTACAGATTACCCCTTTGCTTAGTTGGCAAAAGTATGCTTCACAGTAATGGAGTTAAACCATCCTCGCTTGTAAATAGTGGCTTATTTGAATTAGACCTCCTTACCAATGTTTAAATAAAAAGCAAGAACATTATACAGATTTAGAATTGTGGCGTAGCAACGCACGAGATTTTAGACGGGAAAAGTTGGTTAACTATCTCGAGAGCCCTGAATACCTGCCAAGGTGTCACTGAGCGTCTATTTAGAGTCAACATGCTGAGGCAGAGTGGGTCCTGGTTTTGCTCAAGCCCCCACCCCGCCCTGCCTGCCTGCTCTGGGAACACCTGTCTCGAATAGAGGGAAACGGTTTTTCCGGTAGCGTCACAGGAATGAAGTTTAGTCACCTTTACACAAACAAAATCCCCGCTCCAAAGGGCTTAGAACGAGGCTGGGGCACATTCGCGACGCTCTGGGATTCCAGGGAGTTGGGAAAGCGCCGTGGGATTCAAACACCCGAGGGATACCGGGGGTCTCTCCCCAGTTCCCCGCACCAATCTCGTCGCTGGAGGCGCCCGCCGCCCCGGAGCGTGCTCCGCTTTCGCGTTTCTGACCGAAAAGCCGCTCACTCTTCCGGCATTCCGCCCAGAAGTGGCCGGAACTAAGTCGGCCACAAGTGCCCGAGTCGGGTGGCCAGGTAGCCGCGGCCGGAAGGACGGCGGCGTCTCTGCGCCCCTGTCGGCTGAAGGAGGTGGGGCCCTCCTCTGCCCGCTCCGACTGAGGCTCTCAGCCGCACGCACCGAGCTAGAGTCGCGCCCCGCGGAGCAAGAGCGGCCCCCTTCTCCCCGCGGACTTTCTCCCGGGGCGCGGGCTCCACCCCGCCTGCCCCACTCACCTGCGCGACCGCCGGGAAGAGCGCGCTCGCCGCCCGCGGCACTGAAACCGGGATCGAGCTGCGGGGCGGGGCCGGCCAAGCTCTGCCCCGCCCGCTGGGCTTTGTGGAGCCAGGGCTCCCCGTGGGGCCTCAGTGGGTCGAGGACTGCCTACCTCCCAGCACCTCCCAGCTATGGTGGCAAACCAGGCTCGCCGCTCAGTTCTGGAATGCTAGTTGGGGCACATTTCTGGAAATGCTACAGAAAAATTGCCTTCTCTGTTACTGTAAAGTTTGACTCTGGAGTACTCTGCCCAATGCCACATGACAATTTTATGTTAGGAAATGTTAAATGAGAGGAGAACAAAAAGAAACTCAACATTTTAATTTTGATATAAATTATGTAAATACTTTCCAAAAAGTATCTACAGTATTCCACTGTACAACATATAAAATGGTACTGGAGAGGCTAGAGATCACAGAGAATTGAATAAGGCACCAAGTTTATTTACACTCATAATTGTATTCTAACCTGTTTTATAATGCATATTTACAAACCCCACAAAGTTTTTATGTTCTGAATTCCTTCTTCACATTTTCTGCTATGTAGCATAATGTTCTAACATATTTCATGCACACTGATCTCTGCCAATATAACTCACAATTCTAAATAAATACTAGAGAAAAAAAATTAAGACATTATTTGAAGGCTTGTCTAATTCAAGATGACAGTAGAGTCAGTTCATTGTGCTGAAATGTTACAAGTGAATAATTATACTGTAAGTCATCTGAAAAATATATTATCTCTGTTCAAGTACCAATGAATAAAACTAATATGAATTTGTCAATAGTACTGTGTCTGACAAGCTAGTGGCTACGTCCCATCGCTCTCATAGTCTTCTATGATCATGTCTTCTTCCTCCATGTCTTCCTGGGCTGAAAAGGGCTGAGGTTGACTAGCAGGCAGTTCACTCCCACTATTCTGACTCAAAGGAAGAGATGAGGCCGGTTCAGTGGCTTGAGTGCATTCACCCAGAGCTTCCTTTCCAGGCTGATCTCCATTAAGTTGTGCTTCATCTCCACTGTCTGGGTCTATAATTCCCTGCTCCCTGTCAGTGAGGGCTTCCATTTTCAACCTGTAGGATTCATAATGCTGGCAT
>NW_004567108.1:39684260-39687063 GCF_000260355.1 Condylura cristata
TGGGAAACTATAGCTCTAGTTCTTAAGTGGTACCATTTAATAGCAATATTAATCAAAGGTAACATTAAAATATGGTTATAGTAAGTGATAGCAAAATGTCTTTTACTACAAAAGATACTTCTCCTCCCTTGATTTTGAGGCCATAATCTTGGGGTTAAAGAAGCCTGTGAAGAGAGTTGGTTTTGCTTTAATTCAGAGGGATATGAGGGACAAAGCAATGTTTACAAAAGATGTGTGAGCCTTGATCACATCTCCTGTGGGATGATGCTTTAAGAACCATCCATCATTATCTTTCTGTAATAGGAAAGACGGGTGCTACATAGTTAAGCATAATCTAGAAAAAACCATGAATATCACAAAGGCATTAAGGAATCTATGAGGGTAACAGAGAAAAAAAAGTCCCAGACAAAAGTTTTCCATTGGAAATTCCTTTCTACCAGGAAGGACAGGTATGAGAAGTAATATGTTCCATTTATATAATTCACTTTTGTCCTTTTAACTAGGTAAAAAGAAAGATCTTTTCAAATCTTTTAAAAATCATGCCTAGGTCCTCCCTGGTGGCTCAACAAATTAGGACGCAGCACTGCAAGCTGGCTGCAAGCTGCTTAAAAGTGAGTTCAATCCCTGACCCCGAAGGTGATCCACATGGTGCTGCAAACCTCTCCTTTCCCACCCGCTGCTCCCCTCAGCAGTGCACTTCGTTGATCAGCCTGTTCTGCTCCCCACTCTGTCCCTGGTGAAGGCTCTCACTGCCACTGCACCTCTGGCTTGTACCACAGTTCTGTATGAATAAGTAAATCTTAAAAACAAACAATGCCTGAGTATAATTTGACCTACAATTAAATTCAGTGGAAAGGAAATAAAGATTTTCTGTTAACCCATTTTATATTATATATATATATATTTTTATATATTAGCCCATTTTATAGTAAAATGAACAGTACTGATAAAGATTAAAATGTCTATTTTTTTCAGTTATCTAAATTTTCTACGATAAGGGAATGAAGAAGACAGTGTTAACTTTTGAGGTAGTTCCTGTTCACTGTCAACTTCAACGACTGGCTAAGAATACCTCTTGGCAAGAAAACTAGAAAGGAGTTTCTAGATATCCAAGATATATTAAACTAGAGGATTTTAATGATTCTCTTACTGCTGTGATTCTATCAGCCTATTTGACCTGATATTCTACCGTGAACTGGTAAAAATATACTGTTATATAGATGGATCTATAATACAATCATATGGCCTTTAATTAATGGGTATATGATATGTATTTTTGCTTTTACAAACATCATTTACTCACTGCATACTGAATAGATAACATGCAATGGACAATTCAAAAACAGTTCTTTGAAAATTAAAATTATCATCTGACCTTCCAAAGTGTCGCTTCAGAGGAAGTTTCCCAATATCTTGTATAAAAGAAATCTGAGCTGAAACAGATTTATAAAAAGATTTATATAGACATTTCTCTAAAGAAAATATACAAATAGTAACTACACATAAAAAGATGTTCAAAATCACTAACCATTAAGAAAATGCAAATAGAAGCCACAAGTCACCCGAGGCTATTACCAAAAGACAGACAACAAAGTTTGTCAAGGATGTGGAGAAACTAGAAACCTTATTCACTACCAGTGGGAACAGAAAAATGGTGTAGCTGATGGTAAAGCAGTTCCTCAAAAACTTAAAAACATGGGACTTCTCTGGTGGCACAAGGGATTAAAGGACAGCACTATGAAGCTATCTGAAGCCACTGCTAAACGAGTTTGAACCTCAGCCAGCGAGGTAACCCACATAGTGGAAGCAGACCTCTCCTGGCCCATCTGCTGCTCCCCTCAGCAGTGTATTCAATTAATTTGTGTATTCAGTTAATCTGCCCATTATGTTCCTCACTCTGTCTCTGGCCTATATGCATAAATAAATCTTTTTAAAAAAACCTTCATGGGCCCTGGTGGTGCAAAGGGTTAGGTTGTAGCAATGCAAGCTAGCCTCAGCCACTTCAGTGCAAGTTCAATCCCCACCATGGAGGTGATCCACATGGTGCAGCAGACCTCTACTGTCTCACCAGCTGTTCCCCTCAGCAGTGTACTTTGTTGATCTGCCTGTTCTGCTCCCTACTCTGTCTCTGGTGAATCCTCTCACTGCCCCTGCACCTCTGGCCTATACCCTGGGGTTCTGTATGCATAAATAAATAAATCATTAAAAAAAAACACCTTAAAAATAGATTATGTGATCTATAAGTTCTATTTCTGGGTATACAATCAAAAGGATTGAAGGCATAGCCTTGAAGACATATTTGTATGCCCATATTCAGAGCATTGTTATTGAAAATAATCAAAAAGTGAGAGCAGTTTAATTGGCTACTGATAGATGGATAAACAAAATGTGGTATATATACAGCATGTAATTTTATCCAGTCTTAAAAATGAAGAAAATGCTATAATGTGGAGGAAACTTGATGGCATGGTAAGTGAAATAAGCCAGCCACAAAAAGACAGCTATGTAAGATTCTACTTGTATGAGTTACTAAGAGTAGTCAAATTCATGGAGACAGAAAGTACATGGCATAAATGAGAGCTTATTTAGTGTTTTATGTTTACAGTTCAATTGTACAAGATTAAAATGTTCTGTGGACTGGTTGCATAATAAGATGAATATATTTACCACTAGTGAACTGTTATTATTTAAAATGGTACATTTTCTGAGAAAACATTAAGAAGATATAAAGCAAGAGGCTATGGCCCTTGAGCTGTGATCTCCTTTCCTTCTTTAGCTTGAAAGACACTTCACTCTGTGGGTA
>NW_004567108.1:39687468-39694960 GCF_000260355.1 Condylura cristata
GTCCCTTCCTGGTGGTGCAGGAGGTTAAAGCACAACACTATGAAGCTATCTGCAGCCACTGTAGCATGGGTTCTATACTGGGCCAGGGAGGTGACCCATATGGCTCAGCAGACCTCTCCTGTAACACCCGCTGCTCCCCTCAGTGGTGTACTTTGTCAATCTGCCTATTCTGTTCACCACTCTGTCTCTGGTAAATCCTCTTGTACTCTGTACTTTTGGCCTGTACCCCAGTTCTTGTATGCATAAGTAAATAAATAAATCTTTAAACAAAAACAGTTCAGCCAAGTCAATAAAAACAAATAGCAAACAATGATAAAAACAAGCCCAGATGGAGGTAGTAAACATGCAGAGTTGCTATGATATATTATCTAAAATGTACAGTTTTCAACAAAACAGTGCAAGACTATGCAAATAAACAAAGTGTGCCCCATATACAGGAAAAGGGTAGGCAACAGAAGCTTCCTGTGAGAGGGCCCATGTATTAAGTTTAACAAAGACTTCACAGAAGCCATTATAAATACATTTAAAGAATAAAAGGAAACCATGCTTAAAGAAGTAATGGGGTCTATAATTATAATTCTCATAAAATAAAGTATGTTAATAGAGAAATTACAAAAAGAACCAAATGGAAGTTCAAAAGTACAATAGCCAAAATTCACAAAAGGCTGAATAGCAGGATTTGAATGAATAGACAGGAAAATCCATGAATTTCAACATTGATTGATAGAGATTATGAAAGTAAAGAAAAAAAGAGAAAACAGTAGAAATGGGATATTTGTGAGCATTTTTACAAGTAGGACTAGAAAAGAGGACAAAATGAGAGGAACAGAAAAATTTTAAGGAAGTGATGTCTGAAATGACACAGTAAATAAAATGAATGAAATGGGATAAAAATTGGAACAACAAAGTCAAAACATCAGATGTAATGACATTTTAAAAATATCACCATATGCTAATCATCACAGATTGAGCAAATCCTCATCTCTTATAAAAGGGATCTCAGAGATGTCTCTCCACCATGCAAGACACGACAACAGACACTACAACTAGTGGGTGAAATTTATTAAGATGGGATATTTCACAGTCTGAAAGTATCTCCTCACAAAACACTAACTCTACACTGAAAAATCTAAGCTATATCATTTTACTATGTAATAAAAATTAACTTTCCTAATAATGGTATAAACAACATATTCTGATATATGCTGAGAATACATCACTTTTGTGGTTTTCTTGTCAAATTTATATAAACTGAATCAAATCATGAGGAGTCAATCACAAATCTGAACCAAGGCAGTCTACATTGTAATTGCCGTATATGCTTCAAAAATTTCATGGACGGGCCCTCCTTGGTGGCTCAGCGGGTTAAAACACACCACTATGAAGCTAAAGCCACTTCCTCATGAGTTCGATCCCCGCCTGCCCCAGGAGGTGATCCACATGGCATGGCAGACCTCTCCTGACCCACCCGCTGCTCTCCTCAGTAGTGTACTTTGATGATCTGCTTCTTCTGCTCCCCACTCTGTCTTGGGTGAATCCTCTCACTGGCCCTGCACCTCTGGCCTGTACCCCAGTTCTGTATGTACAAATAAATAAATCTTTAAAAAAATTTTTTTCATGGACAAAGAAAGATGAGGTATTGCTCCAGACTAAAGGAGACGACAGAACATGGCAAATAAATAAATAAATGCATTGTTACCTTGTACTAGACAAGAAAAGGAAAGGACAAGAAAAGGAATAAGTTTTTGTTGTTATTTTACAAAGGACAATATTAGGACAACCAACAAAATTTGAGTGGAATCTAGTGATTCAATGTTAATTTCCTAATATTGCTATGCACGTTGTGGTTATGTAGGAGACTATCCTTGTTTTTAGGAACTACAGACTGAAGGATTTAGGAAAAATGGGCATCGTATCTGCAATTTACTCAAACATGGTTAAGAATAAAAATGCATGTGTGTGAAAAAATGTTTAAAGAAAATGGGAGAGAATAAAAGGCAAAAACAGCAAAACTTAAAAATTAAGGGATCCTGATAAAGAATATGTAAGAATTTTTTGGGGAAGTAAACATTCTTTTAAAATGAACAATGATGTAATTATATATATATACATATATATATGACAATAATGTAAACATGTATCACTGAAGTGTGCACTTAAAATGCCTAAATTGATATTTTGTATTATGTATATTTTACCTCCATAAAATAATTATACCCCTCCAAAAAAAGGATTCTTTTGTACCATCTTGTAATTTTTTTCTAGGTTTTGTATTTTTTTAATATTTTACTTTTACATCATTTTGTGCCTTTTCCCATCTCAGTTGTAATCACTGTGGGCTTCCCATCACGAATTCACTGTGTGCCATCACTGTGTGCCATAGTCCAGTGCACTTCCTCCCACCCCCCATTTTTTATCCCATTCCCCACTCCACTCCCATAAAAGGTCTCTGGTATATAGTTGTTTATTATTATTATTCCACCCCTACCCCCATCCTTTATGCTCCTGCGATGAGTGACACCATCCTGTGGTTTTCTTTTTCTTTATGGTTTATTTCTATTTTTTAAAAAAGATTTATTTATTTATGCATACAAGAAAGGGTGTATAGGACAGAGGTGCAGGAAGGTGAGACAGGAAACATTTGTTGCACCATGTGGGGTTAGCTCCTTAGCTGAGGATCAACTGGTGCTGCAGTGGTTGTGAATGGCTTCATATTGCTGAGAGTTAACTTTTTGCACGACACTAGGGAGGTCCCCTTTTTCTAAGTTTTAAAATATTTCAAGCCCTCCCTGGTGGCGCAGCGGGTTAAAGCACAGCACTGAGAATCTAAAGCCGCTTCCGCATGAGTTCGATTCCCGCCTGCCCCGGAGGTGACCACATGGTGTGGCAGACCTCTTCTGACCGGCCCACTGCTCCCCTCAGCAGTGTACTTCGTCGATCTGCCTGTTCTGCTCCCCACTCTGTTTCTGGTGAAGCCTCTCGCTTCCCCTGAGCCTCTGGCCTGTACCCCAGTTCGTATGCACAAATAAATAAATCTTTAAAAAAAGAAAATATTTCAAATCTCTAGATTCTGATCCACAGGTTAATCACATCCAATGCCCAAAAGTTATCTCACTTCTGCCTGTGAATGTAGACTTTTAATTCTTTAAGTAATAATGCTTTTAAAAGACATGACTTTCATTATCTGAAGAGAGATAGCTATAATCCTCTCTTCTTGTTCTTAGTGAGACAAGCCCTATCTTTAAAATATCTGAGAAGTTTGATAATCACATAGTAATTTTAAAAAGATCACACAAACACACAATTTCTTTTTTCTAACTTAAAGATCAACACAGACATGAAACCTATGACTGTTAATGAAATATAGTTCTTAAAAGACATTAAAAAACAAACACTGGGTCCTCCCTGGTTGCATAAGGGGTTAAGTCTCAGCACTATGAAGCTATTGGCAACCACTGCAGCAGGAGTTTGATCCCCAGCCAGAGAGGTGACCCACATGATGCAGCAGACTTCTCCTGACCCACCCACTACTCCCCTCAGCAGTGTATTTCAATAGATCTGCCTGTTCTGCTCTTTACTCTGTCTATGGTGAATTACCAACTGATGGAAAAATTGATAAAAGTTCACAAAATGGCAAACCTCAATAGGCCTCTTTAGTAACTTAGTTGTTATCTTGTGTAGGTGTGCACTGCCATAGGTATATTATTTTTTAGTATTTAACATTCAAATTAACATTTATAAGTTTAAAACCTGGAGAAACAATGTAAACATACAACTAATGTTAAACTGTAATATTGAAATCGACCAAGTATCACTAAAGTAAATTTAAAATAAAATGAGCTAGATGAGTTTATTTTAGCACTACTGCCATTATGAACTGAAAATCTGTACCATCCCAAATTCATATTTTGAAAGTCTAACCTCCAATCTGATGGCATTAGTTAGAGGAGCTTTGGAGCTAACTTGGGCATATGGGTCGGCCTGCATGAATGGGATTATCACCCTTATCAAAGATATTCCAGAGGGAGATCTCCCAAATATGAGTATACAATTAGAAGCTAGCTACCTGCAAACTAAGAGAGATTGTTACCAGAGACTGGATCTTCTGATTACGTGAATTGGAACTTTCCAGCTTCCAGAGTTGTGTTAGCACAAACTTATAGAGTACTATCTAGTGTTATAAGCAGAATAAACTTACATATGTTAACTGTAGATGCACAGAAAAAAAGTGGAAGAATTTATACCAATCTTGTCAAAAGGAATTATGTATTGATTATAACTGAGATACTTTCAACTTTTACTTTTGTATTCTTTCTTTTTAAATCAAAAAGCTTGTATTCTGAATCAAAAAATCAAGGGAAATATCTGAGACTCACATATATAGCAATGAGTTGACCCACAAAAAGATGATGTTATAAAACACTATTTCTTGGAAAAAATAAAAATCCTCATTATTACCTTGGTTTCTCATTGGAATGGTCAGCAAAGCAAGGTATGGCAACAATTGAGTTTGGAGGCATAAAGCTGGTAAGCAGAAGTCAGAAAAAAGTGCTTTTGCTGCCAGGCAATTTTCCCGATACTGTATAGAAGAGAAAAACAAAAAAAGATAATGAAAAATAAAATTAAAAAATCTGGGTATGTATTGCAAAGCAAACTAAGTTTACTGTATTAAAAAATACATAGGTTCATAAATTACAAATACACTTTGAAGACTTTAGTCCTTCATAACACAACTATCTTACAACTGATGTAACAGTAAGAATTTTATAGATTTAAAATACAAGGTACAAAAAAGTTTAAAAATTAAAAAAGGGGAGTTGGGTAAACTGGGTAAAAGCAACAATTTTATTTTGACCTGACTTTTGGTGGTGAATGTGGTACATACACATGTTGATTTTCAAGAAGCAGAGCTAAAACTTTAATATAGTGTTACTTTAACAAAAGTTAAGTATTAAAAAAAAAAAGTAAACATGAGGCTGTTCCTCAAAGATATCCCACTCCAGGGAATGAACACTCAATATGAACTTTTTTTTTTTAGCTAAACAAATGGTATCCTGCCCTCTTTCCATCTTCTAAATTCAAAACAAGAGGCAATGGTGGTATAGCTGTCTTCCAAATTCAAAACAATAAAATAATTCAGTTAATAAAAAGAATCTCTAAGTGACTGCTTATGAGCATATACACATCATAAATTATGTGAGATACTTTCTCAATGAAAGAATTTCAGTTAGCACAAGTGATATGTTAGGCTGAAGAAAAGTGAAATTTCTGCCTTCAGGGAACTAACAGCTTCCTTTTGATGGAAACTACCATGTTCCAGTAATTTATCCAAATGACCAACACAAAAGGAAGGAGGAACAGCATCACTATACCTTCTCTAGGCCTTTTAGAAAACATGGAGCTATTCATTTGGCCACACACACATGCAAATCCACAAGAAAGATGATACTGTAGACATTAAGGGGATGGACACTGTTCATAAAGGAATGTCTCACAATATTACCATAGCAAAACCTGAAGTCATGTCATTCAGCACGCAGTTGTAAACAAAAGGCAAGATTCTTGCCAAAAGAATTAATGTTTATATTGAGTATACTTAGCACTCTAAGAGTTGAGATAGCTTTCTGAAATGTGAAGAGATAAAAAGGAAGCCAAAGAAAGACAATGTCCTTGGTTGTTTAACTCAAGTGCCAGTCTATTCTATCCAAAGAAGCTAATTTGTGAGAACCAGTGGAAAGGAGCCTGAGCTGCTGGAACCCATGCCCTATGAATTCATGGCATGATAGGTGTGGAAGAAAAAAAAGTTCTAAACAATAAAAAGGTGGCACAAAGAGTAAAACAAGTCAATAAAGGACATGTATTGTTTTAAAGCCACTATTTCCCAAGAAATCTGTTGGAAAAAATGTGTTAGGTCATCGACTACAGGCTCATATTTAGTCATATGATTTTAAAATTGAAGATATTTTCACATTTCTAATGCAGAGGTCACAAATTTACAGGCAACAGGGGCCAGGCAGACAATACAGATCAATGCAGAAAGGCCCTCCCTGGTGGCACAACAGGTTAAAGCATAGCACTGCAAAGTTAGCCACAGCCACTTCAGCACCAGTTCCATCCCTGGTCAGGGAGGTGACCCAGATGACATGGCAGACCTGTCTTGACTGCTGTTCCCCTCAGCAAACCACTTCGCTGATCTGACAGTTCTGCTCCCCACTGTGTCTCTGGTGAATCCTCTCACCGCCCCTGCACCTCTAGCCTGTACCCTAGTTCTGTATGCATAAATAAATACATTTTTAAAATAATAAATAAATAAATAAATGAAGAACAGCTGGGGACATTCCCGCTACCATCTTCAAGGGATAGATTATACTTGCCATGAACAAACTGTTGCCATGTAAAAATATGTACCAGTATTGATTTATTTTTCATTTTTCCAGGAGAGTCCAGAAATTCTAAAGCCAGAAATCTACATCTGAATTTTATTTCTGGCAATTTATTAAAAAAAAAAGATCTGTGTGTTGTGTTTAACTTTGTGGACTCTTAACTTTTTGAAACCTAATTAATCCTTTACGCTTATAGCATTGTAAAATTAAGTATGCAATACGTGAATTAACAAGTTTATTTTTCACTAAAACTAAAATACAATTAGATTTTTATTTCAATAGCAACTAATAAATAAAACAGTATGTGCTTTCAAATTTTTAATGCTTTTATCATCCCCTTGAAAACTACTAGGCATTCAAGAAGATTGTCTTTTTTGTTTTATCATTATTCTAGAAAATTGTGGGACTTAGCAATTACATTTTTTTTTATTAAGAATGAAATACTTTTCTAACTTAAATGGCTTTATTGAGATATAATTTATATAACATTCACCTACTGAAAGTATACAATTTTTCTTTTTTTTACCTTTTTACTTATTAGAAACCACTGGGGCTTGTGCAGGGGACGAAAACTTGATCCTCCTCCTTGAGAATGAGCAAATCCTCGGACTTTGTTGGAATGTATCACACCTCTTGTAGCTATAGATGTACTATATTCCCTGAGTAAAGAGCGTGTCTAATAAAGAAGATGTGAAATACATAAAATAAGATACTTGTGAAACAGTACTATTGGTACACCAGCAGCAAAAAAAGACTCATCATGTTTAAATAATTACTGTATGTCCACTTTTTCACCTTCATAGCCCTAAAAATAAGTCACAAAATCATCCAACTCAAGGGACTCCCTGGTGGCACAAGGGGTTAAGTCTCAGCACTATGAAGCTATCAGCAGCCACTGGCCCACATGGTGTAGCAAACCTTCCCTGTCTCCGTTGCTGCGTCCCTCAACAGTACATTTTAGCAGATCTCCCTCTTCTGCTCCCCACTCTGTCTCTAATGAATCCTCACACCCTTAACACCCCAGTTCTTGCATGCATAATAAAAAAAACTATTCAACTGAGACAAGCCAATCAAATCAAGTCAAATTAAACATGTCTAAACCTTGACTG
>NW_004567108.1:39695315-39697075 GCF_000260355.1 Condylura cristata
TTCTATGTGTTACATTTAGAGTTTCATTCAGCAGTGCATTTGATTTAATGAAACTGAAATTTCATTACAAATAATGAGCTGGATGAATTAATTTTGGCAGTTATTTAAATGTTACATAAAAAGTAAAATAATTAGGAACAAAAGTAGATTTCTTTCTCAACTCTATGGAAACAAAAACAATTAAGTCAAAAGACCTTACATTCCAGTCACCACTGAGGATATCTGCAAAACTCAGAAATTCACTGGCTCTCACAAGATCATCTATATCCATGAAGAAATCTACATAGTTCTGGTGAAGATATAAATTGAATAACTCTCCAGGCATGTGTGACATTTCTACCACTTCCTATAAAAAGAAGCACAAACACACACACACACACATACACACACACACACAGTTATACAAATGCAGGAATCATATGTATATGCAGGTAAATATAACTAATGTGTATCTTGTAAATAGTATTGTTAATAATTTTACCTCAGGTTGAACAAGTAAAGTATCCCGCTCATATTCTGACAGATGAGAAGGCAATCGAGGTGAGTCTAATTCTGTTAAAGAAGCCCCTATAAAAAATAGTAAGTATCTTTATAATCATATAGTACATACCTCTCAATTGAAGCTTTTTCATTGCTTTGGGTACAGGATGACAAAAATATGAGAAAGATGTTAAAAAACAACTGGAACTTGTATTATTATTAGCAAGACTTAAATTTCAAATTCTGATGCCAGGATTACAATTTTTCTAGACTTAAAATATCCCATCTCTCAAAACAATCCACATTGCACCTTTCCAGCTCTCAGTAGCTGTCTTCTTTTGAGTCTCATCTCAATACATATGTCTTTAGTGCTTTACTTGTTATATTGGAAGATGCTGCTCTCTGAAAGACAGAGTGGGAATCCCATTCCCTAATAAGAGGTCACGGATAAATAATGAAGAGAAAAAGAAAAGGTGGATGGAAAACAATCAGGGGGAATGATGACTGAGGTTCAGCAATAAGATGATTTAAGGACAGATATGTCTTCATTTCTACTTAGTTGATGCCAGTTTCTTTCTACTTAGGCAGAATACAGGTTTCCACTTAGAAATCCCAATTTTCAACTATCTGGAAAGAATGAACTGTGGGACATTAGCCTAAAACAAGGAGTAAGAAGAGAATGTAGGAGAAATACAGAAACACGACAGAATAGAAAGAGGTTAAAAAAAAAAGATAGGAAAACAGGTAGCAGAGGCTTTTGTAGATTTTTATAAGGAAGATAAAAATTGTTGTTTGAAACAACTGTGTTTTTGGCATCTAGCAAACAGTCTCAGATAGTAGGAGTGATAAGCATGAAACTGCAATAAATGTTCACAGATTATTTGTGAATCACTTATGTACCTATTTCACAAAAAATTTGGAAAGGTAGCTGAGAGAAAACTAATACTGATACATACAGGACATTTCTTTTTTAAGGATTTATTTATTTATGCATACAGAGCTGGGGTATAGGCCAGAGGTGCAGGTGAGAGGATTCACCAGAGACACAGTGGGGAGCAGAACAGGCAGATCAACGAAACACACTGCTGAGGGGAGCAGTGGGAGGGTCAGGAGAGGTCTGCCGCGCCATGTGGTCACGTCTGGGGACAGCGGGGTTTGAGCTCATGCGGAAGTGGCTTTAGTTTCTTAGTGCTGTGGTTTAGCCCGCTGTGCCATACAGAACTGGGGTACAGGCCGGAGGCTGAGGGGTGGCAAGAGGCTTCACCAGAGACAGTGTGGAG
>NW_004567108.1:39698925-39704100 GCF_000260355.1 Condylura cristata
TCTAGTAAACAAAAATTATAAAATATGTGCACTGATTTATTGTCTTCTTTAGGATACTAAACTACTAAAATGGAATGTTGCCTAAAAGTATGACAGACTATGACAGAGATTTCAAATTTTCACACACACAATCACATACTCAAATCTCATACAATCATATCACCTTGATGTCTCAGTGTTACATATACTATTTTTGGTGTATGGTGTTAATTAACTAATCTTTATAACAATTCTATTAAAAGAGAGCTATTATCATACAGGTCAAAGATAACAAGACATTCAAGATACAAAGAGATTTTGTAGCAGGTCATCAGCTAGTAAGTGAGTTGAATCTAGGCAGTTTGGTTCTTTAATCCGTGCTTATCAACTATGCTATATGCTATATTACCTCTCTACTGATTTGGAAGGTCTCCAATTTATGAATGTGCCTGTGTTCAAATTTCATTGGTAAGTCTACTGTTTAAAACTCAGAAGGCATGACTTCAGAAAAGCAGTCTGGAAAAGCAGAAAGAACAAAGGATCTGGGTTTGAATCCTATGACTGTCTATCTAGTTAGGCTGATGTGAGAATTAAAAGAATATACAATTGCTATTTAATTCTTGATCCACTCAAAAATTATTTCCTTTGCTTTAAAATTTCTGAGCTCAGAGGAATAACAAAATGGCCCATATTTCAGCCTTCCTAGTAATAATTCCTGGAGTGGAACTAAGCATCATTTACATATTTACTTCTACAGTAATAATCAGAATTCTGAATTTCACTGTAGATATTTTGAAAAACAAAGATGCAAACTAAATAAACAGGGAGAGATTTGAATTTCAAGTGGCTTTTGAGAATTCCAAAGAGGACTTTTAAAACTTTTAAGTCAATTACTTAGTGTTAAGCATGTTAAGCATCATTAGGTTACTTGCTAAATGTTTTCTGATGAGGACTGATCAGAAACTATGATCACTAAGTGTAATTACTGTGCTTACGGCTATCTCTTTATGATAGCATGACTATGGACCATCATTAACATATTAATGTGGGTGAGATGAATTTGTAAAACACAAATTATTATGAACTAAGTTCAAAAGTAAACCTACTTCAGCATAATACTATTAAATCCATTGATAGCTGGTTATTTATTGAGAAATCAGTATGTGCCAAGCACTGGAATCAACACTGCATTGTCTTACACTTCATGCAACTGTATGAGACAACATCTCACATAAAAGGTAAAAAACAGCATCACAAAGAGTTTAAGCCATTTGTAAAAATAAATCACCAGGAAGTGGCATACTCAGGATTTTTACCTAGGAACTCTAACTCCAAATCAACTTTCAAAGGTTAAGTAGCAAACCATATAAAGGAGTCAGATTTTGCCTTAAGTAGCTATATGAATACAAGACATATTCACAGAGAGATGCAATTTGAATGTGTACACACATGACATGCATACACACGTGTACACACAACACTGTCTCAATAAAAATTCAAGTGGAGATAAGTATATATATCAATAACAAGTTAAAAGAAGTTTAGTTTGATTTATTTTCATGAAAGAAAGTCATCTAGATAAAGGAATATACCTTATATGATTACCTTTTGATGAAGAAAACTGGAGGCTGTTTATTGCACTTCTGATATCACCAGAACATCCTTGACAGAGCAACTCTAAAGACGTTTTATCAGGGAAGATAATTTTACTTCTATTCTAAAATTAGAAAATTTAAATTAAAATGACTATTTCCAAAACAAAAGACCAAAACACTATTTCTAAAAGAAAGACCTCCTCCCTCATTTTCTAAACTTAATGCATACAACTAGACTTTCAAATTTGAATGCTAAAAGGCTACCAGGTGCCTAGGAAAGGTGCTTAAAACTTACCCAGTCTGCCTTTGAGTGGTGAAAGTGTCAATGACTTATCCTAGTTTCAGATAACATTTCAATAGCATATTGTTTTACCTTTTTATTTGGACTAAGTTATATTTTGAGGTTATACCTCACTATACATATATACACATATGTAAACATGTATGTATACACAAACTGGTATTACATGATAAACTGGTATTGCATGATAAAATTAAGCATACAAAAAATTGAATAAATCTTCAATTTACATGAAAATCCCATATAGTGGGGTTTCCAGCATATTACTAACCTGTTAGTAATTTAAGTCACTACAGCAAATGATTTAAAGTCTATGTTTCATATAGATATTTATGATGTATAAATCTTACGTATACATTTAAAGATATGTAGGTAAACTTAAAATATATATACATGCAAATATATGTATGTGTTTTTATAGCTCATATAACAAACACTTGGTAGTTAAAGGTAAGAAAAATGTATCTCCTCTTCCTCCTCAGAAACTCTTAACTGTTTAGGGACATGATACAAGTTGCTAAGAGAGTAGATCTCACCATGGAAGAAAACTGTAGTTATGCAACATGAAGGAGGCAATAAGTTAATGCTACTGTCTTAATCATATTCTAATATGAATGTATTAAGTCTATATCACAAACTACTATAAGATGTTATATGTCAATTATATCTCAAACCTAGGAAACAATGGCTGGATGATAAATTTATGATGCATTTTTTAACTCTCAATTAAAAAATTAAAACAAAAAGTGACAACAGGACAGTATTAGTTATAACTAATGTACATAGATGCTAGAAAATACTTTGGCAATAAATGCAATCTGAATACTAAGCCAAGCAAAGGGAAATTTACCTCACTGTGAAAGAGAAAGTTAAGTTTTAATAGTAGAATAAGGTAAAAGATGATTTAAATTGGTAGTTTCTATATTTTATAAAATATATTTCCTGGCATATCATCTGAATGTAATAAAAAATTTTTAATTCTAAATACTGCAATCTGTCTTCAAATCTTGAAATTACACAATACCATTTAGGCTTGCTTTCTGTAATTATAATATTCAAATTAATTGATTCTTAGGACTTACCTTATTAGCTTCAACTGTCACTATTCGGTTAAGAAATTTCATCATAATTGTTGGTGCAACAGGGTTGAAACTGTAAGTTTTATAAGAAAGATAATAGTTAATGATTAATTTAAAAATATAACAAATATGTGAAGACTATACAGAAATTTTTCTTACCTAATGTTTGATATACCACATTCTTCTTGTATATCTTTGGGAAACAGTAACCTCTGACTATTATCTCCACTAACACTGTCAGAGATTATAAAAATTAGAGGACACCGACCAATTTGCACATATGTCCTAAGATAAGAAAACAAAGTAATACTGAAATTTAAGTAATTTGTCATTTAACTTGAAGTTTTAGAAAATGTCATTAAAACTCACCTTAGAACATCATGTAAAGAATGACAATCTCGATAAAATTGGTTAGGTAAATCCTGTTGAAAACACAGGATAAATACTAGTTCAGTTTTATTCTCATATGAATTTTCAGATTTCAATTTATTAAGATAGGGAAAATGTTATCTATCCAAAGCACTGTAACAAGAACATACAGAAATTGAAGAATACATGAAATAGTTCATATCCTGAACAGTAACATGAATTAACGCAAACCCCAATTTTCAGATCAAATATTTTAGGGTCCTTTTAAAAAAAAAAGTTTTTTAAAGATTTATTTATGCCTACAAGTACTGAGGTATAGGTCAGCGGTACGGGACAAGTGAGAGAATTCACCAGAGATAGAGTAGGGAGCACAGGTAGACTGACCAAAATATACTACTGAGGGGAGCAGCATGTGGGCAAGAAAGGAGAGGTCTGCTGTGCTATGTGGGTCACCTCCCTGGTCTGGGATCAAGCTTGATTGAGCTCATGCACAGAAGGCTTCACAGTGCTGTGCTTTAACCCCTTGTACCACCAGGGAGGGCCCTAAAAAGCTTTTAGTTTTTTACATTGTTATTCATTTGTTAACACTAATCCATTTCTCCCCTCAGATGCAGCCCCAGAAATCTTACAACACTACATCATCCATGAAATATCACCCCAGTCACTTGTTCCTCACTCCCGTTTTGACTTTCCCCTCCCCCTCTCGTCTTATGTATGCCTCAGATCTATACTTTGTCTGCAATTTTTGTATTTTTTTTCTGACTCGTAGATCACTTTTGTAGTCTTTATATTTTCATTAAGTCATTTTTCAAATGTTTCTTTTGCTTTTCTATACTTAAATCACTTCAACGTAAAGTTTATAAGCCTATAGCTATTCAAGTTTATTGAAAGAGACTTTAGTTTTATGTTATATTTTCCACTATTAATTCTGTGGGATAAGCAAGTGTTATTATTACATAAGCTACATCTTTCAATTGTTTACTCAATAATCATAGCAGGATTCCAAAAATTGTTCTTACTTCAACCAGAATTATCTTCTTATCAGTTCTCAAATCATCTCCAAGCATTTGTAGCTTGTTATACTTTGTTGCTCTTAATAGAAACTCTTTAAAGACTGCTATCTGAGACTGATAGGGATGGAAGCTAGATTCTGTAAAGAAACACATTTAATAATTTCATTTTCACCAATTACATATACATCAATTGATACACATGTAAATAAAATACATTAAAACACAAATATGAACTAGTTTACAATACTGTATACTTTCTAATTAGGTGAAACTGTTCAAATTGAAAATAAGGATACTTATCTTAGAAAAATTTTTAGTATCATTTTGTTATCTAACAAAATTTAATTCTCCATGGTGGCACTTTTTCTTTTCTTCTCCAGAAGGTATGTCTCTCTGAAGTTGGGAAGTATTGAAGAAAATTTTCATATGGAATTATCTCTCATCTGAGAGTTACTCAGACTTTGTATGAGTTGTTATTTAGCAGCTGCCAATCTAGCATAAAAGTGGCAATAAGTACTTCCTCAAAAACATCTACCCAACAGCATCTTAGGAGTTGCAAGAACATAGGTAGGAAATGTGTTTCACACTATGTCAAAGAGACTTTTCCCACTATTTCCCCTACCTTCACAGCAAATCTTACCAGAATTAAATAGCTCCTTGAATTCATCTTTTTGGAAGTTTGCTAAAATTGGATTAGTCCACTCTTGTACTTGAATACTAAGTTCCTTTGATAAAATTTTTATAGTTGTTGTTTTTCCACATCCAGGAGGACCTGTTATTAGTAAAATAGATCCACCCTAAAACAAACCCAAATATAAATAGTAATTAAAGGTTAAAAT
>NW_004567108.1:39706195-39749705 GCF_000260355.1 Condylura cristata
AAAATATGACAGAGAGGTATTTGTGTCATGTAACAGAGTACAGTATTTTTTGACACAGTATAAGTAAAACTTCCTAACAAAAGCTTTCAATGAGAAAAGTGGGAGACTCTAATCATAATACTGAAACACACTTTTGTTAATTTCCCTTACTGTCTACAATGCAAAAGAATTTTACTATATATTGATAGAAAGCAACTACCCTAGAAAAGAGAACTCAGCACATAATTAGTGTACTTACAATTCAAAAAAAGTTTCAGTATGTCCATAGAGAAACCTAGACATCACCACATTTTTTTAATACAAATATCTTGTGATTACTAACATCACTGAAACATTTGTGTAATAAATTATACAGGACTGATTAAAAATCTAATTCCTGAGCCCTCCCTGGTGGTGCAGCAGGTTAAAGCACAGCACTAAGAAGCTAAAGCTACTTCAGCATGAGTTTGATCCTTTCCCTGGGGGTGATCCACATGGTGCAATGGACCTCTACTGGCTTGCCCACTGCTCCCCTCAGCAGTGTACTTCTTTAGTCAGCCTGTTCTGTTCCCCACTCTGTCTCTGGTGAATCCTCTCACCACCCCTGCACCTCTGGCCTATACCCCAGGTCTGTGTGCATAAATAAATGCATCTTAAAAAAAAAAATCTGACTCCTTAGTGGCAAGAAGCCTTTAAAACTGGAGAGGAAATATTTTCCCTAATACCTATGTATATACACACATACATGAGTTCATCTAATTGGAGAAATAATACTTCTAGTATAGATTTAGACATGATAATGATTATACCAAAAACAAAAAAGTACTGCTAAGTGAGAAAACAGCACGGTTAATACAAATTATTAACTGAGTTGATCAAACAAATCTGAAACAAATGCTTACATGTAAAAGAAGCATCAGATCAATTACTAAGAACCTCAACATAAAGTTTAAAAAGAGAGAATGTCCTACAGTGGGGCCGAAAGATAGGAAGTGAAACAAAAAATATTAGTCTGAATTGAGTGATGACAGTTTTAGGCTATATTTAGTTTACCATGTAATTTGTCTGCTTAAGTTTGAGATAATCTGATGTGCTAAATATACTAACACCTTGGCTGGTTTACTGTGCTTTATGTCAATGACAGGAAATAAGAAAAAAGAAGTGCAAGTAAAGGAAAAACTCAGTCTCCCGGCCTTACAGTAAGGCAAGAAGTAGCACTTCCCAGGGCAGGTAACCTGGACCTACTTAAATAAAGACATCATAAAAGTTTTAACTTCTCACAACTAAAAGTCAGCAAAACATTGATGCTAAGTACTTCATTAAAAGCACATTTCTTCATTGGGAAATGGGATCGAAAACAGTGGGGGTGGGGTGGGGAGAGAAATGCACTGGACTATGGTGATGGCACATGGGTTATTTGGTGATGGGAAACCCAAGGGGATTGCAAATGAGATGGAAAAATGCACAAAAATATGTAAAAATAAACTATTATAAAATTTAAAAACAAATAAAAGCACATTTTTTGATATAATAAAGGAAAGCACAAGGCTTAAAACAAAACACCCAAACATGTTTATTTAATTACCTTTTTTGGCTGCCTTTCTACGACTTCAGTTTTTAACCAGGTTTCAACTTCTTCAATTTTCTTTTTATGCACAGCAAGTTCATACTAAAAATTTCAAGTTTAAGATAAAACATTTTAATTGAAGGATTTCTGGTGAATCAGCGTGGATTTATCTAAACATTTTCAATGAAAAAAAAAAAAAACTAGCAAATGAGTAATAAGATAATGTAACAAAAAACAGACCTGATCACACTTAAATTTTCTAATTCTGTTACAGAAAAATTCTGCTCCTAAACTGACACAACTGTCAGTTTGGGCTGGTCTGCAATTAAAAATAGATTAATTCTACATTGGTTAAATTCAATCTAAGACAAATGACTAGTGCTGTCACTTTAGAAAAAACAAACAAACAAAAAAATTAAGAAAACTTAGGAATTGTGTTTGCCTCATTTAATCAGAAATATTGTTATGAGTAGTGATCTGAAAATGCACATTCTTCTTTCTAAAAAAAACGTAGACTTGTTTGTTACCTGAGTTTCCGGTTTATATTTATCCACCCATGGCTCATTTTCAGATAGATACTCCTTTGAATTTTCCAGCCCATAACTCTGTTCTGAAGAAGACAGTTTCCCTTTATTTTGAGTTGGAAATTTGCCACTTTTTAATGTGGAAGGCACATTTTTTTTTCTATGACTTGAGTTATTAACACTTAGTGATGTGGCAGTAACAGCAGAGATGCCTATATTCTCTGAGAAATCATCAAATGATGGATCTACCCAGTCGGTTACCTGAAAAAAAATACAGACACAAACATGTAAATGCTATTACAATATTGACATTTATTTCCTACATAACTGAACTGCTCTGCAAAAAAATTATATCCCATTTCTTGCAATATTTAAAATAAAAGTCTTACAAATAGTTCTTTAAATTAAACTGGCTCTAGATGCAGGGTTTTTGGGTACTTTACAGTAAGTGTAACACATATTTTTCTATTTGACAAGGTAATGATGAACGTTGTAAAGAGATACATATGATCTTTTTATTAATAATAATTTTCCAGGACAGAATATGTTCATTTTTTATTTTTTTTTTAAAGCATCTCTAGGATGTGATTTTAAATATTAAGTCACCTACCAAAAAGAAGTAACAAAGAAATAATATTTTAACTATACACAGCAATTAGAAAAGCTACACTGTCACCTCAGTCATGTTAATACATTCATAAACTGAGAACCACATCATACACCTTGTCAGCTTTAACATTTTGTGAAGATATATTCAAAGAATCCTAAAGCTATGAATAACTTATAATTCTGTCTTGATTATTTTTTTCTTCAGCTCAAGAAGCAACTAATATCTTGATAAAAGGGAGGCAATTTTCTAGGGAGAGTGATTTGTCAGATTTACCTAGCAAAAAGAGCACTATGTTATTAAACAGAAAAATCAGTGAATTATGGTTCATGTTCTTCTGGTCTACATAAATTGTTTACCTTTCTAGCTAGATTTATCTCCATTGTTTCCTTTTCTTTAAATGCACACAAAGAAATTGAATTAAGCAATTTTAACCTAAAAAAATCTAGGATATTAAAAAGGTTTTTATTAAGTAAGAATTTTTAGGATGGTTTTTAACATTCCAAAAGAATAAATTTAGAAAAACCTAGCTTAGTACCTGGTTTTTGGAATTTCCCACCTGGCTAACAAGGCAAGGGAATGAAGATTATAATTTTCATATGACTACTCAGCCACAGTTGTAGGCCTTTAATTAGACAATATTCCTTTCTAGTCAAAAAAGAACCCAAAGGCTCAGGACAATAAAGCTGGGGTTTATAAGTATTTTATGATTGCAAAGACACACTTTATTCTTTTAAAGACAGAGGGTGAAGAATATTATCAGCAGGGCCTTCCTGGTGGTTTAGGGGTTACACCTTAGCACTATCCTGCTAATGCTGCTGTGGCCTCAGTTTGACCCCAGGCCAGTGAGTTAACCCACATATGGTATACATCTCTCCTGTTTTGCCTACTTCTCCCCTTATTGCAGTAAATCCACCTGTTCTGCTCCCGTTTCTGGTGAATCCTCTCACCTCCTGCACCTCTAGCCTACCCCACAGTTGTTCAATGCATAAATAAATTAAAAGTAAATCTCTTAAAAAAAGAGATTATCAGCAGTGTGTAAAGACAGGCATTGGAGAAAACTGGATCTTAACCACTTATTTTTTCCTTCTCTTCAAAACACTGCCACTGTTTCTACTTTTTGGGTCCTTTTCCTCTATTTTCCAGAGTACATAAAAATATCATCTGCTGCAGTATATCTTTTTTTTAAAGTTTTATTTATTTATGCATACAAGAACTGGGGTGCAGGTATGGGAGGTGGGAGGATGCACCACAGATACAGCGAGGAACAGAATAGGCAGATTGACTTCAATACAATGCAGCAGGCAAGACAAGAGGTCTGCTTTGCCAAGTGGACCACTTCCCTGGGCTGGGATTAACTGGTACTGCAGTAGCTGCTGATAGTTTCACAGCACTGTGTCTTAACCCTTTGAGACCACTGTAGTAGTGGTTGGTGCAGGGGCGGTGAGAGGCTTCACCAGAGACAGAGTGGGGAACAGAACAGGCAGATCAACGAAGTACACTGCTGAGGGGAGCAGCGGGCGGGTCAGGAGAGGTCTGCCACACCATGTGGTCACCTCCGGGGCAGGCGGGAATCGAACTCATGCGGAAGCGGCTTTAGATTCTCAGTGCTGTGCTTTAACCCGCTGCGCCACCAGGGAGGGCCCTGCAGTATATCTTTTAATAGCAATTCTGATCTGCACGTTACTCATACATTTTATAATTTTACTTCTGACATTTTTCTTGGGGAAAAAACAGCGAAGTTAAATAACCTACTTAAGATCAGAGAAAAAGCAGATAGAAATACTAAGAAAACAGCTGCCTTACATGAGAAGAACGCTGTCTGTCTCTGATACTATCTATTCCTTAACCTTGCTGAGATCTGGTACATTGAACCTCATGATTTCTCTTATACCCTATCTCTTAGAAACACCAACTGCAACTCAAATATTTCTTTCTTCTACTTTTTCAGTCAAAAGTTTTCAGTCTTTGTGAGTGGGACTGTAAACCCTTTTTACAAAATTAAGGTTGTACTTTCAGTACACAATTGTTTAACTTATTGTTAGGCTTTTTAAAATCACCCATTATAACAGGTAATAGGTGCCATTACTTCGATGGCAATAAAAAGTTAAGAACCTATTAAAAAGTTCATAATTCTGGGCCGTCCCTGGCGGGCAAAGGGTTAGACTGCAGCACTGCAAGCTGGGCGCAGCCACTTCAGTATGAGTTTGACCCCGGCACTGGAGGTGACCCACATGGTAAGCAGACTTCTCCTGTCTTGCCTGCTGGTCCCCTCAGCTGTGTACTTCATCCATCTATCTGTCCTGCTCCCCACTCTGTCTTTGATGAAGCCTCTCATCGCCCCTGCACCTCTGGCTGGTACCCTAGTTCTGCATGAATAAATGTATACATTTTTAATTCATAATTTGTTTTTGCAATTATTACATGACCATTTTAGCAGATCATACCTTTGTGGAAGATACCTTTGGTCTATGAAAAGTTTTTGACATTATAAACTTTAACAGTTTCCATGCGTAGTATACAACCGGTATTACATTAAGGTATAATTCACCTAGAGTAAAAAAGAAGAAAAAAGTAAAACATAAGTATGAAAATTAACATTGATATGATGAATCATATACTAAAGTTAAGGTTCAAGAACGAGAACACAGTAAAAAAATATTGGTGAAGCAAAGAAATAAAAATGCTAAATTTTACTTTTACAAACAATATCTGTGAAATTATCTCTTTGTGATGTGTTTATAAAAGTAAAGGAGGGAATTTATTAGAGCACACAGAAAAGTAACATGGTTGTGTATTTCCTTTTTGTCCTTAAAGAAAATTAGAAAATTCTATCTTTTATAGAAAATTTAAATGTTTCTTATTTTAAATTACAGTTGCAGTTTTTCATTTCCAAAATTCCTGCCTACCCCTAAATCCCATATAATGAGTTCACACTTAACATTTTTTTAACAGACTTTGAAGCTTAGTATACATTTTTTCTGCAATACTATCTCTTATTTGCAAATGTTACTAGAAGATTTTGGCTACACTGTATTTTCTGACTTTGGTAATTCTTTACTGTTTCGTACAAGCCACTGACTCATCAATTTTTAATCAGAATTAAAATTTTTAAGGTCTATTGATACAAAGGTGTACTGATTGGTTCCACTCCCCTCAAGAGATTGGAGGCACATAAAGCTTACAATGGGTAAATACTAGACACTAGAGATAACTATCACAGACATAGTCGAAAACGAAGCATACACGCACAAATCGCTCACGATTAGAGAGATTTTTTTCCTTCGGAGTTTCAAGAGGTTTACAGACGGAAAAATCAACACTGAGTTAACTGAGCAGTTGGTATGTCAATATAAAAGACGCGAGCTTTTATTATGGGCAGGACTCTAGAAACTCACTTAAAACAACACTGACAGTTACCTCCTCTAAAAGGCGGCTAACTGACCCTAATGATGCCAGGTTCCTGAAATGAGATGTCAGAGGCAGAAGGAACCTTCAACAATGTGTCTAACGGACCCACCAACATGCTACTCACTGCACAGGGAACGCTAACTCAAACATCCTCCAAACGCCGTTACGCCGCGGAGAGCCCAGAAGAGCTCGCGCGTCCCGGCTCCAGGCCAGAGTTTTGTACCCTCACCCCTCTCACCCCCCAGAAGGCTGGGCAGGCCGGGAGGAGGAGCGACGAGAGCCCGGGAAGGCGTGGAGTCAAGAGAAGGACTCGCGTCTCCAGGGCAAACACACATAACAGCCGCAACCGCCGCAGCCTTACTTTCCGGGAGCCGCATCCCCCCGCGGAGGGGAGGGGAGTGGAGAAGCCCAGGTCCAGCTCCTGGTGCCAGGACAGCCACAGTCCTACCTCGGCTCAGCTCCGAGCCGCTCGAAGGTCCCGCCTCCCGGGGACCTTTCAGAGCAGTCGGCGCCTCCGCGACACAGCCGAGGGGCGGG
Organism: Condylura cristata; assembly: GCF_000260355.1. Classification (NCBI taxonomy): domain Eukaryota; kingdom Metazoa; phylum Chordata; class Mammalia; order Eulipotyphla; family Talpidae; genus Condylura; species Condylura cristata. Next base: position 39,712,821 of record NW_004567108.1, read on the forward strand.
GCCTCCAAAGGGGCTGCGACTTAGACATCTAACACACTGCCTGACCCAAAACGCCACCCGTCCTGCGCCCCTGCTTCGCACCCTGAAGTGGAAGCGTGTCATAGAAGGCCGAGTAAGCAACGGTCGGTGACTAGGCGAAGGGGTTAGGTCGTGAGCTCCACGCAGCGGCTTAAGGACCCCGGGGCCGCTGGCGCATATCACCGCCCACCCCTTCCGGCTCCTTCCTGTTGTGCGTCGTGTGCGTGAGGCTAGGCGCCCGGAGCCGTCGCGGGGAAGACCATGTTGCTTCCGAACATCCTGCTCACGGGTCAGGGCGCGCGGCGGGGAGGGGCTGGTCGGCGGGGCAGAGCGGGGACCCCGAGTGTTTTGGGGTCTCGGGCGCCCAAAGAGGCCGTTTCAAGGCCAGAGCTATGTTTTGAGGCCAGTTGGGGGCCGCGTGGCGTGGCAGTTGTCAGTCCCTCGACGCCAGGCTCGGGCGACCCGAGTGGGGGGGGTGGGGGAGTTGGGGACGGGGACGGTTGAGGAACGTTAATTCTGTTGACCAGCGGTTACTCGGCGAGATGGAGCGAGGTCGACCAATCCAGCTTACTTTCCTACTTTCTCATTTTTTTTTTAATAGCACTTTTTATTTGGCAGGGTTCCCTTGTGGGTTTGGCGAGATAACGTGAGACAGTATTTGATTTTAGTAGGTTCACGGTGGATGTTTTAGTCCTAAGACCTTCTGTCCTGTCTTTAAGTTTTCTTTTGTATCTGGGACCCACTTCCCAGATCAGATTTTAGTTAAAGGTTTGGATGTTGGTTGCGTAGGGTGACTTTATTTGCTGTGTATGTCAACATCAGATTCTTTTAAGAAAAAAAATATACTGACCTCTGTTGTAAGATGCTCCTGTAAAGTTCTTAGACTGATCGTGAGGGTCTTCTGAATGTGTGGGTCCATACTCAGACCTTGTAGTTAGTGAGGGGTACTAAAGTGTTTTATGACGACTTAAAAATAAGTCGTTTAGATCTGAAAATGTTCTTTAAACTGTTGCAGTTAAAAGCGCCGTAGGTCATTCATGGGGAAATCTAAAGGGGTTAGCTGCTACTGCAATGTAGACAAAAATTGAGATGCTCAGTGGAAACAAAGCAGTGGCGTTTTTAATCATTGAATAGGACATAAGCTTGTTGACAGTCCTCAAGTTGAGCTTCCAGAGCTGTAGATCAATACCTGTTGATAAAATGTTTAGCATTTCAGATTTCTTAAGGGGAAAGTTTGCAATATTTCATTTATTGGGATCAGGCAGTGTCCTGGTTTTTAGTATTAGGGTGGATTGTGAAAAATCTAAAGGTGAACGCTTTATTGAAAACATGGCAAGTTCAGGGTTCAAACTTGGTTTGTTGTAGTGAATTTGAGATAAATGTTAGTCTCTTATAGAGAGAAGATGACTTGCCCCTGTTTCATAATAATCAGGTTCTATAATGTCAGTGATGTTAAATCTGAAGAGCTGAAAATGATGGATTTGATTAGCAATAGCTAAGAAGGTGAAGAATGTATATTGTTAATTGTGTAAAAGGAAATAGGTGGTATATGCATGCAACATGTACATATATAACATGCTACCATACACGTGCACATAGGTATGCACCGTCATATGTGGTAGGATGTTTTTAGAAAAATACAATAGAAAATGACAGTGATTGCCTCTAGCAAAGGTCCTGTAGTGGTAATGAAATTTGTCTTTCATATTACTTGATTTTTTTTTCCTCCATGAGCAATTAAAAATGTTACCTAACTAAAATAAATGGTGTTGATTTACTTGGTATATAATTTTATTCTGGAAATTTGACTACATGGTGATGAAAGGCAATAAAATCGGTACCAATTGCCAAAGACCTAGAATCAGTACTCTAGGTGAGATTCTGCAGGCTTTGAGTAGTTTTGATTGTCGTGATGTATATTAATTCATATAGGATGGTTAGTTAGGAAATTTTGTTTCAGTAGTTTAGAACCTTAGTAAGCTGCAGATAAGTGGTTAAAGTTTCATACGTATTTTATGTACAATATTTTCCTGTGACTTGTCTTACAGGTACACCAGGAGTTGGAAAAACCACATTAGGCAAAGAACTTGCAACAAGATCAGGACTGAAATACGTTAATGTGGGTGATTTAGCTCGAGAAGGTAAGGAACACTTGGTGTTAGATTTATTGTAAAAGAGAGATAGTAGAATATTATACTTGTATTGTGAGAGGGTACTAAGAAGCAGAGAAAGAGTATTATTAAAGAAATTGTGCTTTATTGAGGACTCATCGAAATACCATGTTCAATGCTATGTCCTGGTTGTTTTGACCATTGTATATCTTCCCCCTTTAAATGCCTAGCAATTCTTGTGGGCAGTAGTTAATTGGGAAGGCGTCCTTGAAGCAGTCGGACTTAGATAGAACCTGAATGTGAGGAAGAGGGAGAATGTTTCGATTTGGGCCAACACATAAAGGTTTTGGGTGGTGCTAAGCTTATCTGTAAGGACACTAAGTATATTATTACTGGAAAGACAGATTATTTAACAACTCAGATGTAGGTCATGGTTATCCTATAATATTTTCCTAAGTTTGATAATTGCAAGCATGCACATAACTGCATGTGTATTTGAAATTACACATTTTTACTTATTTTACTATTTTCTCCAAATCTTTTATCAATCCCTACTTTTTTCTATTACAATGATTTATACAGGGTAAAAATTCAGTTTGAATAAAGGGGACTTTTAAGTTGCCTCCAGAAAATTTTTGAATTTTAAATCTAATTTAAAAATTGTAACATATTTTTAAAAAAATTATGATCCTGACAGTTGCTACTAAAGTAACTATTTCAGGTTTGATCTAATAATACATATTTTTTTCAAATGATCTAAAGTCTGATCACCGGATATCATGGAGTCTGGCAAGATGGCTTCTCCCAAGAGCATGCCGAAAGATGCACAGATGATGGCACAAATCCTGAAGGATATGGGGATTACAGAATATGAGCCAAGAGTTATAAATCAGATGTTGGAGTTTGCCTTCCGATATGTGACCACAATTTTAGATGATGCAAAAATTTATTCAAGCCATGCTAAGAAAGCCACTGTTGATGCAGATGATGTGCGATTGGCAATCCAGTGTCGTGCTGACCAGTCTTTTACCTCTCCTCCCCCAAGAGATTTTTTACTAGATATTGCAAGGCAAAGAAATCAAACCCCTTTGCCATTGATCAAGCCATATTCAGGCCCTAGATTGCCACCTGACAGGTACTGTTTGACTGCTCCAAACTATAGACTTAAGTCTTTACAAAAAAAGGCATCTACTTCTGCAGGAAGAATAACAGTTCCAAGGTTAAGTGTTGGTTCAGTTACTAGCAGACCAAGTACTCCTACACTTGGTACACCAACCCCACAAACCATGGCTGTTTCAACTAAAGTAGGGACTCCAATGTCCCTTACAGGGCAAAGGTTTACAGTGCAAATGCCTACTTCACAGGCCCCAGCTGTAAAGGCATCAATTCCTGCAACATCAGCAGTTCAAAATGTTCTTATTAATCCATCATTAATCGGTTCCAAAAACATTCTTATTACCACAAATATGGTATCATCACAAAATACTGCCAATGAATCATCAAATGCAATGAAAAGAAAACGTGAAGATGATGATGATGATGATGATGATGATGATGATGACTATGATAATTTGTAATCTAGCCTTGGTGCTTGTAATATGTATACTTGATCTTGAATCCATTGTATTGAGATTAAACATTGCATGCTGGATGTTTTTGAGTTCTGTTGTAGAAAACCTAAAAAGTAATAAGTAAATAGAGTTAATATACCTTTCAATTAAGATGTTGAATTTTCTTTCATAGGATTATTAATGGTTTTTCATCAGCCTTTAAGTGTAAAAAAATAAAAGTTTTCATTCATCAGTTTGACTTTTGGTACTTTGGCAGTTATGTTTTTAGAAGCAATTTTACCCTCATGACCAGTGGGACTAACAGTTACAACAACTGTTGTTTCTATTCATTAATGCTAGAATGTCAACTTTTTGTATCATCAGATGTTTAGAGGATAGTATGGTCTCTGGTGTATAGCTCACTGAAGTTCTGTTAGATTATTGATGTCTAACCACGTTAGACATCATGTTTGTAAAGACTTTAGACCTTTATATAGTGTATCCTTACATTTGAACTTTCCTCCTCAGTTGCCCAACTTTTATTAGATCCCACTCTTTTGATTGTTTTTAAGGATCCTTGATGTATCTCCTAGTGTCTCCTCACTTAAAAGTTAAAAAAAAAAAAATTTCCATTATCCTTTTTGCCAGGTCAATTTTGTGCATCTTTTTCATGTTCTTGATACTATAAACCAGTATCATGCTAATATTTTTAATTCAACTCTTGCATTTAATTTATAAATAATAAAGCTTATTATCATTCTCTGTTTTATGCCTTTATGAAATCTTTTTGTTCCTTGTTGAAGTTTACTTTCATGTTTTTGACAAATTTTCAGTCATCTGTTCTAATCTCTGCTATATACTCTATTGTAAATAGCACTGAGAGGAACAGTGACAACAGAACAGATGCATCTTCCTCTTCACTGGGCTCTCTCCCCTTGTCCTCACACCATTGTACACCCAACGTTCTCTGCACTTCCTTCATGATATGCTATGGAATCTAAGCCTGAGAGAAGTGAATTTTCTCTCAGATTAAAGGATTTCTGATCTCACCTGCCATGGTGTTATATGAGTGTTCTCAAAACATACCAAATTTTTTCCTTAGATGCCATTTGAATGTATCTAAAAAGTCTTACTTTTAAAAAAAGCTTCCTTTTTTCCAAATGGTGTTATATTTTAAGATAATCCATGCAATCATCTATGAAGGAACAGTTCTTGACTGAGGGTGAATTTGCTGACTGAACATTTGGTAGTTATAACTAGGGTGGGAATGGTAGAATCACTGCTAATAGAGGTGTGGGATTCTGTTGAATATCCTACAATTCAAATAGCTTTTACTCCATCTCCTTAGCAGCAGTGTTTGAACTGGTTAAGAAACTGCATAAATAGATATTTTTTTAATCCTGTTTTTAAATGTAGTGAATCTGTTGCCCTCTTAGTAATATTGAATTGCTGTATTTAAGAGATTACCTTTATGTCATTGGGACCCACAGCAGGAAAAATTAGCTGGATAATTAATACTACTAGTGAGCATCCTAAATGTGGTATGAATAGAATGCTTTTCTTATTCCTATTCCAGACTCTCAGATTCTTACTGACTTGATAATCCTTTCCCATGTAATCATTAACATTTAACAGAATTTGTGATTTTCATGCCACCTGTTTACCAGGCCATCCTTTGTTCCTAGCCTCAGGATATTCATAGGTATAAACAAAAGTAATGTCATTCTCACTGGATCCATTTCAAATAACTGGGCCCTTAGCACTGATTTTTTTTTTTTTTTTAAAGATTTATTTATTTATATAGAACCGGGGTACAGGCCAGAGATGCAGAGGTCGAGAGGATTCACCAGAGACAGAGTGGGGAGCAGAACAGGCAGATCGACGAAGTACACTGCTGAGGGGAGCAGCAGGCGGGCCAGGAGAGGTCTGCCACGCCATGTGGTCACCTCCGGGGCAGGCGGGAATCGAACTCATGCGGAAGCAGCTTTAGATTCTCAGTGCTGTGCTTTAACCCACTGCGCCACCAGGGAGGGAGCACTGATTTTGATGTGTTTTTAATCCAAGTGTTGGCAAAGTTGGAGCCTCTGGATAAAAAACAAGTCCATAGAGCCCAAAGTATTTCTGTCCCTTTATGAAAGTTTGCCATTCCCTGTCTAACCCCTGTATCTCCTATTTTCCATTTCTAAATCAGCTAAGTCTTAGAAATGAACTCCATTGGCCCTTTGGACATTTCTCCTCCAGTCGTATCTGCCCTCTCCTGTGACATACTACCACTCTCCTCAAGTGATTTCACTGAAGCCATCTTGTAATACTGTCCCTTCCTCCCCCCGCCCCCCCATCTCATTCAGAACTTAGATGATTTTTAAATGTGTAGTGAAAAGTTAACCCATTTGGTAACCATTTGGATAGTTGTCGGCAGCACCAAAAATAAAAAGCAGAAGGTCTAGAACAATCTGATTCTACTGGACTATTCCTTGATTTCACAACCTACCTTTGACCCTCACGCAGGTCAACTTTAAGTCTTAATGGTTTGCTAAAAAAAAAAAAAAGAAACCCTTTGGTAATACTGTTCCCCAACTCGTTGGTACTATGTCCCTATGGCACCCCATTTCATTGTCAACACCATGTTGAGCCTCCTCCTCTTACAAGTGTATTGCCTCCCTATTCTACACCATCATGTCCTTTAAAAACAGGACTTGAAATTTTACTGATAAATTCATCTTGCTTAGTGAGGTGTAGGAGATTATAAACTGCTCCAGTTTCCCTTCAGCCTTACAGGTAGCCACTCCATGTTTCCTTCAGTCTGTACATTGAGCACTATTGTTCCTTATACACAATGGGAATTTTCCACCCCCATGTCTTTATGCATGCTCTTCCCTTTACCTGTAAATGCCAGCTGTCCTTACCTTCCTTACCAACAATGCCTTAAAGTCATTTGCCCATGTTTGGTGCTCTTTAACTACTCTTAATTGCTCTCTTCTCCACAAAAAGACCAGCTGTCACAGCACTCAATCCTAAACCAATTAGCTTTTCATACTAATTGTAGAGATGTAAGTTATATGTCAGGTTAAAGTAAATGTTTCCGAAGAAAGAAATGTGAAAAAACATTTGTACTGGTGACAGCAAAATAAATAAATAGCTTCCCAATGCAATTAAGAACAGCTTTCACTTTAGTATATACAGTCAAGAATGGCCATCATGGTTTTTTATAGCTTGATTAACAACTGACGATCTTTTAAGGTAAGAGTTTACTTAATCTACCTCTTGCCCTACAACCAGTTTTTCTCTGCAAGTTATACATCTTTAATTAAATAATAATTTTAAAAAAGATTTTGTTTATGCATATAAGAACTGGGGTGTAGGCTAGAGATTTTGGGGGTGGGATGATGTACCAAAGAGTGGGGAGCAGAATAGGCAGACCTATCAAAATACTGGATGCTGTGGGTAAGGCAGGGAGGGCCACTGTGCCATGTGGGTTACCTCCCTGTTGGAATCGAATTGTTGTTGCAGTGGCTGGTGATAGCTTGATAGTGCTGAGACTTTATTTTTTTTTAAAAGATTGGTTTATGGGCCCTCCCTGGTGGCGCAGCGGGTTAAAGCACAGCACTGAGAATCTAAAGCCGCTTCCGCCCTGGAGGTGACCACATGGCGTGGCAGACCTCTCCTGACCCGCCCGCTGCTCCCCTCAGCAGTGTACTTTGTCGATCTGCCTGTTCTGTTCCCCACTCTGTCTCTGGTGAAGCCTCTCGCCACCCCTGAGCTTCTGGCCTTTACCCCAGTTCTGTATGTACAAATAAATAAATCTTTTTTTTAAAAAAAAAAAAGATTGGTTTGTTCATGTATAAAGAACTGGGGTACAAGCCTGAGGTGCAGGGGCGGTGAGAGGATTCACTAGAGACAGAGTGGGGAGCAGAATGGGCAGATCAACGAAATACACTGCTGAGAGGAGCAGTGGGCGGGCCAGAACAGGTCTGCCATGCTATGTGGGTCACCTCGGAGCAGGGACTGAATATGCACTGAAGTGGCTGAGGCTAGCTTACAGTGCGTGTCCTAACCCCCTAACCCGTTGAGCCACCAAGGAGGACCCTTATCTTGATTTTTAATGTCCATAGGTAACCTACATTTCAGTACTTTTTATTGAACAGAGATTTAACATTTTAAGTGCTTGAATTCTCTTATTTCTCAAGTGAATCATTCCTTACATACTATAAAAATTTCCTACTAATTAGCCTTGGAATTAAGAAATAGCTCTTTAATCCACCTTTAAAGTAAGGGTTTAGATTGTTCTGTAAATTTCTACAATAGTTTTCCCACAGCAAGACAGTTTAATTTTTTAAGCTGATAGTTTCTTGTAACTGAGCATAACTCAAAAGAAGCAGAGGTCACCTTGGCATGCTGAGAAATGGCTTGTGTTCAGAACCTGTTACAGACCTTCCAGGGAAGCCAAGGCTTCTGCTAACCCCAGGACCACCCTTCTGTCACTTTAGAACATGTATTCATTTAAACTATTTCAACTTATACCCAAATATTAAGAGGAGAAAAAAGTTGGGAATACTGTAGATGGTCTTAAATATGGCTAAGAGGATAATCTAAACCTGCCTTAGATTACATACCTCCTCTGGACTCCGGTGAGGGTAGACTTGGTATGTCTCACCTCGTGAAGTTACACTTTCTTTGAAAGTCAGTTGCGATTTGTTGGAAAGTTCTTGTCAGGGGCCCTCCCTGGTGGCTCAGTGGGTTAAAAGTGCACTATGAAGCTATCGGAAGCATAAGTTCGACCCCCAGCCAGGGAGCTGACCCACATGGCCTGGCAGACCTCTCCTGACTCGCCCTGCTGCTCTCCTCAGCAGTGTATTTCAGTACATACTCCTGCTCCCCACTTTCTCTGGTGAATTCTCTCAACCCCACCCCTGCACCTTTGACCTGTACCCCAGTTCTTGTATGCATAAAATAAGTAATTTTTTTTTAAAAAGGAAAGCTTGTCAGGCAGAAATAAGATGAGGACAGGAACAGAAGAACGTCCTTAATGGAAAGCATCACGTTAACATGCACACCTGCCGCCACTGTGGCTCTAAGTCAACCTGCAGCTATTCTGCCTGGCAGAAGAGAGAGTGTGATTGGAGAACCAAAGCTAAAAGTGAGATGCCCGTGGTAGTTATCAGATGAGGCACCTAAAAATTGTATACCATAGATTCAGGCATGGATTTCATGAAGGACCACCACCTAAATCCAAGAGGATAGCATCCAGTTTATCTTAGTAATTAGTGGTATCAGTAATTAGTAATTATCAGTAATTATCAGTAATTAGTGGTAAAAGCAATGTTCCAGTTTTTAAAAATAAAAAAGTTCTGGCCCTCTCTGGTGGCATAATGGGTTAAAGCACAATACTAAGAAGCTAGCAGCAGCAGCTTCAGCCCAAGTTCAATGGGGGGGAGAGTGTGTGTGTGACCCACATGGCGAGGCAGACCTCTCTTGTCTCGCCCTCTGCTCCCCTCCTAAATCTTAAAAAAGAAAAAAGAACTTATTTAGATGTAATTTATCTTCTTGATAACTCATCCCTTCAATCTTATATTGCCTCCTGAAATAAGACAATTACTGACTTTTTGAGACTCAAAATCTAAGAGCAAAGATAATGTTTGAGGGCCCTCCCTGGTGGCACAGTGGGTTAAAGCACAGCACTGAGAAACTGAGGCCACTTCAGCATGAGTTCAATTCCAGCCCTCCCCAGAGTTGACCACATGGTGTGGCAGACATCTCCTGGCCAGCCTGCTGCTCTTCTCAGCGGTGTACTTCATCAGTCTGCCTGTTCTGCTCCCCACTCTGTCTCCGGTGAATCCTCTCACTGCCCCTGCACCTATGGCCTGTACCCTGGCTCTGTATGGATAAAAAAGTGAAAATCTTTAGGGAAAAAAAATAATGTTTGAGAGCATCTGGGTACTGACACACTTTCCTGAAACCCAATGAAATTACAGATTTTCTGCAATCAAAAGAATGGATTGGGTAGTGGGTTGCTTTTAATACATTTCATGTCCTTGGCCAAATGAATATGGAATTTGTTGTTAACATATGTTTATATGTATCCACATGTCCCCACTTCCCACCAATCTGTAGCTGGGTAAAAATAATGCAGTCCTCTTTGCATTCTGAAGATTCTTACAGTGGCTATTCTCAGTTTTTTTAGTTGGTTTCAATCTTGATATTTAAAATGGTTTTAGATATATTGGTACTTAAGTGTCCCTACACAAAATTCGAATTTGTCAGTATTGTTCTTTATGTTTGATATCCATGTGACATCCGTTGTGTTAATGCCTGCCCTTGTTTCGAAAATGGTAATTAATGATATATATTTCCTTTTCTAAAATCTAGAATTAATTAAAAAATTACTTAGAAAAGATCACCTTAACAAGCTGATGTAAATCTCTTTTAGGACATTTGTATGATGGCTATGACGAAGAGTATGATTGTCCCATTTTAGATGAAGATAGAGTAAGTATAATTTCTTTTTTAAGTGTACTATTTTTATTTAATGGAAAAGTTGACCTCAGTGTTTTTTAAGGAAAATTTATTGTTTTAACTCTTTTAATAGGTAATTGATGAGTTAGAAAACCAAATGAGAGAAGGCGGAGTTATTGTTGATTACCATGGCTGTGATTTCTTCCCAGAACGCTGGTTCCATATAGTTTTTGTGCTGAAAACAGATAATGGTGTGTTGTACAAAAGGCTTGAAAAAAGGTAAGAAAGGAAATACACCAAATTCTTAAAAATTTAATATAAACTTATGCTCATAAACTTATGCCCAATCTGCCAACCAAGTTTGATCTCTCATTATAAACCAAGTCTGAAACCAACATTCTCGATCTAAGAGAAAAAGATGCATTTGTAACAACAAAGGCAGTGATAAATCAGCATTTCACAGTGTGTAAAGTGTGTTTTAGTTCTTTTAAGAGAACATCATAAATTCAGAATAACCAGAACAGATACATTTTTGTGGAATACATTCTTCCCGTCGTTTGATTCAAACTGTGGGAAGATGGGGATTCTAAAGTAATTTTTAGGGTAATCTCAGGAGAGAAAGTTCTGGAATTCTGTCTAATGTCAGCTTCAGTCTGATTTCTCCAGTTAAAGAGATTGCAATAAGTATTTTTGCATAAATGTTCACTTTCAAATATTCCTTATATATTCCTAAAACCAGTTAGTTTCGTTCAATTTACTTTTTGTTAGCTTATATTTCCTTTGCCTTCTAGGGGTTATAATGAGAAGAAACTAAAAGACAATATTCAGTGTGAAATTTTTCAAGTTCTTTATGAAGAAGCGATAACATCCTACAAGGAGGAAATAGTGCATCAGCTGCCCAGCAATAAACCAGAAGATCTAGAGGATAATATTAATCAGATATTGAAGTGGATTGAGCAGTGGGTCAAAGATCATAGCTCTTGACTTACAAGACCGACCACTTTATAATTAGTCTTGACCTCTCTGCACTCACATCACAGGATCAGTAAATCATTTTTATTAAAGTTGTGCTGCAGGGTTAGTAGATGGATACTATAACAGTTTATGTTTGAGGTTTTTTTAATGTCCATGAGAAAGCTAAACCACCTCTAGAATAATGTATGTAATATTAAGAATTGAAAGTAAAGACTCATTTAATATTTAAGTTGCTGAAGGTAGATAAATCTGACCAAATGACTGGATAACTTTTAAGTTTATATAGAAGAAAAGTGATAATGTCTTAAAATAAAACTGGTTAAAATAAAGCATCAGTTTTCCATTTGTATTTCTTTTAAACTAAAAAAAAAAAAAAGTTGGGTTACTACTTGCATTCTCTATAAAATTCAAAAGGTTATTCTGAAAAAGTAGGTTTCCCTCCAGGTCACCCCTGTTCTTTAGCCACCCTAGATCCCCTCCTTTTAGGAAATAATGTTACTGGTCATGGGTTTCCTATGTATATTTTAAAAAGATTTTCTGCCTACAGAGAGAGTGTGCACTTATTTTTTAACAGCACATATTTTGAAGATGATTGCGTCTTTTTATTGAAAAAGTTACAGATGTTACTGAGAATCAACATGTATATATGCTACATAAACTTTAAGTGAAGACAAATTTTGGTTGGCAAAACTACTGAATATGCTTATCATACTAAAAGACAGCAGACAAACTGATTTTAAAGTCGTAAGTATGTCTATCTTTTGCTGATCTTAAATTCCACTGTACATACTCCATTGATCCAGCTGTATAGTCTGGAGTAATGTTAGAGCCTCAATTCTGTGTCTGGTTTTGCATACATCTAGGATCTGGAGAACAGACTCACAGAAGTGTAGTCTTTTAAGGAAAAGAGTCGATAATTTAAATCAGAGTAATGTTTAGATTCAGTCAAGTTTTTTGACCTCTACAACGCCCCTTCAGTTTTTTCAAGGATGTCAGGATGGATTAGCAAGCCATACCGAAATCATTTCACTAAGGTGATAAACCAGTGACCCTACACTTTTTTTGGGGGGGGGGAGGGGGGAGAAGTAGGGCCAACGTGTAATACACAGGAATAGCTGGTCCCCAATAGCAGGTCATTCCCGCTGGCTCTTGCTCACTGTTACCTTGGCACCCCGCATTCCTTTGGTCTACAGTACCCACTCATCTCCTAGCACAGCAACCTGTTATCTCACGGTATGCTTCCACCTCCTAACTTCAGCTCGAATTGTTTCTTTTCGGGGTTTCCTCAGGACCTGACCTTTGCATCACCTAACTTTACCTTTATCGACGCAGGAGAGACCTTGTTCAGTTTTCCTAAATCTCGGGCTACTAATTCTAATCTGGCTGCCCGTGGTGGGAAAGCCTTGCTCCCGGGCCGGGGCAGAGCCACAGCCGCGTAGCCTGACCGGAGCACGGGCGTCGCCGGTACCTTTCCGGGCGCGGTCACGTGGCCGCCGGCGGCGCGCACGACGTGGAGGCTCCGCAACCGGTGAGCGCGCTGATGGGGGCCGGGGTGAGGGCGAGGGTCGACGGTGCTGCCCCGCGAACCTTAGTCGCAGATCCCAGAAGCCGGGAGGGTGCGGGGCCCTTCTGGAAAGTGGGAACGCTAGTGGGGAGACGCGAAGGAGCCAGTAGATCGTGGAAGCTCGGCGGGTTGTGAGCAAGCTGGCAAACTTGCTTCTTTCCCCCTTGCGCTAGGTTCCTGGCCTCCTCTGACACTGAAAAATAAGGAATAGGTTTGAAAGACTGTTTCTGCCTCCCTCACTGTCACCGTCCTCCTTTGTTTTATTTTAATTTTCCAGTAACTTTGAACCTTGAAACAACAGTGCACTAAATGCAAGTAGTACCCCGGATTGGATCCTGTAGCAGAAAAAAGACAACAGTAGAAACACGGGAAATCCTATAAAACCTGTGATTTATTAATTGCTTGTATCAAAGCCAATGTATTAATTTTGATAAATGAATCCTGATATTAATATTAGAGGGATCTGGATAAGGAGTATGCAGGAGGCGTCTCTTCTGTCTTTGCAACTTACTGAAACAAAATCCAGTAACGCTGTACAGATCTGGGAGGTGGGAACCGCAAATGATTTCTTCCTGCTCAGCCAAGCCTGACAGGAACTGGGTGTCTGTTTGACCAATTTGTTTGCTAACGCAGAGAAGCTGATAGGTGTTGATGCCCCAAGTTTTCCCGGCAGGAATCTGTTTTCTCTTTCGAGTCAATCATATGTCTTTGGAACATCTGTTTACACACACTTATTCCCTGTTTTAGGGGTGTGTGAAAGAAACACCCAGCAGGAAGTATACTAGAACTATTAAAAAGTACAATACAGAGCTAGGGAGATTTAGTTGAGATAGATCACATCTGGCTCTGCAGAGGCGGGAAGGTTACTGAGAGAGTGGCTGTCTTATCTGAAAGGACCCTAAGAGAAAACATTCCTGGGGTGGGGGCACCAGCGGAGGTTGGAAATGAGGAAGGTGAGGGGTCCTAGGAGCAGGTGCATTTCCTCTTACCAGAAGCACACAGCATGCCCTGGGAGTACTGGGTGTGGAAAGAGGAAGAGAAAACTGTTGTAGAAAACTGTTGTAGAAAACAGGGTGACACTTTAATGACAACTGGCTTGGAAAACAATCCCAGGGGATTGTTTCAGGGCAAGAGAGGGAAATCTTTGGACCTGCACTTGGAAATGAGTGATTTGGCAGCTGTGTGTTGGATGGCTTGGAATCAGTGAGTTGGGGGCCCTATTAGTTTAGCCCAGGAGAGAGAATGAAAAATTCAGCCACGGCTGTGCAAAGAACAGGGTTTGGGGAGATTGTGTGGCCCTAGAAGACTTGGCTATTGAAGAGAAAACAAATTCTGAAATTTTGGAGCTGGGTTTGGGAGCATGGTTGATGCATATGCAGAAATAGAGGACTCAGGAGACCTAGGCTAGGCGGTAGGGAGGGTAATGGATTTGTTTTCAAGTAAGTTCTGTTTGAACTGCTGGCAAGATATGCAGCTGAAGACTGTATTTAAGAGTCTGTTTTGAGTGGAACCCAAACATGTACAGAGGGACAGGAAGAGGAAAAGGAGACTAAGTGGGTAGCTATGAGACCACTGTGAGGTGGGGGAGCTGGGGAGATCCGGCCTGAGTGTGCGAAGTCAGTGTCTCTGCTTATGCAGTGGAGGAAGTTGAGGGACCAGACTAGATCGTGGATTTAGCAACTAGGGAGTTACTAATTACTTTCTTAAAAAGTTGTATTAGTGCCAAAGTAGGAAGATTGCTCAGTGTGCCATCTCTTCATCCTTTGACCTTTCCCAAGAGTATGGGCAAAGTGCCAGAGCCAGTTTCTTGTTCTGACTCTTCGACTATCCATGTAATTTGGGACAAATCATCTCTGCCTGGACTAGCAGAGGAAAAACATTTCTTAATAAAACCAAAGGACTCTCTTGTACCTAGCAACCCCTCGCAGTCCATAGAGCTAGCATTCCAGAGGGTACACTTTAGAAAATGCTGCTACAGAACCAGAAAAAAATCTTACTTCAACTTGTCATTGATATATAATGAAATCTATACTCAAACTCTAATTCAGTAAGCATTAATTTCAAATACATTTTATGGAAGGTGTAATAATAACCCTATAAAGTTGTGCTTACACCCATTTTGAAGATTTGAAGACAGGTTCTGACAAGTTATATGATTTGCCCAGGATCACACAGAGCAGCAAGTCGTGGAGTGAGATCCCAGCCCAGAGCTCCTGAATGCCCCTCACTCTCTGCTCCTTGCTTGTCCAGATTGATGCATTAAAATTGACTGGATGGAAAATAAGTAATTTCAATTATTTTCCTTTTTCTAGAAGTAATGTGTTCCAAGAATCAAGTCTAGTTTGTACTGCATCCTATGTTAATATTACTATTAGTAGTCAAAAAGGAGCAGAATACACAGCCAGCAGTTTTCGAACATTTTAATAAACAATAGGACATTGGACCCTGTGAAAGCTTATTATATTCAACTTTGAACAGCAGAAAGACATAGCCCTGACCCCCAATAGAGGTGGCCTGTTAAAAAGTAAAAAGTATTCTGAAGTAATCCCACTGTTGCTTTCTCCTTCCTCTTACTGCTTATTTGCCTTTGTGTTGACCAGTTCCCATTTTCTTCACTGCTGGCTGCCAAACCCCACCACAGCCTCCTTGTGAGATTGTATTTATCAACAGCAATCTACTACACCAGAGGGGAAACACAGCCTCTAAGAGACTACTCCTCGATTCAGTACATAATCTCCTGTTTACCTGGAAAATAGAAATTGACAAACTTACTTAGGAAATAACTTTGTAAGAGAACAAAGCTGATTTTATAAATATTTGGGGGGGGGGAACTGGGTCCAAAAGATGATGCTGAATGTTGCTAAAACTAGATTTTAAACCTTTATGTTCAGTTCTATGTGATGTCATAAATGATAGCAACTTGGCTGACTCTTAACATTTATTTTATTGAATTTCCCAAGTTATGGAAAGCAGTTGCTGAGGTGTGGCAGTGGCTCTGATGTCAGGGCTGCGGATTCAGAATCTGACTCTTGTTAACTATGTTACTCAGTCTCTGTGTGCTTCATTTTAATTGTCGATACTTAAACATTAATAGTTTGGCCTTGCAAAGTGTTGGTGAAGATTAATAGAACCATTTAAGTAAAGCACTTGAAAGGCACCCTGCACATGGAAAGCAAGCAACAAGCACAGGCTATTACAGCACTAAAAAAATTGTTATTGATATGAGGGGTCCAGGTTAACCATTTTCTTGTCTAGCAAGCCTAACTGAATAACATACTTCCTATCTTGTTCCCTAGCCCAATTAAAGGACCTGTTTTTTTCTGTTAAAAAAAAATTTCTTTTACATCATATTAATGAGTGCTCGCTTTGCCAGGAAGTTTCTAAAACTGGAATGATACAGAGGTTTCTTAGCATGGCCCCTGAGCAAGGGTGAGAGGCAAATGCATGTAGTGTTCCATATTGCAAAAATATGTAACAAACACACACACATAAATTCCCCCATCATATTAATTAAGTGTAGTTTACATATAAAAATGCAGCCATTGCAAATATATAGTTTGATGAGTTTTGTCAAATCTTCATTATACTCAAGATACAAGACTTTTCCATTAACCCAGAAAAGTTCACACATGCTCTTTGAGTCACCCTTCCCAGCACCCTTACCCATTAATCTGTTTTCTGTCATGTACATGGGTTTTACTAGGATTTCATACCATACATGGTTCTTCCATAATATCTATGAGATGCATCCACATCCACATATATCAGAAATCCATTACTTATTACTGGATGTATTCCGCTGTATGAAAGTACCACAATTTGTCTTTTTTTGGTTGATGAACATTTGGGTTGTTTCCAGTTTAGGGCTAATTTGAATAATGTTATGAATATTTACGTTCACATCTTTGTGTGAACATATAATTTCATTTCTCTTAGGTTAATATCTCAAATTCAGTTGCTGGATCACATGCTTAAAATCTTCCCACAATCTTTCCACAAAGGTGTGCTAATTCTGCACCCACGTGTGGTATAAATGGATGTCCAAATGCGTGTGGACTGTGGTAGAAGCTCACTGTAGTTTATGTCTACAATTATTTGCTGACTAGTGTTTAGCATCTTTCTATCCATGTATCTTCTTTTATGATGTTAGGATGCATTTCTTCAAGTCTCTTAAGGGCCCTCTCTTCCAACCCTGAAAATACATTCATCCTAAAACAACAGAAAACCCTTCACAATGATCAAATTTGTTTGATACGACAAATACGAGTGGAAGGATTTTTGAAAGTCCTGGTAACAACTACTTAAACAGGATATTTAGAAAAGAGATGTCAAGTGCATTTAATTTCCTTTTTGTAAAAAAAAAAAAAAAGGTGTCTTGAGAAAAGGATGAAATGTTTCTAAACTACTGCTGTTTTGAAATGCCTGGTGGGGAAAGCCCTCTTTACTGTGCTCTGTGCTCGAGGCACAGGGCAGAGCATTTCAGGGGCGTCCTGGCCACTGGAGGAGCCTTGGCGGTAGGTAGGTGCCTCTGCCGCTTGCCACACGGGAGGGCCTGGTGGCTGCAATTCTCTTTGGGTCATGGGTACCTGGAGATACTTTCTTCGGGGAAGAAAGGCAGGCAGTTAGCTCCACGTCATTGAGTTTGGAGACTTGCTCAGGTGACTGTCTTGCTTTTCTTCCTAGAGGGCAAACATTTCAGTTAGCTTATGCCTTCCTTCCTTTATTCTACTATTAAACACATGTTTATTGAGCACCACATATGTCTGGAATACTCTTTTAGGCCCTGGGAATGCAGGGGTGAAACGAACAGACAGAGCTCCTGCCCCTAGGTTTCCTGCATTCCACTTGGAGCCACTTAGAGCAGGTTGAGCTGCTCTGGCTGAGGAACAACCTTCTGCTGCACTAGACTCCACTTTTGCACTGCCTTTAGTAATGCGATTTGAGGAATGCGTAAAATATGGTGGAGTATGTTAAAAGGCTACCAATTCCTAGGGAAAAAAAAAAAAAAACAAAACAAGCAGAGATGTGGGGTAGGGAAGAATTTGCAATTCTAGTTGGGGCGTCAAGAAAGGCCCCACTGAGAAGGCGACATTGAAGGAAAGATCCAGAGGTTGAAGAACCAGGTGGGCAAGTGTCTAGGCAAGTGCATTCCCCGCAGAGAGAACGTGGAGTTCAGGGGCACTAAGTGTCCCAGAGACCAGGGCGGTGGGCCTAGGCCAGGGGCACAGGTAGAGCTGGGCCTGGGACCCTGGCCCATTGAAAGGGCTTTGGTTCTTACTAGGTTTGTGATGCCAAACAGGAGTGAGTTTTGAACACAGGCTTGATTACATGATTTGAGAAAGGGAGGAGGCACCTCCTCCCTTCCTTTCATTAACCCAAACACAAAACTTCTGACAATCATGTCTGTACAGAAAGAGCAAATGAACCCAGAGACACTGGAGGAGACGCATGAGAGCCCTGGCCGCGAAGGGAAGGGCTGTGGTGGGAGGCGTAGGCTTAGTGGAAGCATGGAGTTTGGTCTTTCAGAGATGTTTTGGAATTGTATATTGCTCTTAGGCTTGTGAAAAACAGATCCTTTTCCTTTATAAGCATGCAAATCGAGAGAGCTCTGTTTCCTAGGCAAAGAAAGATCTGATCTGCTTTTCCTGATCACTAGATTACCAGACTCAGTGACAGCCTTTTTCTGCTTCCTTACAATTCATTGCCATCTTTGAACTAAGAGGTTGGGTCACTTCTTATCCAAAAGGGCCTGATATGTGAGCTCCTTTTTTGCATGGGGCCCCCGTGTGTCAGTGCATGCTGGGATAGCAACGCCCGCAACATTGAATACAGAGAAGAACTTTTCTTCCTGGGAAAACCCAATTTTATCATGCCGATGGCTTTTCACTACCATTTTTCTTTACTACAGATAACCCGTTTTCCTTATGGTAAAGACGGCGCCTGGCTGATGAGCAGAGCGGTGAGGACAGCGAGTGAGGCAGAGGCGCAGAGCTGGGGCGCAGAGGATGATGACATGGCAGACGGCGATTTAGGGTATGGCCTTGGAAGAAGGCCTGGTGGTATTTATGAAGTACAAGTTTCACATTTATTGAAGTCTAGAAGAAGATCAGATGGAAAGAACTTTAGTCCTCCCCCACTTCCAGGAAAGGAGGAAGGGAGAAGTGATGCCATTTTTCAGTACCCCAAGCCTCGGAGCCTGCAAGACACATACCCTGAATCATCCAGAATTTCTCTGTGCAGCCGACAAAGTAGCATTGGTAAGACTGTCCAGTGTTTTCTCTCCCCTGAATTTTATATCAGTGTTGTCATTCTCCTGACACATGGAAAGAATCACCATAGTGAATTTTAGAAAGCCATCTTTACTCACCTCTTGGGGTTGGTGAGAGTACAAGAGTAATCTGTGTTTCTATTTCCAAGTATTGTACAAACTGTGAAGTGCCTGTTACTCCGCATTAATACGTGTGTTAGTGATCTCAGTCGTGATTACCTGCCTTTCTTAGGTGATGTTTCATTCACCCTCCCCTCCTTTTGCCTTCCTTTTGTCTTTTTATTGAGGTAATATTAGTTTACAACACTATAGTTGCCAGATATACAATTTCTCACCTCATCTTTTTTTTTTTTTTCTTATTAGCAAATATTTAGTGGGTGCCTTTTAAGTGTCTGGGACTGGTCTAGGGTCTAACAAACACCAGTGAATAAAACAGTCCTGTTGTCATGGAGTTCACATGATAGTAGAGGAGACAGACAGTAAAGTAACTACACATCTCTAATAGCAAGTAAATGAAGGTATCGGGATTGACTGGAGTGGCTGGGGCACTGCTCTGCTGAGGCCTGGGTCAAGGGCCACCTCTGTGGGGAGTGACATTCAAATCCCAGAATGAATACAGGAGCCAGCCTGGTGCTTTCCTGGGGAAGGACTGTTTCATGTAGAACGCATTTGCCTTCAGTGATTCTAGGCAAAGAATGAAATTATCAAAACAGAACTAATTTTACTGTAAGATTAATTGTATGTGCTTATCATAACCAAGGCCATTTTTATAGCATACTTAAGGAGAGAACCAGATTCAGAAGCACACTGTGATGGAATGTTCCGACTCCATAATGATGGGGACCCAAGCTTCCACTCAGGGCTCTCGTGTGTCTCCTCCAGTGCCACGGCCACTTGCTATTTCTATGCAGACACAATTGGCAGAGCTTTTGCGATTAGGTGGTGATAGAGAGGCAGGGAGGAGGCACCTCCCCACTCTCTTTCCCAAGTCACTTATACACATCCTGGGTGGCTGGTTTTTTTGTAGCTCACCTTGTAAAATCTTCCCATAAAAATGCAATAAACACAAGTTATAACAACAGGATATTAATTTTAGAAACATGATTTCAGATTTACAAAAAAAAAATGGTTTCAGGTTTACAAAAGCCATGTTGCACTGCAAATATATCCCCTCTTCAAAATCCTCCTTGAAATTACAATGGGATTTTTAAATTTTTCCTTCTAATTCCTTATCATGCATGGAAGATGGATACTGTTTTGTAAGCAAGATGTCAAAAAATTTACATGGTGCTTATTTAATATACCTTTTTAAACCCACAAGGAAAACTGCTAGTGTATAAATAAGACATAATGGTAACAAGTGTGTGCTCCTGATTTTTTAGGTTAGGGACTCTTGTCTTCATCAATGTTGGCCTGATCCTTGATAAGATACTGTGTTAGTTTCCTATTGCAAGTGGGGATTTTCCAGATGACCACAAATTTAATGCCCTAAAACAACTCAAACGTATTATAATTCAGAGTTCAAACTACCAAAACTGGATTCACTGCACTAAAATCAAGGTGTTGGTAAGGCACATTCCTCCTTGAGCTTCTGTGGAGAATCAACCTCTGACCCTTGCCAGCCTCTTGAGGTGAGCGAGCACTGGGCCCCTTCCGCTTGTCTTTCAAGACCGCAGTGTTTGATCCAGTCTTTCGTGAGACTCTGCTCTCTGCCGCTGGCTCTCAGGCCTCCCCCTGTCATGTATGTGTAAGGATGAACCCACCTGGTTAATCTCCTCTTTAAACATTCTTAATTTAACCCACCAAATCCCTTTTGCCATGTATTCATGGGCTTTGGGGATTACGGTGTGAACCTTGTGGGGGGCCATCACCTGCCTACCACGGCTGTGAACAGGACAGAAATTGTCATGGCCAGTCTGACTCACTGTCTTTTTGGGAGCCTTCTCTCATCAGCATGAAAATGTGATTTAGGTTTGTCTTGAATTTTCATATTGATGAAAATTCACAATAGCAAATGGAGAAGAGTATAATATTCCTCAAAATATTCTTTCTAGAAATTTCCTTCTTTTATTTCTTATCCTCTTATTTGTAGTTTACAACTTGGCTGCTTTTTTTGTGGCCAGTGAGACCACAATGAAAATGAAACTCCTGGTAATTTCAGTATAATGTCTCAAGCGATAACTGTAATGAGACTCAGTGTAGCAACAGAGGCTGTTAGTCATTCTTCTTGGAAAGAACTCATGTTATTTTTTATATATTCATCTCATTCTGTAGATCAAACTTAAGCCAAACACCAGAACTTACTTATTTTATTCACCAGCATTCACATGTTTTAATATTCTGTTTGGATATGGTCATTAATAATTTCATTAACATCAGTTTTAAAGTCATTTTTGGGGAGACTTTCTATTCAAAAGTGTGTTTTTTCATTTATAAAATGTTTAAGTTACTGATTTTTATCATTATTTGCTTTGTTGCAGTTATATTCTCTTTGCAACTTAGGAGAAATCTGTATAAACAAATGTCCTGTATTTTAAGAAAGTATTCAATTTTTTTTAATAGATTCCAGTTCAGAATTGTCAAATGTAGAATTAAAGCAACATCTTCACGAAACTTTAGAGGTAGGTATTTTGGCTAAAAATTCTCATGTTAGTAAAGCTTACTGATAGATATTTTGCTTGAGTAATACTAAAACTGTATAGAAGGCAAACACTGGCTTTCCAGTTTTTCTCAGTGAGCCACAATCTAAATCTCCATCTTTCAACTGATCTGCTTCTTCTCTCTAAAATCCATAGCCTGGCTTTTAAAATTTTCCATCTACCTTTCCTGTATGAGTGGTTTGAAATGACTGGATTTAACTTAATTTCTTTGAAGTCAGAAGACTAGTGAGTAACCAGGGTCTCCAAGAAGCTGTTCTCCTGCTGGGTTAGGATTTTCTGTGAGGGATGCCTATCCTTTGGGAAACTGGAAGCCCGTCTGAGTGTGACTCATCTGGTGAACACTAATCAGTTGTCATCTAATATGGCTGCAATAAAATACACCGACAAGCATCTTAAAACAGCATACATTCTCGTCTAAAAGTCTGAACCAGGTGTCAGTGAGTCACGTGTCCTTGGGAGGGTATAGAGGGGATCCCTTCTTTGCCTCTTCCATCTTCTGGAGTTTGCTTCTGACAATCTTTGGCTTTCCTCAGTGTGTGGCTGCCTTGTCCAGTTTCCTGCCTCCAGTACCACATGGTCTTCTCCCCTGTGTGTCTGTGCAAATTTCCCTTGGCTAATGAGGACACCAGTCATTGGATTGTCATCTACCCTAATTCTAGTATAACCTGTTTTTGGTTTTGTTTTTGTTTTTTTGAAGATTTATCCATCTATGCATACAGAACTGGGGTACAGGCCAGAGGTGCAGTTTGGGACGGGTGAGAGGATTCACCAGAGATGGAGTGGGGAGCAGAACAGGCAAATGTACTGAAGTACACTGCTGAGGGGAGCTGTGGGTAGGTCAGGAGAGGTCTGCCACACCATGTGGGTCACCTCCTTGGCCGGGGATAGAACTCATGCTGTAGTGACTGCGGTAGCTTCATAGTGCTGTGCTTTAACCTACTGCGCCACCAGGGAGGGCCCCAGTTTAACCTCTTCTTAACTTGATTATCTCTGCAAAGATCCTGTTTCCACTTAAGGTCACATTCACAGTACCAGGGGTTAACAACACTTGAACATAGCTTTTGGGGGGCATAACTCAAGCCCCATTAGGTACTGTAGCTGTATGAATGACTGTGTGTTTATTTTACATGACCTAATATTTTCTTTTCAAAGAAATTAAGTATATAGCCTACAGAAAAGTGAGCAAAAGACTTGAGTTTTTTTGTCACACCTGGCACTTGATATTTTAGGCTCACAATGTTAACCTGTTTGTTCCACATCTATAGGAGTTTCTGATCACACTGTAAAGTCAAAGAGCTTTGAGTCAAAGTGCATGTTGAGTTTAAATACAGACTATCCAGACTGATCATTTTGGGTTCCATTTTGGGTTAAAAATAGGAAGACTAATATTATTTCTGTCCTCAGGAGGTAGAAGTTTTAAAAACAGAACTTGAGGCAGTTCAAAGACAACTTGAAGGTAAAGAGGAAGCACTGAAAATTCTTCAAAGTATGGTAAGAAAATACTTCCAAGTATTTTAAGTTTCCACCACTTACACATTTCAGGGTGTTTTAAAAGGTAATGATTTTAACTTTTAAAACAAAAGCAGCAGCAAAAGGCAGAGGCTTCCAGTGGATTGTGGTATAGCATGTTATTGACCCATTGGTGGTGAATGTGTATGATAATATATACCCGAAGAGCTGGGAACCTGTACTCTTGAAACCACCTATGGAGTTGTAAGCCAGTGTTACTTCATAGAAAAAAAAAGAAAAAAGAAACAGCAGCAGCTCCTAATATAATGGCACATTGTTTTTCAGGTACATTTTTTTTAAAGGTTTATTTATTTATTCATACAGAGCTGGGATACAGGCAAGAGGTGCAGGGGCAGTGAGAGAATTCATCAGAGACAGAGTGGGGAGCAGAATAGGCCGACTGACAAAGTACACTGCTGAGGGGAGCAGCGGGCGGGTGAGGAGGGGTCTGCTGCACCATGTGGTCACCTCCAGGGCCGGGATTGAACTCATGCTGAAGTGGCTTTAGCTTTTCAGTGCTGTGCTTTTAACCCGCTGTGCCACCAGGGAGGGCCACATATTTGTTTTTTACATTTTTATTAGATGTAATTTACATGCCATGAATTTCACTTATTTGATGCATAAAATTCATTTTTATGAAACATAGCTGGCATGTTTTTGAGGCTCATGCATGCAGTAACATCTTTTTTATTGCCAAATAACAGTCCATTATATGGCTATATCACTTTTGTTGATCCATTCAACCACTTGGTAGGTATTTGGCTATTATAAATAATAATGATAGGAACATTCCCGTACACATTGTTGTTTGGAAAATCCATCTATTCCGTCTCACATTTGTTGGAAAAGAGCCAAACTAAGATCTTCTGACTTTTAAGCTGTCAAACTCTCCAAAAACAGTGTTCTCTGGGGAAATTCTCATCTTAAGTTAATTTTGTTGTTTTAAATTAAAAAATGTGAAGTTCAATCATATGGCAGTGGTTAGAAATCTAATTTATACTGACGTGATTTTTATCTTCCTTAGGCAGTATTTGAAAAGGCCACAAGTCATACCCAGGTAGTGCTTCAAAAAACTGTGGAACAAAAGAAATCCCTGGAGAAGGTATTTGACACTGTTATGCTGACTTATTCAATCTGATAAGCCTTGGAATAGAACTTCTTAAAAAACCGCGCTACTTAAAAAAACCGCGCTACTAACGGACATGCCACTTGTATACACTTCTGCTAGGTGTGCATCAACTTCATATGGACTCTCGCTTTTAATTTAATCGAAAACAGATTGTCATGTGGGCAAAGAATTCAGGCTTTTGTTTCCTCATTTTAAGATCGTAGGAGGCTGCCAAGTTGACATTTCCCAGTTTTTTTCTTTTAAAGATTTACTTATGCATAGAAAAACTTGGCGTATAGGCCAGAGGTGTGTGTGTGATGGGGTTGGGGTGGGGAGGGAGGGTGAAAGGATTCATCAGAGACAGAGTTGGGGGAGAACACGCTGATCTCTGGAAATACATTGCTGAGGGGAGCAGCAGCCCAGATAGGAGACATTTGTCGTGCCATGGGGGCCCTGGTCGGGGATCAAACTCATGCAGTGGCTGGCCAAAGCTTGATAGTGCTGAGATCTTAAGCCCTGCTCCACCAGGGAGGCCCATTCTTCATTTCCCCTCCCCTCTGGCTGGCAGAGCCTGCTCCTTTCCCATTATCTCATCTTCATGAAAAAGGTAACTAGGACACACCTGAGCTTGTTAGGCATCTGTGTCTTTGCAGCCTGTCTTGACAGGAGGGTCCTGGGCTCAGACTTACTGGAGTATATTCTGCCTGGAGGTCTGCAGGGGTTGGCAGCAATGAGAAATCTAACTCAGACCAGCAAATTTGAAGTTTAATAATATAAACTTTTTCTATATTAGGTACTCCTCAGCAAAGCTCTTTTAGTGCCAAACAGACATGTTATATGTGTTTATGTATGTAGACGCTGAGAAAGTTTTTTCCTCTTTAACCTATTTCTTTATAGTGCTTAAATGAGTTATTCTGGTTACTCAAGTTCTGAAATAACTTATTTATAATAATTTTTTCATAAGTGCTCTTTTATTTCTTCAGGAAATAAATACCTTGCAGTGGAAAATAGAATTTGATCAGAATAGATTTAAAAATATAGAGGAATCTTGGACCCAAAAATATGACAGGTTTGTGTATTATTATTCTATAACTTTTCTTTGGAAGTCTTTAAAATGTGTATCATTCAGATGTAGCTTATATTTTCTTCTAAGGCTAACCTCAATTCTTATTCTTACTGATTATTTACTTTTCAGTCCCACATATTTTTGTTAGTATTTAAAAAATATGTAGTATTAACTCTATTTTCAAATACATGGAAGTTACTTTAGCACTGGTACTTTTTCTTCAAATCTTCTGGGTGATTTCTAAATTAGTGTTAGTTTATTTAATAATTTTAAATTATATACTTAAAAAAAGAGAGATTTATTTATTGATGCATACAAGAACTGGGATATGGGATACAGGCCAGAGGTCCAGGGGGTGAGACGATTCACCAGTGACAGAGTGGGGAACAAAACAGATGGATTGACTAGAATACACTGCTGAGGGGAGCAGCAGGCAGGACAGGAGAGGTCTGCAATGCCATGTGGGTCACTTGTCTGGCCGGGGACTGAACTCATGTTACAGTTTAACCCATTGTGCCACCAGGAGGGCCAAATACATACACTTATTATAAAGTCAATCATTGAGAAGTTGATTGGATATCTAGGGTTGGAGATAATTTTTATATCCAATTTTTAAATTTATTATTTTTTAACTTTTTGAGATAGTTGAAGACAGAAAAGTGGCGAGACTCACTTCAAAGAAATACTGTATTTTTTTTTTTTTTAAGATTTATTTATTTCTGCATGCAGAACTGGGGTACAGGCCAGAGGCTCAGGGGCAAGAGGCTTCACCAGAGACAGAGCAGGGAGCAGAACAGGCAGATCTACGAAGTACACTGCTGAGGGGAGCAGCGGGCGGGTCAGGAGAGGTCTGCTACACCATGTGGTCACCTCTGAGGCAGGCGGGAATCAGGCGGAAGTGGCTTTAGCTTCTTAGTGCTGTGCTTTAATCCACTGCGCCACCAGGGGGGCCAAAATACTACATTTCATTAAGATTTTCCAAATATTTACACTTTACCACATTTGCTTTATTATTATTTTTCCTTTCTCACTGTCTTATGGTTAAGGAGGTTGCTATGAGCCAATATAATATTTTTCTAACGCATAACAGTAAGTTGCATCTATAAAGTCACATCAGTATAACTTCAGTTTGTATGTTTCCTTTTTTTAAAAAAAGGGACTTTCTCTTTTATAATTCTAGCATAATTATGAAAATCAATATTATTATTTGATCTATACACCTTATTTAGATTTGCCAGTATCCTAACTCCATATAGCAAAGAGAATACAAATTTCCCTTGTTCCAGAATCCACCCAGAATCACACTTATCATATCTAAACTCCAGTCTCCTTTAGTCTGAAGCAATTCTTCAGTGTTTGTCTTTTAAAGCCTTGACATCTTTTGAGGTCAATTATTTCATAGACTGTCCTACAATGGAAATGTTTGGTGTTTCTGGATTAAATTTGAGTTCAGTGTTTTTGGCAGGATATCAGGAGTAAAGTCATGTCGATTTGTTTCATTCCTAGGATGTGAATTTTAATCACTTTTTAGGGCATGAGGCCTGCCCTAATCCTCCACTGTAGTCATAATTTTCCTCTTCCATCTTGCTCTCTAAGGCCTCTTGTGGGGAGATACTTTGATATTATGTAAATATACAGAGACTTGCGAGATGGTCACCCATTTTTTTTTTTTCATCTACTGATTATTCTTTTTTTTTTTTTTTTAAAGATTTATTTATTTGTACATACAGAACTGGGGTACAGGCCAGAGGCTCAGGGGCGGTGAGAGGCTTTACCAGAGACAGAGTGGGGAGCAGAACAGGCAGATCAACGAAGTACACTGCTGAGAGGAGCAGCGGGCGGGTCAGGAGAGGTCTGCCACACCATGTGGTCACCTCCGGGGCAGGCGGGAATCAAACTCATGCGGAAGTGGCTTTAGCTTCTCAGTGCAGTGCTTTAACCCGCTGCGCCACCAAGGAGGGCCTCATCTACTGATTATTCTGTGTGAAGTGGTTATTACTGTGTTGGCTGCCAAGTGATAATTTTCGAACTCCATTATTCCTTCTATATTTATTTATTGGCATTTTACTATAAGAGCTTTTTATTTTCTCCTGTTTGTTTATATTAATAGAGATTCCTGCTTGCTTACATTATATAATGGATTAAAAATCATAACCAATTTCTTTTGATCTATAAAATTTTCCAATTTTGGTCAATGGGAATCCCATCAAGCTGGCTCCTGTGGCTTTTTGACATCTTCCCATTATTCTTTGAGCAGGTCTTGCTCTTTTGGTATATTTAGGTCATTGTGATACCAATGTTAGGTATTTCTTCAAGGAACCTGAGATCTGATTGAGGAATGGTGTTTAGAAATCAAAATCTGAGCAGTAGTATGTTCACTGATGCTGGTGAGTCACTACTAGACAGTTCTATGTGAGAGCAGAGCTGGAAGATACACTCCTCTCGATTTGTCACTTCACTGTTACTGTCAATAATCTGTCTTTACCTATCAATCTGTCAGCTATTTTTGACCTATCCACCTACTATCAAGCATCAATCTATTAAAAACCTTAGGAGTTCACACCCTTGTTGCTGATTCTGCACCGTGAGATTCATTTTAGTCTGGTTCCTTTGCACATGTGTAACTCCCACAGTTTAGAGAACTGATTCCTTTTATCCAGTACATTTACTTGTTTCTCCACCATAGAATATGCTGAATGTAGCTTTAGGATTACTGGTACATATTGTGGGAATCAAATTTACTAACTAGAGTTCAATATTCATGTATGGTTTTTTTTTTTTTTTTTTTTACCTGAGGGTATATAGTTGAAATACAGGGTTCAAAAGTTACTTTTTAATTTCTTTTTATTTCCATTATTTTATTTCCATCATTTAAATTCATTTGTTCCTGTTTAACTTTAGAACTTTCACCATTCTTTATGATTAGCTTATTTTTTACTTCCTAAAACAACGATGTTTCCAAAAGTCAAAACTAGTCAGGGAAGTATACTCAGGAAAGTGTTCTCCTTCCTCCCCTCCATTGGTGCCCCATTTCTAGCCTCCTGCCAGCGTTCCCCCTCATCATCTGTATTAACCATCTTCTTATTGTCTGATTTACCCTTCATGTGTTTCTATTTGCACAAGTGGGCAGGAAATTTTATGTTTTCTTCTTTCTTCTTGCTTATTCAAAAGATAGTTGATTATAGATATAGATACTCCCTTGTACTTTGTTTTTCCATTTAGCAGCAGATCCTGGAAATCATTCAGTTGTGTAAATGTGTCACAATGTACTTAATCATCCATATATAGAAACTTAGATTGTTTCTAGTATTTTGCAGTTATAAACATTGCTGCAGTAATTTTGACATTTACACTTTTGTGTCATTGTAGTTATTTTCAGGATAAATTCTTAGAAGTAGAATTACTGAGTCAAAAGGTAAATTCTTATCTAGATTTATTACATATAGCCAAATTCCCCATCATAAGGCTGATACCAGTTTGCATTTCCATCAGCAGTGCGTGAGAATCCATGTTTTTCCACAATCTCATCAAAAGAATGTGTCCTACATTAAAAAATTTTGGGTAGTATTATTTACCCTACTTGGGTGACTTTTGGGTTTTGATTTAGTTGCAGAGAACCCCCCAAAATTGTGATTCACATACACTGATTTACACTTGGTGAACAGATTTCCTTTCAGTACACTCTTCAGTTAAGTAAAACTTGCAGAAAATGCTTTATTATAAGGTCTTCATGAAATCAAGTTAATGTACTTGATGAACTGATTTATTTTATAAAATTACAGTTTATAGTTTAAGTTGATCTAACAAAACATTTGTAAAAAAAAAAAGAAACAAACACATTTGCAAACATCTGAAGAATTTCTTCATAACCTTAAAGTTCTTTAGAATTGAGTTTAAAAATCAACTTAGAATTTTAAGAATTATTAACATAGGTACTTGATCCCCCAAGAGCTCTTGGCTTTGCTTGAGAAACAGATTTTACATTTTATTAATTTGTTGAGTAATATATGCTTATACTTCCTTAGTTGAGAAGCTTTCTCTTATGACCATTCTTTTACTGCTCCAAGGCCAGTCCTGAGTAGAGCCTGCAAAATTCCCCACAAACATCCTAACTACATGCCAGAGTGGCATTTTAGATAAAATTATAAACTGACTGGATGATCTGGCTATTGTTATTAATTACAAAAAAATTTTTACTCTCTGATGTTGGGCAATTCAGGAATCTTATAAATAATTCTAATTTTTATTCAATAAATAGATAAATAAGTTTCCTTTGCATCTTTTGGGCAGGGTTTTTGAAGGTGGACTAGCAATTTTGTTAGTGTTTAAGTGGTTAAGTTGAAGTAAAACTTTAGGAAAAGAGAGTAAGGACTCAAAATGGCTGCCTTGCAGATACTTCTGCTTCTTATTCTTTTTTAACTAAGAAGGGTTAAGAATATGTCCAAAATCTTATCACATTTCTCTAACTTAATTTATGACATAGAACTTACGATGGTTTTCAAGTAGAAAAATTACATTTTGGGGTTTGTGTTCTAATTTTGGGATAAAATCTCACTTAACCATCAAGTGTGAATGTTTTAGTGATTTGGAGGGTACTTTTTTCCAGGCTAAACTGTGAGAATGCAGTCCTCAAAGAAACTTTGAAACTGAAAACAGAAGAAGTTAAAATGCTAATGTCTAAAAATGCAAGTAAGTAATAGTATTTTGATAATTCTTTAAAAAAAAGAACACACATTAATTTAGACATAAATATCAGTAGTACTGTGTAATGATATATTTCAAGGATAACAGAAATGCATCATTTAGTCTTTTAATATAAAATTATTATATATATATATATATGTTTATTTTTACATAAATTTGTGCATTTTTCCATGTCAGTTGCAATCCCCTTGGGCCCCATCACCAAATCACCCATGTGCCATCACCATAGTCCAGTGCATTCCAGACAGTCTTGCATAAATTTTTTAGAAATGTCAATTCTCCCTTTTTAGCAGAAACTATTTTAAAGTGGTGCCTTGAAGGAAACCAAATGAACTGTCAATTAAGTCTTGGGCCAGCACAGTCAGGGAGCGACCTGTGGCAGTGTCCTAGGTGAGACGCGTAGGCACACACATGTGCACTGAACACCCGAGTGTCCAGCTGATGGACATGTCTCTGTGCTCAGTTCAGGACAGAAGCTGCTCCTAACCCTCACCCCCACTCCTTCCTGCCTACCATCCACCCTGTAACAAGAGGGCAATAGGGACTGTTTTCTGCTCGAGTAGCAAGGACTCTTCTTGTTCTGTTTGGTTTGAAAGCCTCTTGTGGTAACTCTTCACTAGAAAAACTGGAGAGAGATCAGTATCTCACGCATTTGATAGTAATACAATCAATGAGGACTTACCCTCTCATGCTATGAAAAGCTTGGGAATAATTTGCTGTTATAAGTGCTCTTTTTAAAAATATAATAATTTAAAAAATTTATATATTCACATTATTGATCATTTTACAATGTTTATTTCCCCCATTCCCCACCTGCCATCACCATAGTTCACCACATTCCTCCTTCCTTCTGATTTCTCTGTCCCCCACCCCTGCAGGATCTCTCTGGTTTATAATTGTCTGCTTTTGTTTTGTTGTAAAAATACAAAATTTTAAGAGCCAATAAAGACTAGACTTTGCAAAGATACTTCCATGTTAAAAATATTTACCTAGTGTTACATATGAATTATCTTGCTCCATGCAGTTTATAAGAAATATAAGCTGTTGGTGTAACTGGGTCAGGCAGGGCTAGAGTAAGACCCCATGGCTAACACTTTTTTATTTGGCCCTTCCTAGTTTTAAATCAACAGTATTTGGAGGCTCTTGCCATGCTTGATATCAAACAGCAGAAGATGGTTCAGGAAAACACGTGCCAGGATAATAGTGGCTTCACAGAGGTTTCAGGTCTTGAGGTAGGTAAGCTGATGTGGAAACTGAACAGAAGAGATTATTTTCCACTTTTCTTCCCACCATCCTCATCTGCTACATGTTCTTTTTTGTTTGCTTGCTTTGATTTTTAAAGATTTATTTAGTTATACATACAAGAACTGGTGTGCAGGCCAGAAATATGGAGTGCAGGTGAGAGAATTCACCAGAGACAGAGTGGGGAGCAGAATAAGCAAAGACTGAACTATACTGCTGAGGGGAGCAGCAGGCAAGACAGGAGAGGTCAGTGCACCATGTAAATTAGCTCCCTGATTGAACTCAGGCCTAGTGGCTGCTGGTGGGTGAGAGCTTGACGGTGCTGACTTTAACTAACTCCTGAGCCACCTGAAGGCCCCTGCCATGTGATCTAAGTTATCACCACACTTAGCTATTTGAGACTGAGTAAGAGTGTCCCAGGCAAGTTCTTCAACTTCCTGATACTATCCTCTTCAGGTGTGCCATCAGGGGGTGTAATAGCCACTTCTTGTGTAAACTCCCCCCTTTTTAAATAGTTGTAGCAGAGATTATGTTAGTAACTAACCTGGGGAGAGGCCTACTGTGCTAGAGTACTTTTACTTTTCAACACTTATAGCTATCCTTACTGTCAAAATTCTTACCACTGCCCTGTGAGTACTATTGTAATCCCCATTTTACAAATGAGGTAACAGAGACAGAGGGGTTAACTAATTTGGCAGTCACACTACTACTAAGTGATTTGCTGGAATTTGTACTCAGGTAGACTGATTTTAGAATCTGTACTTTTGTTCACCTTGTGTTACTGTGTGAATGGAAAACTAATGTAATAGCAAAAAGGAAAAGGAAAAGAAATGTAATCTCCCTCATCATTTCTGAGCATATTGTTCTTCCTGGAAGGACCTGGACACAGTGAAAGCTGGCAGCAAGGCTAAGCCCAGTCACAGGAAATCCACATTGTGAATGTGAACATTTAGCTCATTAGATCAAGTCCCTGCAAAGGTCTAAGAATGATAGGAAGCTGGTGCCAGGTTAAAGGCTTTAGAGATCTGTAAGAGTAGGATTCCTGCTTGGACAAACTTGGTTCCAGTTTGTTCAATTGTAGTTAATTTCCATCTGGAACCTGAAATCCTGGTTTTCAGATTTTTTAATTTTTTTTTTTCCTTTTCAGTTTCTTTGAGTCAGTTGATTGAAAAGAAATATACATAGGGGTATGTACCCTGTGTTTGTAGGCAGCTAAGTCATATGACAGTAACAGGGTTAATGCTCTTGGATTTAAAGCTTGCAGTCCTTGGCGCCTGCCTTTGTCCTGGTCCCAGAGGGAGGCCCTGTTCCTGTGCCAAAATGGCAGCATCCACTCGAAAGATGCTTCTTCAGCTCAAACAAGAGGTACTGTAATATCAACACACTAAAAGCTTTAGTTTGCTTCTCAACTAATAGTAGAATCAATGGAACATATACAATACTTAGCTTCATTTTAGTCACCACTGACTATAGAACTTTTGTTAGTTGTATGATAGTCTTATTTGTAAATAAACTTGAATTGTTTATGTGGCTCTAAAATATAATTAGTACTTGGCATAATATGTTAGCTATGTACAACTATAATCCAGAGACATTCTTTGGGAGCTGGGGAGGAGAAAATGGTTTACAATGGGTGGGAAGAGCACAAAAGACTATGGTGATGGTGCACAGGTGAAGTGGGGATGGGAACTCCTTGGGTACCAAACATGAGTGGATAAAGCACACATGTATGAAGTATGATGTAAAAATTTATATAATTAAAAAAAATCTCATAGTTAACATAAACAAAATGTTAGTCATGTAAATTTGCTTGAATAAGTTTGTAGTTACTGCTCAATTCATGTCTTTTGTATATATATATATATATGGCTGTAATACTATGTTAGAGGAAAATGCGCACTTACACTTAAAATCAACAGGCTGTGCAACACTAATGGGGAGATAAATTTTATAAAGTTGCAAGACACAATGGGAGGAACTTTAATACCCATCAGACCTAAGTCTCAATCTTAGCTCCATCATTTTCTAGCTGTATGGCTCTGAACACACGTTAAGTGGAAGGGAATAACTAGTTTCAAGGGTTGTTGAGAAAAATAAAGAGTGACCTGTTTCATGCAATGTGGTGAACATGCCTGACATTAAATCGAATAATAGCTGCCATTATAGTTAACTTTAGTAACAATGAAATTTTTAAAGTATGGAATTTAAAGTCTTTGGAGTATTAAGGTACCACCCGAACATTAGCAATTCATTAGGAAAAACACAGATTACATAGATCAGAGTTAGGCTCAGCTGTGGGTGGCATTTTTGGAGGTTATTTGTAACTCAAGGCAGAATTGAAAGCTAGCCTTTCGCATCTATCTTCTTCCTTACTGAGGGCAGGGCACATACAGAACTCGCTTAGGGTAGTGAGGTCAAGAACTGAATAAGCTAGCAGGGAGTTGATGGGCATCACCAAAATTTGTGGCAAAATAGGACAGGAGGGCAGCTACTGCAGAAGACTGGCTGCTGCTAATTGTTTAAACAGGCAGTAGGTCCATGTGAGGCAGGGAGACTGCACCTGCTAGTCAGTTTAATTCAGTTGAGAATTGTTCTCGTTTTGTCTGACACCTTCCAAACTTTTTTTTAAACCCAGTTGGAACTTTTGCAGAGGAGTAAAGAAGAAGCTTACATAATGGCTGATGCATTCAGAATTGCATTTGAGCAACAATTAATGAGGAAAAATGACCAGGCACTCAGATTGACACAAATGGATAACATGTGTAAAAAAGCAACAAAACGGATAAGTTGGAAGCACCTTAAAGAGGATGGTAAATATGAATTATGTCAATAATCAGGTGTAACTTCAGTTATTTTGCTTGTAATCAAAGTTGGTGGCAAAATTGGTTGCAGACATTAAGCCTGCTTAGCTCCAGCATGGAGAACAGATGTGTAGGTGTCTTCCTCAGGCACCTTTCTTGAATAGGCCTCTGAGAGGAGGTGGAATGCAAAATTTTCAGTTACACTCTTCTGGCGATGTCTTATGTTGCTAGTTGGAGGCAAATCCCTTTGGAAGTCTGACCTTGTCTGGATGGAAGTCAGAGAATGTAAAGAGTAAGGGGAGTAAAGAAGGGAGAGTCATGGTTAAAGTTACCTTAAGAAGCCTGTGATACTGTCACTTACTTGGAAGGTCCCTGCCACTGTGCATGGAGGGTGGCCGTAAGGATAGTGTTATGTAGATTTTCCTTAGGACACAGATTCATATTCATTTCGGTGTTCTGGTGTGTGTTCTTATTACCTTGGAGAATTCCTGTTCTTCTTAGCTGTTGAGAACTTTAGGAAACTTTCAATAGGAAATAGCCTTGAAAAGTACAGTCTCCCAATCTTTGTGTTCCACTTAAAGCATTCGCTCAGAGACTAGAATTTAAAATAACTGTTTTATCTCTGAAAAGCTTTTAGTTTCATACACTTTTCAGTACCTCTTTCTCACTTCAATTCTTAAGTGACAAGACTTTGATTCATTTCATCAGTGTCATTTCAATAATGCGAAGGCAGGATGACTGTTAGAATATAATTTTTTTAATGTTTATGTGGTAACACTCAGGGTATCAACTTTTCTTCTTGATATGCCAGCTGAGAGGAATTCTCAAAGATGGATAAGCATTTTTTGTTGTTGAGAAGAGAAAGTTTCATTCATT
This sequence comes from Condylura cristata, assembly GCF_000260355.1. Classification (NCBI taxonomy): domain Eukaryota; kingdom Metazoa; phylum Chordata; class Mammalia; order Eulipotyphla; family Talpidae; genus Condylura; species Condylura cristata. Next base: position 39,747,726 of record NW_004567108.1, read on the forward strand.
CACAAAGTTGATGAGTGAGTCAGCTGATCTGGAACCTCCCCTTTTCCCTAGTTGATTGAGGGAGAGGTCAGGGTAGTGGGAACCCATCACTTTGGTTTATAAGGACTGGTGGAAAGAGGATTGTCCTTTATCTGCTCTCAATTTCCCATCAAACCATTTGCAGAGCAATTTAAAAAATTATTGAAATTCTTTGTATAAATCTCCAAATCTTTACCTTCTGTAACAAACTGCATCCTAGCTATGTTTGAAGAACATCAACGTGCATAGATATGGAATTTAAATATTATGCCAGTACCTAAGTTAGGTGCTTTCAGAACGTATTTTTTGTGGTAAAGTAGGTATAAAAGTTACCATCTTAATAATTTTTAAGTGATGTATCTGTCACAATGTATCTCCAGAACTTTTTCATCTTCCTCAAAAGAAATTCGGGACTCAAACACTGATTGCCCACTCTCCTCCCCTGGTCCCTGTGCTGTATTAGTTAATTGCACAAGCAACAACGACGACTAAGTGCTATTATTTTCATTTTAGAGATAAGGAAATGAAGCTCAGAGAACTCATCCAAGGTCATAGTTAAGTGGCTAAATGAGGATTGGAGTCCAAGTCTTTCTGGCTCTAAAGCAGAATGCGGGGTTCGGAGGTTTCCTGTGGCCTGCAGCCACATTATTGGTTCTGTAGTATTCTCAAAGTGGGTTAAGTAGCTGACATTTAAAATGGCTAAGTTTTATAGCATTCTGATTTGTTGGGCTGACTGACGCCATGTTGTCTCAATGGCTGCATTTCTCTAGCAGGACAGCTGTTGTTGGGAACCGAGGTGCATCTGGATGATGAGCAGCAAGGGGGTGCTCTGGGTTCCCACACAGCAGCCCTCTCAACTGCTTCACAGTCCCAGCTCTAACAGTTTGCATTCCTACCACTCACGGTTACCTGACTCATTCTTGTTAAGAGTTCCTGAAGAGGATAGCCTCCTGAATGACAGGAACGAATCAGCATTGGTTCACACTTACCTCTTTTCCTGGAGTTTATCAAGGAATATATTTTTATGTCTCAGCTGGATTTTCATATTCCATTTTAGAATTGCCACCACAAAGGAGTAAAAACACGTTAAGACAGAAATTGTTGGGTATACTTCCTTCAGATTACAGTTCTAAGAAGACTGAAGATGATGATAACCCTCCAGAAGTCTTTAAGATGCTAATAGACTTGGTTGGTATCTTTGCTTGCTTTTTTGTTAGAGGTGTTTAAGCTTCTCTTTGCTTCCTATTAATTCAATTCTTTATCACTCTTGCCTTGTATGTCCTTTTCCCAGCTCCAGAGTTCTTTTCCTCAAAGTTTTGACTTATGAATTTCATCTCTTTGAACTCTCTGCATGCTCTTTCACTCTCCCTTACATGTTCTTCCTGTGGAAGTTTAAAATTCCACCTTTGGAAAAAGGGTGCTCCTCCTAATTAAATCACCTGTCAATTTGCTTTTATACTGTTCATGAGTTCTCCTGTTTACTCAAGAATTTTTAAGGTATGTAAGGCATTTACTCCATTATATCTTTTTTTAAAATAATAGTTTATTTTTACATCATTTTGTACATTTTTTTCATCTCATTTAATCTTTTAAGCATTCCACATGTGTGAAATCAGTCTTAATATTTCCATTTCACAGATGACTAAGACTTATAATATTAATGTACTTGTCTCTAGAAAAGTGTTAGTTTATTTGCATATAAATGTATGAAACAAGTATATGCAACTAACATTCCTTTAGATAAGTATGGGTTGCATATTACGATATATATGTATAGGCCTTATATACACATATATATATTCCACCCCATCTCTTCAGATGAGTTAGAATTGTCATTAGAAACAAATGCCATTTTCTTTTTCCTTTCAGCAAAATCCTTAATATGTAGTGTAATACTTGGGAATTCATGGACCCCTAGCTAATTTGTTCATATTGATTTGACAGACTTTACATTTTTTTTTT
>NW_004567108.1:39749960-39822734 GCF_000260355.1 Condylura cristata
CGGGGCAGGCAGGGCTAGAACTCATGCGGAAGCGGCTTTAGCTTCTTAGTGCTGTGCTTTAACCCGCTGCGCCACCAGGGAGGGCCAGACTTTACATTTTGATGAATGCTTTTTTCTCTGAATACAGCTCTTTAACATTTTATTGACTACTGATACATTTTAAATTTCTGTACATGCAGTTAAATGATAAAGAAGAAGCTCTGGCTCATCAAAGAAAAGTTAGCTACATGCTTGCTCGGGCACTGGAAAACAAAGAGATGTCCTCAAAAGAGAATAAAGAAAAAAACTCTCTAAGAGACATTTTTCCATTAAAACCCCGTCAGAATACTTCAAAACTCTCTGTTTTATGTGATCCTGTTCATTCAAGTCTTCAAAGTTTTAATTCTGTGAGCTGTATTTGTTCCATCCAGCACCTTCATACAGATCAAAACTACAAGAGAACTCTTAAAAGATCCTGTTCTTTACCTTCAAGTATCATGCTTTGAAGTTAAACCAGCTGAAATTAGTGCGAGCTTATTTATATCACGAGACTTTTAAAAAGGATTGCACAGATTTTGCTACATCCTGACTAGCTGGGTGTTTTCCAGTATTTCTACATTTTAGGAGGCAACTTAAACATTTATGTTGTCTGTAAGAAATTTAGTAGTATTTGGTATTCATGTATTTTATTTATAGATTGTATTACTATAATGAAGTTGTCAGTATTTGCCACTATCTTAAAAGAGTAATTTTGAGAAAAACAAGAAATTGATTATTTAACTACTTAGGAATCTCTGACTATAGGGAGCTCTGGCTAAAACAATATAATGGACACTAGTGCTCTACAAACTAAGAATGACAGAAGTGACTGTCAATGTTTGAAAGATGTTTGTCTTATGTTTTTTCAGAATTTTTCATTTATAAAGATTACCTACAATAAAATATAATGGTGGGTTTCTGTTAGAAGTACATTCAAAGTTATTGCTAATTACTGTCACAATTAATTTCTTATCTTGATGGAATGACATTTGTGGCCAGATCTTCACTGATTTTTAGCCCTCAAATCATTTTGAACTAAGTCCTTGGTTTTGATGTGTATTTTAGGCCATTGAATGTTCTATCAATATACAATAGTATTACTCTGTAGGAATATTACCATGTCAAAGGAAATGTATTAAATTGTCTTAAATTGCAGTAAAAAATTTGATGTGCTTTCTAGTTAAAAAAAAAAGATGTCACAGTACTATTTAAAAAGTGAGATGACAATAGGGTATTAAGATAACAATATAAACCATTTATAATTGTTATAATTGTATTGGGCATTAATAATAAAAGCTGAAAACTTCAGATTAATTTGATGAGGGATGAGGAAATACTATTACCAGTAATCAAAAATATATTACTATGCTAGTAATATAAAGCTTCATTCTTTAAAGTAATGTGGTACTCACAAATCAGTGGAATAGGATATAAATAACAAAAAGATCTAATATATAAAATAACTTTATATATGCTAAAATGTAAGGAAATGAAAGTTCTGGGATTATTTAACAACATCAAATTTAGAAGTGTTAAAAATAAACAAAAACTAGAATGGTTCTCTTTTAAGGAATGTATATAAACCAAATTCATAAAAGGTGATTAATTTTGTAATACTCCTATAGTTAGATGGACAAAAAGTTTGTCCCCCCAATAGGTAGACACAAAATATTTGAATCCATTCAAATATGAACTATCGAACCACAGTTCAGAAGTGAAATTGCTGGATCATATGGTAATTCATTTTTTAATTTTTTTGAAGAAACACTGGTTCTCCATAGTCGTTGGTTACACAATTTCACATCCTACCAACAGTGAACAAAGGTTTCATTTTACCGACATCTTTACAAACCTTGGATGTGCTATGGCATGTTACCATGATTTTGACTTGCATTTCCTTATTGACCAATGATCTAAGCATCCTTTCCTATGCTTGTTGGTCATTACTGTATTTTCATCAGTAAGATGTCTATTCAAATCTTTTTTTTCCCCAATCCATTTCAAGGGCTGGTACTCTGTATTATTATTAGTTATTTTTTATATAATAGTTTATTTTTACATCATTTTGTGCATTTTCCCATCTCAATTGTAATCCCCGTGGGCTTATTCAAATCTTTTGCCAATTTTTATTTCAGATTCTTTAAAATTGATAAGCTACCATAGTTCTTCATATATTCTGGATAGTAACACTTTATCAGATACATGATTTGCAAATATTTTCTTTAATTCAGTAGGCGGCATTTTTCACTGCTGATTTCATGTCCTTTGATGTTGACAAGGTTTTTTGTGTTTTGGTTTTTGATGTAAATCCAGTTTGTCTATTTTTACTTAAGTTGCCTATGCTTCTGGTGTCCAGAAGTTCTTGCCAAACCTCATGTCATGAGGCTTTTCTCCTGTGTTTTTCTTCTAAGGGTTATTATAGTTATTGGTCTTATAGGTCTCTGATCCATTTTGAGTTAACTTTTGCTTATGCTGTAAAGTAAAAGGCTTCTTCATTTTTAAGAGCAATTGATAGCTACTGAGAGTATAAACTGCTACTTAAGAGTATAAATTAATACTACTTTGGAGAAGAATGGCAAATCAACATTGATTGAAAATATATACTTTATGCCCTAGTTACAATTCTGAGTATGTAAATTAAAAAAAAACTTCCATATATATATATATGTATATGTATATATATTACACACACACACACACATTCTATTTATAGCTGTGAAAAAGTTAAAAATCTGAATGTCACTATGGCCAAATTCTAAATGTGGCCGAATTCTAAATGTGGCCATCTCAAGATTCCCACTGACTGTCAAGCACTAAGTACTGCTGTGAAGGAATTGTAAAGATGTTAAGTGAGTTGTACTTAATATAAAGATGACCCAAGCCAAGGATAACCCTTCTTTATAAGAAGGGAAAAAAGTAGTAACAATTTTCTCTGTTAGTAGTAGATTTAGAAACGAGATGAGGGTGAAACATTGTGGCTGGCTTGCAGATGGAGCGCTAGGTGACAAGGAACTTAGAGCTGTGTTAGGATGAGAGAGGCTCCGGGTGACCCAGTAAGTAAAGGTGGCACATGATTAAAACTGCAAGAACTGATTTAAGCTTGGAAGCAAATGCTTCTCTAGAACTTCAGGGAAGAGCCCAATCTAACTGACAAGTAAAGGTGGCACATGATTAAAACAGCAAGAACTGATTAAGCTTGGAAGCAAATGCTTCTCTAGAACTTCAGGAAAGAGCCCAATCTAACTGACAAGTAAAGGTGGCACATGATTAAAACAGCAAGAACTGATTAAGCTTGGAAGCAAATGCTTCTCTAGAACTTCAGGAAAAAGCCCAAACTGACACCTTGATTTTGGCCTCATGAGATTTTGGACTACGCAAAAAATACTGATATGCCCTGCCAGACAGCTGACCTACCAAACTGTGAGTAATAACTGTGTTTAAACTGCTTTACAGTATTTAATTTACTCAGCAAAAGAAAAACAGCAGTCTTCAAATAGAGCATGAGTAAACAGTGTTGAATACATAAGGTATATTTTATTATTATATATTATATGGAGTTAAAACTGATTTACATGCATTAACATGGAAGAAATTAAAGTTTCTGAGTGAATAAAAAAAATTATAGCATGAAATATAGCTAATCATTCATATCAAATTTTGAGACCCAAAACATTACTACAATATTTTGTAGTATACTAAATATTTAGTTATGTTATTAAATATTACTACATGCACTGAAGCAGTGTAAAGGGCAGTATAAAATCATGGGAGGACACTCATTTCCTGATAGTCTTCTATTTCATTAGGGTGAAAGGGAGGCTACAGAATAAAGGGACATATTAGAAGCACCTCAATTTTAACTACAGTATCTTTTTTTCCATTTCATATATTAACATTTGTTAAGACTGGGTAGGAGAGGCAAGTGTCTGCTAATTACTACTAGTTTTCCACTTTCAAATATTCTTAGTCAAATTTGTGATGCTGTATAGACCAGATCATCAGAACTGATAATTAGTTTTATTAGTTTCCTTAATGCATTTTCAATTCAACATTTCAAAGACCTGAGCTTATCTTACTTTTGTACTCCAATCAGAAAAATCAGAATTGTTTGTTTTAAAATATATTTAATAAAAATAACACAATTTATATATTTTACATGTGTAGAATATTTACAAATTCCTTCTACAGCATTTAACATTTACTATTTTTCCATTATTTGTATTTTGAACTATTTTCTTCAGTAGTAAAATACTGTCCAGTGTTCTCTGTAACTAAAAAATTAGCTTCTTGGGTAATACTCCTGGGGGGGGAAAAAATGAGGTGGTTCACAGGTAATCTTATGGCAATTTTAAACAGTCATTGCATCTCAGTAATATTTACTTGACTTGACTTTCCAGTAGCACTAATGGAACATTAGCATACCATTTGGTATGTGTACCATTCAGAATTCAAACATAAGCATGCCATTCAGAATTCATGGCAAGAACAGTGTGCTCATAATCGTGAAGTCTGTTCATAAGTGCCTGCGTCCTTTTCAACAGCAAACAGACACTCTCAGAAGAAGCAAACAGGGCTTGAACCCACTCATGACTTAAAATTCTATTTTTATCATTTAAACTTATAAAAAGCAAATAACTTATCTACATTTCTTAGCTGTCCTCCAGTCACTATATATTAACTATATATCTGTGTAGTTTTCTGAATTAACTGAATTTCTTATGAAAATGGCATTTTACCTTGTTCCAAGGCCTCTGTTCTCTTCCGCTTTGTTGCCACGGCTGGATTTGACTGCTCCTTTAAAGTTTCCACTGGACAGTTTGGTCGTGGCAGCTGACATCCAGGTGTTGGCCCTGGCCGGTTACTAAAATATTTAGTTTTCAATGCCTTTTAAAAGAAACACACACACCCCAGAAAAGATTTATAAGTTAGTATGAATGGTGTTTAAGAAAATCTAACCTCCAAAACTGTTGGGAGCCTAAGTATATTATGTTAATAACCCTTCTACCAAAACAAAATTAATTTCAAGAGTTTGGACATGCAAAATTACTACAAATAGGTATCTAGCAGCGTAAGAAAGACTAAAAAAAAATGACGACATATTCTAGTTTTAGTAGATCTGCCTGTTCTGCTTCCTACTTTGTATCAGGTGAGTCCTCTTCCCCAGCTGGCACCTCTGGCCTTTTCTCCAGTTCTTGTATAATAAATAAATGAAATAAATCTTAAAAAATACCCAAATATAGCAGTGTCTTAACAAATACAGTATCTTAACAAAAATCCCTTTCTATGTAAACAATACTTAAAAAACCAATTAGTGAAACAGACATGTATTTATATTTTCAAAAACAAGTCTAAAGACTCATATATCTGTGCATTATATGAGTCTCAACAGTGCTTATAGTTTGGGGAAAAGTAAAAAAATTACTATTCCTTAAAACATATCTTTCCATTATTCAAAATATGTAGAAAATCTTATGAAATTCTTTTTATCAGTGCTCTAGTTAAGATTATCTTCACAGTTCCTAGTAAAAGAAACATGCTAAAATACCTGTGTGGCTGTAATTCGAGTACATGGGTTAAATAAGAATAAGCCTTGTATGAGATCTAGCAAGTCATCTCCTGCTGCAATGAAGATGTGCTGTAATGGGATTGCAGGGAAACTCTTAAATGTCACGAAATCTGGAAGACTACACATGTCCTGTAAAAACATTTTTAAAATTAAAATTTGAGTAAAAGGTTGAGAAGTACAGAGACCTCAAATCAAGTCAAATAAAACAATATATGAAGGTGATGATCTAAGTAGAAAGTCCCAAATCTATTTTGAAACTTCTAGAACTAATGAGCAGAGTCAGTTTGCAGGATATTAGTTTCTGAAAGTCAATTACAGGCCCCTCCCTGGTGGCACTAGGTGCTAAGGTGCAACAACATGAAGCTACCTGCAGCCACTGCACCAAGAATTCCATCCCTGGCCAGGGAAGTGACCTACGAGGCATAGCGCATCAGACCTCTCCTGTCCCACCTGCTGCTCCCTCAGCAGTGTACTTCAGTCGATCTACCTGTTCTGTTCCCCACTCTGTCTTTGGTGAATCCTTTCACCGTGCACACCTCTCTTCCATACCCCAGTTCTTGTATGCATAAATAAATAAATCTTTGAAAAACTATATGCTTGACTTGTGTACTGAAAGCAAGTTAAATAACACTTATGAAATACAAGTTCTAAACAAAATGTAAAACCTATCATGTTCATGGACCAGATGATTTAGCACTGCAAAGAAGTCAAGTCTCAAACTGATAAATAGGTTTAACAATTCTTATCAAAATTCTGACAAATTATAGCTATAAAATTTATATAAAAAAGCAAAAAAGAATAGCTAAAACAACAGAATAATCAGTCTATCTGATTTCAAGTCTTAACAGATAACTAATTTAATTGAACTGCAGTACTAGCAGTAGGATAGACAAATTACTGAAACACAACAGAAAATCCAGAAATAGATCCACATATATGTGCAACTGAGGCCTCCCTGGTGGTGCAATAAGTTAGAGCGTAGCACCATGACGCTAGCTGCAGCCCGCCTCAGCACAAGTTCAATCCCGGCCAGGAAGGTGATGCACATGGCATGACAGACTTCTCCTGTTTCACCCTCTGCTCCCCTCAGAGTGTACTTCATTAATCTTCCTGTTCTGCAACCCATTCTGTCTCTGGTAAATTCTCTCACCGCCCCTGCACCTCTGGCCTGTACCACATTGCTGTATGCGTAAAAAAATACCTTAAAAAAATGTATGTGCGGCCCTCCCTGGTGGCGCAGCGGGTTAAAGCACAGCACTGAGAATCTGAGGCCACTTCCGCATGAGTTCGATTCCCGCCTGCCGCCTGCCCCGGAGGAGACCACATGGCGAGCCAGACCTCTCCTGGCCTGCCCGCTGCTTCCCTCAGCAGTGTACTTCGTAGATCTGCCTGTTCTGCTCCCCACTCTGTCTCTGGTGAAGCCTCTCACCGCCCCTGAGTCTCTGGCCTGTACCCCAGTTCTGTATGCACAAATAAATAAATAAATCTTTAAAAAAAAAAAAAAAATGTATGTGCAACTGATTTCTGACAGACTTGCAAAAGCAGTTCAATGAATAATCTTACAACAAATGGTGCCAGAATTGCTGAACATAATAAACATATGTTTAAGATGAGTTTCTAATCTCATAAAATTAACTGACACAGGGTAATGGACTTAAATGTAAAACTATGAAACTTTTTAGGGAAAAAATACAAGAAAATCATCAGGAAATTTCTGGGTTAAGCGAGTTCTTTACCCTGATACCCAAGCATGATTCATAAAAGGAAAAAAAAAAATCAGTAAAAAAAGACTTGATCAAAATTAAAAACTTCTACTCTGGGGAAAAAAAAATAAATAAAAACAAGGAGGATGAAAAGATAAGGTATAGGGAAATATTGGCAAATCATATGTGCAAAAGTGGACCATTATCCAAAAAGTAAAAGAAACATGAAGAGACATACAATAACCTAGTTGAATGAATACAGAATCATCCTAAATGTGAAAAAGGTCAATCCCCGAAGTTACACACTGTAACTGTATGACAAAACTAACAATGAAGAAAGGACTAGTGGTTGCTGAGAATTAAGAAGGTGAGGGTGGAAGAACTAAGGGGTACTGCTATAAAAGGGCAACATGAGGGGTCTTGTTGATGTCCTGTTTCTCAACCACATCAATGTCAACATCCTGAATGTAATGTGCTACTTTTACATGCTATCATTCTGGGAAGCTGGGTAAAATATATAATAATGTGCATAATGCCCAGAATTACATGTAAATCTATATATAATACTATTTCTTACAATCACATGAAAATCTCAAAGTAAGAAATCTTTTTTAATGTCAGTATTTTAATTGATATACTTATTATTGTCGACAGTGTTAGAACTGTTTAGAAAGTCAATGAGAAAACAACATAATAAATGCTATCAACAAAGGCTCTGGAGTCTGAACACCCAGAATGCAGTCCTGGTTATGACACTGGGTGATAGCCTTGGGTAAGGTACGGAAGGTCACTAAACCTCAGTCATTTCATCTTTAAAATAGGAGTAATGGTAACCACTTAATAGGATTGTTGCAATAATTAAATATAATTTATGAAACACCTACCATGAGTGGCAATATAGAAAAGAACTTAATAAATGACAGTCCTAAGGCATGTTTTATAGTTAGTATAGCAAAGTTTTGATTAGAAATAGAAAGCTGAGAAATAGAACAAAAAAAATTCTACACACTTAATTTCAACTTCAACTTCATTACATGCCAAATTCTGCAACTTTATAGAATCCAAACTAAATTTTAAAGAGAATATATGAAGTCTTACAGGCCACTGTTCCTCAGTTGGTGTTCCCAGTGTTTCAAATATTCTTGTTAATTGATCAAGGTCTGAATCTCCAGGCAAGAAAGGAACCTAAAAGAAAGCCAACAGCAGATATTTCAAACATGATTTCTGATAGCTGTTATATAGTGAAAAATACTATAAACTTAGTAAGAAAAAATAAAAAAATGAACAAAAATGTCCTCTGAGGTATATGCTGGATATGGATTATATTCTGTCACTGTTAACCAAGTAAACAGTAACACACTGACCATTTTATATATTCTGCAAATCTTAAATAAACATTTATCATGTAACAGGCACTGTGCTATGCTGAGGGCCATCCTGTGGGTGGACCTGAACACTGGTGACACAAGTAAAGGAGCATTATGAGATGATGTTTAGGTAATACAGCACAGGATTACAAACAAATTATTAAAAAATAGGCAATTTCTGTACACAAGAGGAATAAACAACATTCTCAGGTAACTGAAATACTTTCAATCTCTTGTCCCACAGTACATCCAGGAATCCATAGGAAACATACATTGGAAGCTCTGTTCTGAGCCAATACAAACCAAGGTACTGGAATGAGAGTGCTGCAGACCAACCATGTGCCAAGCCTTTAGCACTTGAGCCCCACAATGATGATAGAGGGGTGTCTTCTCATCTGATATTAGCACTAGTAAAAAGACTGCATTTGGAGGAGGTTTTATTTTTAAATAGGTTGTTGGTTTTTGTTAAGAATGGTGCTCCTCTCTTGGAAATCTCCTCTAGGAAGGTAACTGAAATAAATTATACAAAAATCCTGTAACCCTACTGAATTGTGAACATCACTTCAAGTCTTACCCTTAGAAGCAACTCTGCTAATATACAGCCAACAGCCCACATGTCCACACCTACACCATACATTCTAGCTCCAAATAGTAACTCAGGGGCCCGATACCACCTAAAGAACAAACAAAAAAATGTCAACTTAGAGTGGATTGGCATTACTCTTTTTTAAACGCATGTTTATGCATATAGTACTGTGGTACAGGCCAGAGGTGGTAAGAGGATTCACCAGAGACAGAGTGGGGAGCAGAACAGGTAGATCAATGAAATACACTGCTGAGGGGAGCAGCTGGCAAGACAGGAAAAGTCTGCTGTGCCATGTGGATCACCTCTGGGGCGGGATCGAACTTGTACTGAAGCAGCCATATGCCAGCTTTGCAGTGCTGCGTTTCAACCCACTGCATCATCAGGGAGGGCCAGGTTAGTATTTCTTAAAAACTCCTCATCAAAAGATACCACTGATAGAGACATTTTATGGGGTGGAGTGGAGAATAGGATCCAAAATGGGGGGTGGGAAGGAAGTACACTGGACTATGATGATGGCACACGGGTGATTTAGTGATGAGAAGCCCACAGGGATTATAACTGAGATGGAAAAAGGCACAAAATGATGGAAAAATAAACTATTATATTAAAAAAAAAGATCCCACTGATGAAATTCACTTTTCTGGATACACTGACTTACAAAATTAACTGTAAAATCAAGTATTTCTGTGTTCTTGTCAGAAAATTGTAAACATCATTGATTCATTACTCTTAAACAATACATCCTTTCTTCTGACACCATCAAAACCATCCTTCTGTCTAGCTGATGACTTTGCTATGCCACCGAAAAAAATCGGGTATTAAGAAAATACCTCTGCAGACTCACCTAGACATTTGTATTCATAGACTGCTTTTCCATCTGTAACAACAGATAAAACTATCCTCGACTATTTTTAAAGTCAATTCTCCAATAATGGAGTTACATATCATCTTCTCTTGCCTCTTTTCAAGTTACAGCTCCTGCAATTCTCTCCTCTTTCTCCTGTATCAACATTTTGTTCTCTAACAGACTTTTATCTCAATGTACAAATATCCTATTATTCTCCCACCTTAAAAATAAACTAAAAGCAAAGAAAGAACAGAAAAAAATTTTTGGACCTTACGCTTCCTCTAATAGCTACCTCCTCATTCTTTGGTTAGTCAGATGAGCTGTTTATTTTTAATATTTTCAATTCCTCTTCTCCCATACTCTCTTAAATCCTTTTCAATCAGGCTTTTCATTCCACCACTCCACCAAATCTGCTCATGTGAAGGGTGATATGCCACATCACTAAACCTAATTGTCAATTCCCAAATTTTAACTTGACCCATTAGTCCTACTTGATTTGCAGGAAGAGAAAATAGGAGAAATTAGTAGGTAGGTAGGTAGCCCTGTTTTCCTGAGCTCAACAAGTTTCTGAATGATGAGTTTAATCATTCTAGTAACCAGACAAACATCTACTGATAATCTCTTTTAAGGCAGGGCTTAGTGACTGATACTTAGTAAGATCTATTTGGAAGAAGGTAATAAAAGAATACAAACTCTAAAGATCTTCTGAGATGTTTAAAAGTGCTTTGGAAGTTAGGAAATGCAAAAAAGATTAACAACGTCTGCTCTCCTTACCTATTTAAGGTAATTTTTAGTTTTCAATACATAAAATGTATAAACACAAAGTATGAACACCAATAATATGAAAAATCCAAGTATCAATTTACTGTTTTGTTCAGAGAATTTCCATTTACACTGAATAATATAAAATTTGGAATCGGTATGGTCAATAAAATAAAAACAACTTCCCTTACCCCAACCCTCCCCAATCAGTTGATTATGTAAAAAGAGTGGTCACTAACGTTCCAACCACTCAACTAAAATGCAAATGAAGTTAAATTTCTCCCTAATATTATTAAGTAAATGTCTGAGAAGTGAGTTTTAACTCAACCCCATCTGTATTTGGTAACTGTAGTAAAATTCAGATAACATAAATGAGTTGTACTTTTAACAAAACAATGACAAAACAATGATTACAGAATTGTGCCAAGGTATTTCAGGAAAGCCAAATGATGTTCATTTGTGATTAATAACCTGTACAATATAAGCTTTTTGTTATTTAAGAGATTCTTACCTGGTTACAACTTGATGTGTATAAATTCTATTGGGGCTTCCAAATGATTTGGCTAGGCCAAAATCTGCGAGTTTTAGAACGCCATTTTCATCGAGTAACAAGTTGTTTGGTTTTAGATCCTGTATCATGGAGGTTTTAAAACAAATAAGCAAGCAGGGTAAGGAGCAATATTGTGTTGTTACCTTTGCTTAACTTTAAACTTAGCAACAATGGTGTGATACCCCAAATTTAAACATCAGTATCTTAAAAATTGATATAAAATACTATCACCACAAAATATTGATCATATTACTTTTAGTGATATGAGTCAAGGGTACAAAATTTCGTGTTCAGTAGATAATAACTGACAATGTTAGAATCTAGATATAATTTTCAATTACCTTCTTTACAGAAATTCTGTGAGGATTAAACTTAATATTTTCTGTAAAAGTCTACTGTAATTACTGGCTCATTGTAAACTCTCAATAAATGGTTGATACTATTAATTTAATAAGAACAACACTATGCATTTAGAAAGGATGAGGAACATATTCTTCAAAATCTAGGATAAAGAGATATTAACAAAAACTCAAAATGAATTCCAAGTTCAATGTCTGAGAATTACTAAAAATTACACAAGCTGAATAATCTACTTATCTAAATTATCAGCTTTGTTCCAACAACTAAAAATTCCTAACAATGACTCAGTCACTTCAGAAATTTTATTTCATTACTTCATAGAATTTTAGAGCTACTATAAATACTTTTCTAAAGGCATTTTAGCATTGTATAATTTAATACAGTTTTTCATTGTAATTTCCTCCCATAAAAACAGAGTACCACAAAGAACACTGGAACCAAAGTCAAAAGATATAAATTCTAACACTGTCAGTTGTCAGCTACTACCCTTGAAAAACATATATAACCTTGTTGAGTTCTTTTAGCAACTTAGTTCCTCATTTATGAAAAGAAGGATTAGATCTGTCCCATTTCACTTAGTAAGTTAGAGTTCTCAAAGCATCATCTGATGGAATAGCAGAAGGCAAAAGGAAGCAGGTGGGATGAAGTGACCAAGCTACATCTTTATTTTAATAATTTACATATTACAGAAAACTCCCACAAAAACAGTAATTTACACGTTAAGGCTTTTACATAGTAAACTGACTACAGACAACTTGTCTACACATAAAGCAGCAATTGTGCTTGATTAAAAACCTTACCCTATGTAGAATCCAATGTTGATGTAGATATTCTAACCCCTGAAGAGTCATTAACATGTAGGCTTTGATGTGTGATGGTGTCAGTACAAGGCTATTATCCTTTATTATAACCTGTATAGTAGGTACATAAAATATAGGTAAATACATTCCACAAAATTATTTATAGGTATAAATTAATTTATTCATAAAGAAGAATCTCAAGACAGGTTGCCTAACCTTTCTTAGAAGCATTGTCAGATGTGTTTATGTGGTTAGGGAAATTATCTTTGGTTTGGTTAAAAAAAAAAAAAAAAGCAGTGCTTTGTCTCCTACTGCTTTGCTTTTAAGCATGAAATGTAGCAATCATATGTTATCTTTGCTTGCCCCAGTACAGACAACCTCTTCCGATAAGAGTACTGAGCATTCCTTTGGGAACCACCTGCTCCCTGCTCAGTCCATATGCTAAAGTACTAAGCATTCCTTTGGGAACCACCTGCTCCTTGCTCAGTCCATATGGTTAAAACAGGACTGACCACTACCTTGCCTCTAGAGGCAGACTGATGAACCAGGCATATTCAATTACCATACCGCAGACTGTTAGCCAGGAGACTAGCTTGGGGGAGGTTGTGATCCAAGCCAAGTCAGTCAACCAAGTTAAGCACCTGTGCTAGAATCCAAAGATCAAAGCATTTTCTTTCTTTAGCAATTCCTAAGGGCTAAGGATATAAGCCTGGAAGTGCATGAGAACTGTTGAGAAATTATGCCCATAAATAATGGCCACAGAGAAGAAAATAGAGCTAAATTATAAACTTAAGACTGAGATTTGATGACATTACTTATAAGCTATGCCTTAAAGGTAGGTTATTCCTAGACTTGTCTTTATTTGGTAGAAATTCTCTTTTCTTTTTGTAAAAATCAGGTTCAGGTTTAGGTTAAAATGTACCAATTTTTGGCACAATGTTCCATTAGTTTTGACAACCATATCTAGTTGTAGAACCACTATCATAATTAAAATATTAGTTTGATAACCTCTCAAAATTCCTATATATTCAGTTTTTCCTTTTATTACCAGTACCAGCACTAATACTGATTTCCTTTACTTTTGCTTTTCTAGAAATATCATGTTAACTGGAAACCATAAAATCTAGTCTTGAGCCTGGCTTCTTTTATTTAGTATAACGTGTTTCAGAATCATATTTATACTGTTGTGTCAAAGAACAGTTTATTACTTTCTATTTCCAAACAGTGTTTATTTTATGGATGTTTATTTATACCTTCACTAGATAAAGGATATGTGTTTTCATGTTGGGTACTTATAAATAAAACTAAGTATCTGTGTACCATCTGATTTCTATGTAGACATGGTTTTGTTTCTTTTGGATAGACATCTAGCAGTAGTATTGCTAGATTATAACTTAAGTGTACATTTAACTACAAATATAAAAAAAACCTGTGAGATGTTTTCCAAAGCAGCTGTACCATTCTGTCTTTACACTGGCAGTATATGAAAATTCTAGCTGTTTCACATCCTTGGGTTATCAGTTTCCGAGATTCAATTAATATTAACAAAAAACAATAGTATCTTATTTCTCAAAAAGAGCAATGCTCAAAAAGATTATACTATGTGATAATAAGAAACAGTAACTAACTCTGAAATTTAAAAGGTCAAATATTTATTTCTTTAAAAACAATGAAATCCAATCCTTGTATGTAACACCGGGAATAGAAATAAAAAACTCAGAACCTTGACTTCAGTTTATATCAAGATCTCAACAAAATTAAGCAGTTTTCACTATCAGTAACTTCACACGCAGAAAATATTTGATTCCCTTCATAAACTAAGAAAAAAATATTCCTCTTGAAATCTTAAGTCTTACCTCTAAATCAGTTTCCATAAAATCAAAGACAAGGCTAATATTAGATTTGTGTCCAAAAGCATCAAGAAGCTGCAAAGTAGAATTTTAAAACTTAAAAAATGTGATTCTTGACATAACATCAAGTGAAGGCATTTAAAAATAATCAGACAAGTGTTTGGCTAGCTGACAATTCCCTATAAAGGTTAAATAATGTTATTAAATTTGATAGTATCCTTTGCTGCCCTATAGGTAGAAAATAAGGCACAAAGTTAAAGAACTTGCTCAAGATTTACATGATAGAACATTTTAGGCTTCAAAATGATTTCTGACAAAATCAGCCTATATGCCTATACTTATTTCCTCAGTTACACAGTTTCAGATTCACCAGAGACAGAGTGGGAAGCAGAACAGGTAGACTGACAAAGTACACTGCTGAGGGGTGCAGCAGGGGAGACAGGAGAGGTCTGCCGGGCTTTGTGGATCACCTCTGAGACCGGGTATCGAACTCATACTGAAGTGGCTGTGGCAGTCTTACAGTGTTGCGTTCTAACCTGTTGTGCCACCAGGGAGGGCCTTTCAGCTTTTTAATTTTTAAGCTTTTCTGCAAAGCTTATCTATAGAACAACTCATCTTGCTGAATTTTTAATTAACATCTATCACATTCAGGAAGGAGTTCCAAATTCCAGAAACAACTTAGAGCATACTCACACCAATTATATTTGGATGACTTAGCTCCTGTAATAATTTTATTTCTCTTAAGGCTGTTCTGTTTATACCTACACAAAAAGACAAAGCAAAAAGTGAAAAATCTAAAATCTCAAGCCTTAGAAACATATTTTAGGGGCAGATACCGTTAGTATCTCAGGAAAGTGATGATATTCTACAGACAAATTTTATAGCATGTCTGTTTTTCTTTTACATTGCTGTATTTAAAAAATTTTTTTGCACATAAGATCTAGGGTGTAGACCAGGGGTGCGAGGGGTGAGAGGACTCACCAGACAAAGTAGGGTGCAGAACAGGTGGATCTGGACAGTGAAATACACTGCTGAGGGGAGCAGTGGCCAAGACAGGAGAGGTCTGTGGTGTCAGGTAGGTTACTCCCTGGGCAGGGATCAAACTCAGGCTGTAGCAGTAACAGCACTGAGATTTAACCCACAGGCCCTCAGGAAAGTCAACTTTGCTTTATTTTTAAAATAGTTTAAATACCAAGTCAGATCTGAACACTAAAAGAATAAAATGCATGAAGTATATAGCAGATAGGTAATAAATGAATACAAACTTGCCCTATGGCTATCAGCAGCAGATTAGTAATGCTAACATAACAGCATATTAATGGTAAGATAGTATTGCTTCCAGAATTCAAAATTAAGATCTGGTAATATTAGATTTTTTTTTTTTTGATGACTAAGCAGGATTTATTATTCGAGCAAACAAGGCTTTGGGAGTTAAAAGAAATCTTATCCCCCAATACATCATTTCCCATGTGAGCTTTGTGGACTTCATAAAGGTATACCCTGAATTTTCAAAGTAATTAGAATAACAGAAAAAGAAACAATGACTGTTAACACCACCTAATCACTACAGCAAAACAGTAATGAAGAAAGACATCAATATAAACCAATAATAACCTGTTTCCTTCCATTTATTTAGGTGACTTAAATGTTTTCTGAATACCAAGGGGTGGAAACTGCAAATATCCTGTCTCCACCCTGAGATTATCTTTATTCTCTGTGACTCTGCAATAACTATCTAGAGCCCTTGGTACTCTAACATTTTGTTCATTTCTTAAGTAAGAATTAGAACATTTCCTGTTCTGTCAGTTTACATGAAATACTTACCATCTTTAGCCTCTGATCTATGTCCAAGCTTGATCTAGTGGAGGAAAAAGAAATACATTTAAAATGTGATAAATTTAGACTTAATGCATAATATAATAAAACTTTAAAAACTTAGCCACAGTCAAACATGTAAAAACCCCTATGTAGCTAGCATTAGTGGATATGAAGGAAGTGGATATCATGAATCAGAAAGGAAAAAGTAACAACATAAAAGAGGGACAAGTGCCTACCATTCTTGCCCTTTTGTTTTTTAACTGCACAAATAATGGTATTTAGAAAACATATGCCTCCTTTATCTTTGTGAGGTTACGTTTAAGGCAGTAACTACAGAGGTGGATTATAGACAGAAGCTCTAAAGCCAGGGCATGAGAGAAGTCAGAAAAAGTAAGCAAGATAACAATGGCAGGAATCTTTGCAGAGAAGGAGAGAGCTAGGCAGTTGTAAGTGAATGAGAAGGAGCTAGAGATTTTGAAGGAGAAACAAAGCAGCAACAGGAACTATGGGAAGGTGGAGGTAATTTACCCACCCAAAGGAACTGAAATAGGTGAGAAAAACAGCCTCTACTGGGAGATACTGACTTCAGTAGTACAGGAAAGAGCAAGGAACCTGGCAGCAGGACACCTGAATTAAAGCCTACCTTTAATAACACTAGCTGTGCATCTTGACAAAGTCACCTCATCTTGCTTAGCCTTAGGCACCTCAAGTGTAAAACAGGTATACTAATTTCAACTTCTTCACGAGGCTATGTTGAGGTTTAAGTGACAAAATGGAGATAAAGCGCCCAGCGTATAGAGAATTGGCTAAATTTAAAATAATGCACCACATCAACGTTGTGAAAGCTGGTGAAGGGATTTCATGGTAAACCTGTTCACTACAAATACAGATAGGCCACACAGAGTCACAGGCAAGGAAGTAATGCAAAGTTCTTGATATTAAATAGTTGTGAGGTCCCAACAGATGAGACTGTACTTGCTTACTTAACCAATATCCGAGTTTACGAAACAAATCTAGCAGTTTCTTCGCTTCAACTTCAATGAATGTAGCAAAAAAAAAAAAAAAACTGGCTCTTGGAACGTAAGAAAATAATTGTTTGAAAATACATATCACTATTATCACAGGACGGTCAAAGGTAGCACAACAGCTGTCCATCCATCAATTCATGATGCAAACATTCATAGATACAGGAAAAAAGGATCAACTGGAACTCACTTTCTTAATGGCGACAATCTGATTGGTGTTCTTGTCTCTGGCCTTGTAAACCGTGGCAAACTAGACAGAAAAACAGGAATAACTTCAGTTTGTAAGCGTTTGTTACTCTTCGATTTACAGGAAGCCAAGAACACAGGGTTCTCGGCGCCGACTCCCGGCGGTCTGAAACGTGGTGAGGCAATCCTCGTCCTGTCCCACGATTGTCTTTAGAAAGGAGAGGTCCTCTTAGGCTCCCCTCCGGTGTGTGGAGGGGCGGCGTACTCAAAGAGAACGAGTGGCCAGGTCAGCCCTCTTGGCTTTCGCGAGAAAACACGCGAGGTGAGGCTACAGGGCGCTCCGCGCTCTGGACCCTCTGAATCCCGCCCGAGACTCACCTGTCCCTCCCCGAGAAAGTCCAGTTTTTCATAACGTTTTGCTCGCGACTTCACGTCCACAGCCATCCGGTGCACGAAGCCCGAGTCCAGTTGAAAGGAATGAGCCTCCCAGACAGCAGGAATTTAAAGCTTTGGTAAAACCTCTAACAGCCACTTCCGTTCACTGGGCGTGACGCTTTAGTAGCTTCGCCCCTACTTCCGGAATGGGCGGGGCGATGTAAACTACGCCCGCCCCACAGCAGCTGCTCCAGATAGGGTTGGTTGACGGTCTGAGCACGTCCCGCCCCGTCACGTGACCAAGCGAGGCACCCGGAAGCGGAGTGTATTTGTTGGAGTCTGTCACCCTGTTACCGCTTTAACGTAGGTAATTCCCTCGGTACCGCGGTCCAGTCAGCCTTCTAATATGACATTCTGTTATACATTTCATAGGTGTGTATGAATACAGTTTCGAGGTGCTTGCTAAGGTGAGTCTTGTTGCTATGGTTACTGTACCTCCTCCCCCATCCTCCATGTCGGCTCACTTAAACAAAGCTTTTAAAGGTCTACTGATGAGACATTTTCAGTCCAATTTCTTTATTAAGAAGTACTCCCAGGAAAACAAACTCCTAGGCCACTGAAGAATTATGTGCTGGTCATCAGTTTTTCTACTTTATAAATGGAAATAATAACCTATATCATAGTTGGTTGTGGTGACCAAAGAGACATACAGGAAGTTTAGACACACCGTGTGCTCAATTGCTGTGATCAGTACTTACCTTATCGAGTGTTACAAAATTTCAAACAAATCTACAAAGTAAGTGCACGATTAAAAAAATACACACTAAATGCTTACTATGTGCCAGTCTCATGTAGACTGAGGAATCATAAAAAAGGACAAAGATCCTTGCCTTCCAATGGAAGGGGACAGTAATTGTGGAACCTGCTTTACAACAGACTTCTTCATGTCTCTAAGCTGCCATATTAAGACTTCTAGGTGAAAATTAAACAGGCTGGTCAGGTAATTCAAAGACTACAACAAACAGGAGACATCTGTTCAGGCCAGCAAAATCCCCCATTTGTCTGAAGATTGTGTACCCACCAATCACTGACAGACAAATGAAGTCAAGAACCAATCTAAAAGCTTTTACAACAAATGACCTAAGCTCATACTACTTACCTCCTTGATCTTTTAAAACTCCCGTGTTCTGACCCTGACAGTACACACTTTGGATCTGCCCCTTGGTTATACATCTGAATTGTATCACAACCTGGCTGCTTCTCTCCTGTTGACACAGGTAAAATATATCTTGATACACAATGATATATGCTATAGAGATAAGTGTCTGCAATTTTAAACAGGGTATGCAGGAAAGCCATCATTGAAAAGCCACTGCAGTTCTGTCTGGCCATATAATCTTATTTTTTTAGAAAAGGTTTTATGCTGTAATGAGAAACAAATAGATTTAAAGGGGCAAGAAAAAGTTAGACAGCCAGTCAAAAAATTATTGTATTAAATAATATGACTAATCAGTGACAGCAATTTGGCTTCCAGCTAATAGGATTTACTAACATATTGCATCTGGGTTGTGGGGGGTGTGGGAAAGAAAATTCCAAGATTTTAAGCTTAACCATTTGGTATTTCTAAGCGTTGAAAATACTGATTTTCAGAAGAATGGTTAAGAAGACAGCAGAATTAAAAGTATTGTGTAAAGGTGGATACTTTACTTTGGATCTAGATTATATGCATTTGAACACTGGCTCTACTAGTATTTAGTCACTTCTTGGATCTTTATCAAGTTTTATTTTGTTCGTGGGCAAAATTTTCACATGTTGCTGTTTAGAAACATAGTTTTTATCACCTGTCTCTCTTCAAAGTAGTGTCACACGACTTAGGTCAAAACTCCTTTTGAATGACATCTCTGTAATAATAACCTAAATACCATTTAGCATGTAGCATTTTACAGTTTACAAAGCACTTCAGAATCAGAGGTAGTCAGCTTTCCAGATGGCCCCAAGGGTTCTTACCTTTTTGGTATTAAAGCACTTGTATAATTGCTTCCCATGAAATAGTGAGTTCTATAGGAGAATATACAGAATGAGTGTAATTTGTGAGGTTAGATCATAAAAGGCCTTGGTGCTTTTATACACTGCACACTTGCAGCATCTGCTTTGGGAAAAGTCAGTCATCATGTCTGTGGTCTCATGTGAATAGCAGCATCAACTATCCAGCCTTGTGAGTGAGCCACCTTGGATACAAGTGAATTATCCAGCTCCATTTCAAACCTTCAGATAACGGCAGCCCCAGGTAGCATTTGATTGCAATCTCATGAGTCACTGAAATAAATGCCAGCCGATCTGTTGCATAATTCCTTACCCAGAGACACCATAGCTATTATGTGATTATTGCTGCATTTAACTACTAGGTTTTGGGATGATCTGTTACAAATGTAATACACTAACATGATCCTGCCTATACACTGTATAATACTAGAAAGGAAAATAAAACTTGAACAAAGTAAATTAATTTCATAATGGCTACATATACTTACGTGCCTAACCCCTAAGCAAAAATGCAGGCTATTCACTCTGAACCTAACCAGGATTCTTCCTATGGTAACATCCTCCTTGGAAACATCTTAACACAGCAATTCCCACTTTTTGCCAGAACAATACTCACAAACTCTGTAAAAGTGTGTTTTCCTCTCCTTGTGACTTTCCTAGCAATAGACCTAATAAACCTCTCCAGTATTGGCGTTTCCAACTGTACTACTGAAGCTAAATCTTCATTACCTAATCCCACTATTACTGAAAAAAAAAAAATTGCCTTACACTAATTGTTACTGAAATGAGAAAGCTAAGGAGAAAAACAGAAAATGTCATGAATCATGTAATTTTCATGACTCACCAGAATAGTTTATTGTTAGCACTAGACCTCTACCTCATTCTTGAGTTGGGCAACATTTATACTAGGCCACATCACAGAATTTACAAAAGAAGCAGATCCACTCTTTTTCTTAAGATAGAACTAATTAACCCAGAGGCCCTCCCTGGTGGCACATCGGTAAAACACCATGAAGCTAGCCACAGATGTGTGAGTTCAGTCCCTGGCCTGGAAGGTGAACCACATGGCCCAAAAGACTTTTCCTGTCTTGGCCGCTGTTCCCCTTGGCAGTGTATTTCATCCATCTGCCTGTTCTGCTCCCCACTCTGTCTCTGGTGAATCCTCTCACCACTCCTGCACCTCTGGCCTGTACCCCATTTATGCATAAATAAATAAATCTTTAAAAAAAAACAAAACTAATTAACCCATAATGGCTTAAGGTAAAGACGAACCCATAGAGAAGCAGGCAAATATAAAAACTACTCACCAATTCTACCCTGTCTAGTGCTCATGAGCTACTCTTACTATTAGGGGGTGACTTTTTCAAGGCATATTCTAGAAATAATTAAACATATGGAAGAGAACTTATTAGCTTCATAAGACTTTACTTTCACAATAATACATGCTCTTGGCACAGGAAGACCCTACTAAAGTTTCATAAATTGCCTTGTAAGCTAAAAATGTAGATTGATTTAATGCATGTTTCAGACATTAGAAGTTTGAGAAAGTTAGTGATTATTAGGATTTGCATACAACATAATCAAAATGGTAAACCAAAGAACTAGACTTATTAACATGTCTCAAAACATAATTAAGTTGTAACTTCTAGTTAAACATTTACTCTTATGCTATATTCACTTTGAGTTCTTATTTTCTGACATTTCTTATCTGTTAACTCTTCAGTCTTAATAACACAAAGTTACCTCTTTTTACCTTGGCTATATTTTTATCACTTACATAAAATATATTTATTAAACCAGTTTTATTTCAGAAGCTTTGTGAATGAAAACGATTACGAGAATTAAGAACATATAATTGAGTTGTTATTTCAATGATCCTCCTCTCTGTTTAGGAAAATCATTCCCCAAAAGCAGCAATTCGGCCTAATAAATTTTTTTTTATGTCTAGACAGAAACTACAAGTGAAATTCTGGGAAACCTATGACAAGTTTCCTAGACATTTGTGTGCTTTTCATAGTTCAACACTAGTAATACTTGATAATCAAGAGTAAATTAATAAGCTAACATTTAAAAATGTATACTTTAATAAGTATATAATATATAAGCAATTAGGTAAGCTTGTGGAGAAGCTGACCAGGTACATAAATAGGAGATACAAGTGTCCATCTAAATTTTCTATATTTCCTTCTTTTTTTTTCCTTTTTATAGAATATTTATTAAAGTTGTTTAATATGCAATTTCTCATTTGTCATTTTGGAAGTCCTTTATTGTAAAGACTATTCATTTGCCTGATGCCAAACAGCAGCCCCATTTAAGCGATTATTCTGGACCTCCACGCTGAAAAGGAAAAAATAAAGCAATAAGATTAGGTGATAAAAATATATAAGAAATGTTTTCATGGTACTATTCACATTTACACCATTGAGCAAGTGACCTTTATTTTTTAAAAATAATTTTGGTTTTCATATCAATATAAATTAAACATCATTGCAGCTTTGGAAAGTACTTAAGATGGACCTATCTCAATGATTTAAAAGTTTCTTGGTCTTTACATTTTGAAAATTATGGAGGACCCTAGAGCTTCTTCTTATGTGTTTTTATCTATTGTTATTTAACATACTGTAATTCTACATATATATTCTTATTGCACATTTATTGAAGACTGTGACAAGATAAGTAGAGAATACAGATCAACAAGTAAAATGTTAAGATCAACACGTAAAATGTTTAAGGTGTTTTAGACAGTTTTATAATAAAAAATAATAGCATACCTGGATAAATTCCATTTCTTCTTGAGATACAAGTTTCCTTCTATATTTCTGAGGTAATGTTTTTATTATTTCTGCAGTGTCTGGTGGACCCTGATACATTAGCCAATCTGGTGATTTACTTCCTTTAGAATGTTGTGAAATTGAAGAAGAGTGAGAAGGTAGTCCTGCTGATCCCAAAGTTTCTGATACTGAAAAAAAAAAAAGTAATTAGAGAAATTGAAGTGTCTTGACTATTTTGCGTTATCTATTATTGAAATAATCTAGTTAATTTTTTTTAAGATTTATTTTTTTATTCATACAGAACTGGGGTACAGGCCAGAGGTACAGGGGCAGTGAGAGGATTCACCAGAGACAGAGTGGGGGGCAGAACAGGTAGATCGATGAAGTACAGTGCTGAGGGGAGCAGTGGGCGGGTCAGGAGAGGCCTGCCACACCATGTGGTCACCTCCGGGGCAGGAGGGAATTGAACTCGGAATGAATGCGGAAGCGGCTTTAGATTCTCAGTGCTGTGCTTTAACCCGCTGCGCCACCAGGGAGGGCCAATCAATCTAGTTAATTCTTAAAGTGAAAAGTAGTATCATTTTAAAAGGTATGTATGACAGGTTGACTTAGTTGGGTAACTATTTTCATAAAGTTCCTTTAAAATAAGTAATCTTGAGTGAATTATTAAGTTGAACAAATTTGTAAAATAATGACATTTCTAAATAGTGGCATTCAACATTATTGATAACCTGTGTAAGTTTTGACAGAGGGTGGAGTTTAGATATAATGTCACAGAATGGGGAATAAGAGTTTGTACATGTAGATTTCAGTTTTCTCAATACCTTTATCATTTTTATCACCTGTATCTTAATTCTTTAAGTTATTATAATAAGGTACAAACGTCAATATAAAATTTGTTAGAATTTTCCCTGAATAAAAGATTAAATATATATTATAATAAAGACAGGGACAAATGATCTGACAAAAAGGGAAAAACAAGACCTTGCAATCTTTGCTTTATAGACAATGATTGCTAAGTACTAAGGCAATCTAAGAAATATTTACTAAGTGAATAGATAAAGGAGAGAATCAAAGAAAAGGTTAGCTGGAAGAGAAATACATACAGGACTGGCTACTATTTTCATGTCTGTAAATGTGTATGAAAGGCTCTTCTAAAAGACAGAAAAAGAGGTAGAACAAAAGTCCCTCTATAGAAACTCAGCATCATTACAAGTTTCAGATATATATATACTATTGAATGACTACTTTTTAAAATGGAGGTAATAAGTTAATTTCTACTTGTATGCAATCTAAGATACCATTTTGATCACAGCTACATTAGTTTACCTTGCTTAGAGTGAGAAATACTGTCTATAGTATTCATATAAATATGCATATACATTTTTGAAAAATCTAAATAAAGTACCACTTACCATTGGGTTTTGGATTATCTCTTCTATCTGGGAATCTTATTAATGGAGTATGTGGCTTGACTACCTAAAGTAAATAAAATGCATGAAAAAAGGCTGAAATAACTTATTAACTTTTTGAAAACATCTACTAAACCTCATAAATAGACACCTGAGTAAAAATAAAATATTTATATTTTATTATGTCATTCTCCCCAACAGGAAAGCTGGTCAAGGAACTATAAACCTATTTAGCTTATCTGTTATTCTTAATAACTTGTACACTATACATCTCAAGAAATTTACTATCAACTGACCTTAAAACAACCTATGAAGAGGATGGTGTAGATCTACATTGCATTACTTATATGTTGCTATGCTTACTGGTAAGAATTGGAAGTTTCCTGACTTAAGTGTTGTTCCCCTATTAACTCAATATTTAGCAAATGAGTAAGATTACAAAAACTTCAGGAAATTATACATTTAAAAAATATATTTTCTGACACAAAAGTGACATATGTCCTATATAAAAATATTGGGGGAAACTTTATATGAAGTAAAGCATAAAGAATATTAAAATACCCTAGCTAGATAAGACAGATTAAAACATCTGACAGTACTTTATTTTAGCCTTTTTCTCCTATACCATAGAAGTACGTATTTTCAGCATGTTTTTATAACATATATTTGAAGAATATTTAATCCTTAAAATCCCAGGTAATGTGGACCTTCCAGTATGAGATTTTCAGCATACACAATACTAAGATGCTATACAACACAACAGACTACTATTCTCTAAAGACACTTCATAACTAGAGATCTGTGTGTGTCTATCTGTATACTTGTATATTATATACTACATATTATTCATTTTATGAGTACAGAAATAAATAGGCTTGTTGGGACCTGCCTGAAACACTATAATTCTGCTACCATAAGAAAATACCAGAATATGGTTCTTGACCTCAGCATAAAAGCATGCTCATCTATTTCATGTTAAAAAACAAAACTCTCTCTCTCTGGTAACTATCTTGGTCCTTTTCACAGTCAACTTTCTTTAAAAGAATGTCCATTTAACTTACTGTCCTCATCCCATTTTAGTTTTTAAAATGTTTAAGAGTTTTCTGAATCAATTTCAAAAGTGTTTTTTAAACTACAGGTCCATTATGATCATGATCTGATCTTTCCCTTCCTTTCCAGCCTCAGTCCTCATCACTGTCTTATGTACTCTATTCTGCAGCACCTTTTATTTCCATGTTTCATCATGCCATTTCCAACCCTGTTCTGTCTAGAATTTGGGTCCATTGTCAGGAAATCTCTCTCCAATTCCACTCCATTTACATGCCTCCTCTTTTATCTGACTGCTTATTTTTCAAAAACAATACAAGTATCATTCCTCTCTAAGCAGGTTCCCCTGATTCCAAAATTTGATTAAAAAGTTCCGTCTTAATGTTTCATTGGCATCCTGAACATCTGAGGAATATTTTACAGTGGGCAAATGATTGAACCAGTAATTACAGGAGAGCTAAAATCCTGGAAAGTCAGAAAATTAAGCATTTATGAATTAGTGTTTGGTACATAGAAAATGCTCAGCAAACATTTACTCAATAAACGAAGACTGTTTTTTAAGTTAGGACTAACTGTAGAAGCATATAAGTATGTATGTACACATACTTAAACAAATGCATATACACTGCAGAGAAGCTATTCTGAAGCTTTTTCTCTAGGATATCTATCTAGAAGAAGGGCTCCAGAGAACAATATTCCCAAATTTATTAAAGGTTTATGGTCTTTGTACTTGAAGATCAGAGTAGCTAGATAAATCTTTGCTCACATTTTCTTTAACTACCTAAATTATTTTATACACATGTTCTTTTTTTATGAAGTATTATTATTGAAAACTCTGAAAACTTGTTCTCTTGTAAGTGCTTACTTTTGTCTAGGTCACCAAAGATTTTTTTCCTCTTCAAAATCTACTTGTTTCACTGGAACATAACCATTTATCAACCATACTATGTTAGTTCTCTTAAATACAAAGTATTGGTTTGTTTTCTTTTTTTTTATCAGGGAAGTTTTAATAAACATATAGGTTTAGAGATGGGTTACATTTGCTTTTTTAGAGATTAATACAAAGCCTGCATCTTCTTGTCTTTGCCTACTTTAATTACTTTCTCTAATCCTTTAATACCTTTAATATTTCCCCTCAGTTTTCTCTTTTCATCACCCACTCCTTTAGTATAATTTCTGATTTGTCTATTTACTTTCTATTCCTTCTAGCTTACTGTTTACTTCTGAAAGTTTCTTTTTTCTTTCTTTTTAAAGATTTATTTTTGTAGTCATACACAACTGGGTACAAGCCAGAGGATACAGAACTGGGGTACAAGCCAGGGATGCAGGGGTGGTGAGAGGCTTCACCAGAGACAAAGTGGGGAGCAGAACAGGCAGATCAGTGAAGTACACTGCTGAGGGAAGCAGCGGGTGGGTCAGGAGAGGTATGCTGTGCCATGTGGATCACCTCCAGGGTGGGGATTGAACTTGATCGAACTCGAACTTATACTGAAGTGGCTTCGGCCAGCTTGCAGTGCTGCATCCTAACCCATTGCGCCACCAGGGAGGGCTCAGAAAGTTTTCTTTTTTCATCCTTAATTCTGAACTAAGTTCAGAGCTGTGGCTAAAATTTCAACTTAAAATCTAACATTACTACTTTTAACCCATAAGTCTCTTCTCATCAAGTCCCCCATTTCCTAAATTGTTCTGTTTTCTCACAATCAATTGGTTTCATCCTGGCTTCCTTTTGAATCTAGATTGGAACCTGCAGTACATTCAATATTGTCTTATCTGCATTCTTTGCTAGACTAAGGAAATCCCAAACCCCAAATTAATCCAACCAACCATCTTCTTGTCCTGTGTCTCATGCAGTTAAATTTCATAAATGATAAAATACCACCTTTCTGCTCTCACAATGGTCAAAACCAATCAAATATATATATATATATATATATATATATATCTTGGCATTCAGCAGATAATAACTGGTTTATTCTTGTAAAATAAATTCTAAAAAACCTTTTGCACAGTCAAAATTCTCTACTTAATGTTGAGACCATGCTTTGTAAATTCCTGTGCCAGTCTCCTGAAATACTACTCTTTCTGCAAAGTACTAATCAACAGCCAAATTCTCTACTCTGTGGAGGCACCATGTCTGTCTAATTGGCAAAGCAGTCCCAGTACTGAGTACAGGGCTGGTACAAAGGTACTCAAGACATTCTGCTAATGTTATAATAGGTAGTTGGGCCTCCTCGGTGGTGCAGGGGTTAAGTCTCAGCACTATCAAACTATGGCCAGCCACTTCCACCTGAATTCAATCCAGCCAGGGAGGTAATACCACATGGCCCAGGAAATCTTTTCTATCTCATCCACTGCTCCCTTCAGCAGTGTATTTCAGTAGATCTGCCTGTTCTGCTCTCCACTCTGTTTCTGGTGAATCCTCTCATAACCCCACACCCCAAGCACCTCTGTCTGGCCTTTACCCCAGATCTTATATGCATAAATAAAAATAAATATTAAAAAAATATATAATAGGTAATTATTATATGTTAGCAATATTGTTAACAATATTATGAATATGTATGTATCGGTTTTGCATCTTAGGAGAGTTTTTATTATATAACTCATATTCTTTATTCTTTCATATATTAGCATTTAGTTCTTTATTACTATGTGTAGTATTTTCATTTTAAAATTTTACCACAATTTTATATTTTGGATGTATCTGGTTAGGGGGTTATTAGCAATAAAGCAGCTATATACATTTTGTTAAGTCTTAAGTGCATTGTTTTCCTTTGGGAAACTGAGTAGAAGGGTCAGATTACTAGGTAGGTTTCTATACCTACCTGAAGACTGACAGAAGTTTTCCATATGGCTGTACTTTTATGAGGGTCTTGGTGCTTCACATTCTCATCATTTGGTATTGACAGTCTTTTTAATTTTAATAATAATGGTGGGTACAATTGTACCTCCTAGTTTTAATTTGTATTTTCCTGGTAAGTATCTTTTCAAAGGTTTACAGATGAATTTGAATTTTTTAATGCATTACCAATTTTTAAAACCTACTTACCAATTTTTAAATTGGGCTATTTATATTTTTAATTGGACCATACATATAATTATTACATATATATACATATATACCACTGGGCTATTAAATTGGGTTATGTATTGTGGATACAATGGTTTGTTAGAAGTTACTGTGTTCACAAAATCTTTAACTAGTTAATTAATGCTCAGTAACTAAACTACACACTGAATAAATGAGGATCATTTTCATCGCAATGGGACAGAGACTGGGATCTAGAATTATCATTCAGACTATCATTAAGAAAAGGTCTTTTGAGATACATACTTGTATAAAGAAAATGCACCACTCCTATTAAAGATAAACATTAATCGTACAGTAACGAGTGTGGCGTTGAAAAAGATCAAATATGCCAAGTACATCTATATCCATTTATATACTAGTTTTACCCTCCTAATTAAGCTGGTGACTCCAGTGGGAGAAGCAAATACACTATCTGTCAATAGTTGGCGATTGATGTTTGGATTAAAAATTTGTTCCTTGGGGTAGTTTATCTAAACTCAAAAATACAGGGTTCGGAGACCGACATTAAAACATATTTCACATAAACGTAAACACGATCTTTTTAAAGTATTCTCCCCATACAGCCATGTAGAGCGACATCTGAACTGGTAGGGGAGAAGCAGCTCCGGCCGAATTTGCAGGCTTCGGACCCAGTGCTCGGGTTGCTCCCAAGTCCTTGAAGGGACACTGGGTCAGAAGTAGGGTTTACTTCCTTTGACGCTCTGCGACCGCCTTCCTCCCGATTGGCTGATCAGACACATCACAGACAATACCAGAAGACGATTGGCCAAGCTATTGCCAAGGCAGCCGAGTCCGCAGACTCCGCAGGGAGCTAAGGTCTTGGCGGAGGACAGTCCCGGGCCCCGGAGCAGCTGTATGCCTGCCTACCTGCTGAGATGAGGTACTCCCGTGGCCGGGCCCAACCCTCAACTCCAGTTCCCTGCTCAACGCCCTACCCAATGCGCTCAAGTTCCAATTTTCACACACACCCCCGGGCACCGCATCTGGCCCGGCTCGAGGCCGCGGTCGCGTCACCGCCATTCTTCCCCAGCGTTGTTACCATACTGGGCACCATCCCTACCGCCCACCTAAGGGGAAGGCGATCGAATCTCTTTACCTGAACGACCCTGCTGGCGGACGCCATTTTGCTGCCCATCATGACCCCCAAGTCGGGGCAGCTTCCGGGGCGCGCGCGTGCCGCAGCGAGAATCGAAGTCCTGGGTGGCAGAAGGCGAACTCTTTGCGTGACGTCACGGAGGAGGAGCGAGTGGCCGCCCCGTAGGACCCTCCTCCCACTGTGCAGCGAGCCCCGCCCCCTGTGGCTCATTCGCCCCGCCCCACATCCCGCCCAAGAAGCACTGGCCAATCTCCCGCTGTTAGTTTGCCCAGTTTTGGGGTGTTGGTATATTTTACACCTCAGCTTCCGGCCATCTCGTCTTCTGATAGGCAGTTTCTAGGTTCATTGTGTTCCAAGATTTGATCTGAAACCAAATAATACAAACTCCTGTGCTTCCTCAAATTTAAAATCTTGTTAAAACTTGGGAGTTGGGTCTCAGATGGCCCAGAGGTGAAGTGTCAGCGCTATCAAACTCTCGCCAGCCATTGCAGCCTGAGTTCTATCCAGCCAGGGAACTGACCCACCCACGAGGTGCAGCAGACCTCTCTAGGTCTGGCCCCAAGTCTGGCAGAGTATTTCAGTAGATCTGCCTATTCTGCTTCCCAATCTGTCTCTGGTGAATCCTCTCAGACACACACACAACCACCCAACCTCTGGCCTACACCCCAGTTCTTGTATGCATAAATTAAAAAATCTTTTAAAAAACAAAAATACTGTTGGGTGTTAGCAGTAAGCTCAGAGCGGTCAATTATAGCAGTTTCCTCTTACTCTTGTGTTTTCTCTGTTAGTTCTGATGTTGAACTGACTGCTTCCAGTTGGAAAACTGAAAAGTTCGTTTTTCTCTTTGAAGCAAACAACCCATATTATTCATACAAAGTTAAACTATGTAGTAGATATTAGATATTGTTACAATTCTTAATATACAATGTTATGGGCATTTAGCACTTCTTTATGGTAATGAATGTATTTAAAATGACACATTTGTTTTGAAGATCTACCTCATGGTTTCTAAATCTGAGCGCTTTTTATAAATACAAATTACGAGGGGCCTCCCTGGTGGCACATGGGTTAAGTCTTAGCACTATCACATTGCTGCTGCCAGAGTTCCTCCCCTGGCCAGGGAGGTGACCCACATAGTGCAGAGTACAGCAGACCTTTTCTTGCCTGCTGCTCTCCTCAGCAGTGTATTTCAGTAGACCTTCCTGTTTTCCCCACTATTTCTGGTGAATCCTCTCACACACACCCTCCCCGCACCTCTGAGCTATACCCTAATACATGTATGCATAAATAAAATATATTTTAAAAATAATAAACCTGTATTACAATTAAACGAATATATAAATTACGAGCCCAAATATTAAGTGTATCTGTGAAGATGGCCAAAGATCTATTTATTAAAAAGCTTTCAGAGGGCCCTATCTGGTGGTGCAGTGGGTTAAAGTGCAGCATTATGAAGTTGTTCACAGCCACTGCAGCACTTTTGGATATGATATGAAAGACTATATAACCTGAACCTTGAAACTGCTAGAGTTGGATCATACTGGTCACTTATCTTCCTGGGGTAGGAGTGTGTATTTTACCTGTAAAAAGCTAGTTAATGTTTAAGACCAAGATAGGCCTGTTATACTGTGTACTTGTTATATAGTACAAAGGAAACTTAGACACCAGGGCTAAGAAGCCAGGTTCATTGCAACAGTGCTAACTCAGCAGATTTGCATTAAAACCCTGAACCCGGTTTGTAGAAAGTCGGGGGCTTATATACACTTTTAGTTTCTACAAGGCTCTGGAGAGGTTTGCATTGGCAGCTTGGTCATCTATGATGTGGCTACATACCAAGAGATGAACTGTATAGTTGCATACAAAGGAGTAATGCGTCAGTTGTCATGGGACCCCCCAGGGTCCATTCTGCCTCATGGTGGTACATGCATGGTCTAACTTGAAGCAAGAGTCATCCCAGGAGCTAAGTTGCATACCAGGCACTCAGCAAAAAGTTAAGACCCTCAAAGTGCTTATCTCAGATCACCATGCTCTATATTCTTTCAGCAAATATCTGAAAAGACTTCCCTCTACTCTGAAACCCAGGACTTATTGCAAGACTACACTTTTCCCATCCTACTGATGCTGGGCTCCTGCAATGGAACCTGGGTAGAAATTATACATATCTCCTCTGAGTAGAAATTTTAACTGTGCTTGTATAATTTGATTTGATCTCATAAGCTATGAGACATTGTTTCAGGTAGTGGCTGCTCAGTCTGGAGCCCAGAATGATTAATCAAAGAATGGATCTAAGAAAGTAGCAGCTGCCATAAGCCACTAAGATTTAGAGATTATTCAACACAATTTTAGGAAAAGCTGACCGATAACAATTTCTCTCTTAGCATTGAGCCTTAAATGGAGATTCAAAGGATAATAAAATTATCCTTTGAGTGCAAAAAGCTTTTCAGATGTTGCTAAAAACCCATGGGATTAGGACACATTGATAAATTGCACATCTATCAGTATGATTACTTTATGCTAGATCTATAGACTAAGAAGATATTTTAAAGATGGCTTTCCTTTTCTTCTTTTTTTTAATTGAATAGAAGAACTGGAATGTAAGTAGGTGGGGAGACAGAGGAAGGGGCATGTGTGTGAAAAAAATTTACCAGAGACAGAGTAGGGAGCAGAACAGGTATATTTACTGAAATATACTATGAAGGGGAGCAGTGGAGTGAGACAAAAGTTGTTTCCTGCACGGTATATGGATGGGTTAGCTCCCTGGTTGGGGATTGAACTCAGGCCTTTGTAGTGACTGCGCTGAGACTTAAACCCTAGGACACCAGGAAGGCCCAAGAATGTTTTTCTAAAAGAAAAATAACTTGTCTTACAATTATTCAATTTCCAAGAATATGTAGCAAAAAGAATAAAACTACATAAATTATGATTTATCAAATTAAGTAAAACTATTACAAAGAATGTTTAGATTAAATCTTACCTTTTTTAATTGATCAAGAGAACAAATTTCAAATGCTATTTTTGCTACAGTATATCTTTTCAAATTTAAAGGTCTTACAAAAAGCACACTTAAAAATACATTGCAAAAGTAGTCACAACAGTTCCAAATTAGTAAAGCTCAAATTACAGCTTTTAAAAATGACATAGGATGCTATAAAAGGTGGTAAGTTTTATTTTGTAAAAAAGACAAGAGTAACATCTTTTTATATTCTAGCTTACAGAAGTAAAACATACTAAATATAGAAATACAGAAAAGCCACAATCCCCCTAATTTAACTGTTAATATTTCAGATGTGCAGTTCTTTCTCTTTTTCAAGGTTGAGATGCTTTATTTGGGTCTCTGTTCAAAGAAGTGGATATACTTTTCTAATGTTTTGGCTGACAAACAAACCCACATAGGTATCCCAAAGAATATTCTTATTACCAGCAGTATTGTAGGAAAAACATCTATATACAGTTGAAAGCTGGTAGAGATGTATTTTAGGCTATTATTTTCAGATTCTTTTAGGAGTTTGCCAGTCATTTTAATGGTTACATTTAAAATAATAGAGGCCAAGTTGTAGTGTTAAACTATTAAAAAAAAATTTGCAATATTAGAATAGCTTCAAAAATATTGAAAATATACTTCAACTGAAATTTGCTTTTTAAATGAAGTATCAAAAAACAAAAATGCCAAAAGAGAATTCTTATTAGATCATGGTGAGATTCTTCTCAAGTTGCAGAACAATTTCCTTAAGAGCAGAATCCTCTGCCCAGTTGGCTTTACTCCCCAAAATGAGGTTCTATAATTAAAAGAAAAGTTTAAAGTTATAAGCACTTTCTAGAACTTAACATGATAAAAAAACCTTTGTCTATTAATTTTATCAAACATTTACTAGATATGCACATTTATAGTGATCAGGAGAAAAAGTAATTAATTATTTTCATTTATATTTTCTGTGAAGCTTTAGTCTTGATCCTCACAATGTCAGGGAATATTTACCAACATTATAATTTAACATCTGCATATATATACACTACCAAAAATCTAGATTCCATCTATAATACAATTATGACTTACCCACCTTCCCTTCTGGTAACCCTTATTTACAAGTTTTTTAATGCTTTGTGAGATTTTGTGGATAATTTTTACCTATTCCAGATATTTTCAGTGCATCCTATATTAAAGGAAAAAGACTAGCTATGGTCAAGAATTCATATCTCCATGATTAAAAACCAGTAACATAAGAGTAAATATCAAGTCCTATTTTAAGAATAAGCAAAAATTTCATTCTCAGTTCTTGCAGATTTTAAGACCCTGAAAAATAACTGGAATATTTTTCTAGACAATGGAGGAATGCTTAGAATCATAATTAAAGAAAATTCTGGTCATTCTTTGAAAATCTATAGCTCAAGATATAGAGTTACTACTTGAAATGCTACTGAAAAAGGATTTGAAGTGTTAAATTGTTATCTAAAAAATATTAAAAACTTTGGCCTGTATAAGGCACACTGTTATAAGTGTATGAAAGGGATAATGTTTGTAAATCTAGTCAAATTTACAAAGACAGTTGGACGTACACATTCAAACATGACTAAGCCCTCTAGGTGAACTTAAGGACAGAGATTCCTAAAACAGACCAAAACAGTGTCCTGCTTAACAAAGCAAGGAGCTCACTGACTCAGAATTAACAATCATTTAGATATGAATTAAAATTAAGCTCAATTGTGAAAGCACAATTGTGAAAGCAGTATGAAAGAAAAAGTGTCTCAAAAAAAGTTAAAATGATTCTATATTTATGATACAATCTTCCAGTTGAGGTTAGACTAGGAGACCAGGAATCTGTTCATCCCTAATGGAATTACCAATTGCTATGAAAAACGTAGGTGTAAAATCTGGGAAGAATTTCTTAAGGTGAGAACATATAGTGGCACATTCTGTCAGGATATGCTTTACATAGAGTAGGCATTTGTTTTACATATAACAGGCAGTGCTGAACCATGGATTTTCATAACTGAACAATGGCAATTTAGATATTTCATCTCAATAGATCCAGAGATATTTTGTAATTTTAAAGCAACCACCAGAAGAAATATATAAAACTTAAAAACTGGGGAGCTCGCTGATTGCTTGACTATGCCAGTGGCTCTCTTTTCCTTCTCTTTTTCCTAAAAAACAAACTCATCCTTTCAAAATGCAAAATAAACAAAGCCTCAAATTAACAAAACTTTAAAACTGACATAACATAACTGCACTACTTATTGAGAATTTACTCAAACCAGACACCATGCTCCATTAGCATGAATTACTTTCTTTAGCTTTCATAAACACTCTTTCTAAATAAGGAAACTGATGCTTAGAAAAATTAAATAATTTGATCAAAATTTAGCAACTAGTAAAGTAGCAGTCAGAATCTTAAAATCATCTTCCTATTGCATTACCCATGTCTTCCCCCAACTCCTAATTTGGAGTCTAATGCTCTGTACACTGTATCATTCTACTTCCCCAAAGCTGCTAAAATCTTTCCATTTATATATAAATGCTTAAGGTATAACCATAATGAAAAATCAAAGACTTAAGTATTAAAAGATAGATAAATCCCATATATGTCAAAACTACAATATTCAGTTATGTTGGCAAGATCAAAAACTGGAAGTCAATAATGTAATGAAATCTACCATTTAAAAAGTTTATGTAAGTTTTACCTGAAACACATGTTGAATAACTGTAGTTATTTGTATCTCCATCTGTAGTTTTTGTTGTAGGATCTTTATGTTGTCTGAACTTTCCATACTGTCCAAATCATCTTTCTGTTTGTTCTTTTCAGTCCGTATTTCTAAAAGCTTACTTTCTGAGGCTTGTTTTAATTCTATTCAGTTAAAAATAAAACAATTTATTATAAATATTTTATAAACAAGCATCCTGAGAAATTATGAAGCAGAATAATAGTTCTGGTTATTTCAGTGAAGAAAAATTTTTAATGAGTAGCATTTTAGGTTGTTTTCATTTTGATATGAAAGGTAACTTTCCGAGTGCAAAATCCAACATTTAAATTTTCTACATAGCAGTACCCTTGGTGAAATATTCAAGGTATGCATGTGTGACAATGACAGCAATCTACAAATGTTTGAAATAGTATGATGCCAAGGCGCGCATACTCTGGGCTGCCAAGATATAAATATAAAGTAATACTTTATTTTCCTTTATAATACTTCCTCTCCTTTATTTTAAAAAAAAGAAAAACTGATATACCAGACAAGATACATTTTCAATAAAAAGATTCCATTCTCCTGGAATAAAGAGCAGCACTTTTATTTCCCAAAACATTTAAGAATTAAGAGTATTTGAAAATTGTAAATGAATATGTCTGAAGAGTTTGATTCCTTAACATTAATGTTGGGATGTAATGAAAAAATTAAACTTCTAATTAATAGTGATGTAAATAATTGACAAATGAAATTTGAGGGAAAAAAATGAAAATAAATGGTGATTATATTAGATGGCCAAGACTATTTCAGACTTTGCGGTTACCTCGTAGGCAAATCTGTATATTTGAAATCAGTTAATCAGTTAATACTGATAAATGAAAAAAGCAGTTTGCAGAACAAAATAAAATAAGACCAGTTTTCCTTTATCCAAATTAAGCACTAATTATCTCTTTATGGTAAAATAAAAAATTTAACTTTTCATAAGTACACTTTCTCCAAATATTCCACTGAGAATGTTATCACTTTTGAAATAAATATTTCAATAAGCTCATGTTCATTAAGTTAAAAAGCACAGAAACACATATATCAATTGATCATTTAAAACTCATACATCTATAAATGTGCTTATATGGACATAGAAAACAGCCTGGAACGATACACCTAACTTTGGCCACACAAAAAGAGGCATGACTTTTATATTATACTTTTCTCTATCAATTAACTTTTCCCCACTGAGAATGTATTTGTAATTTGGAGGTCTAAAACAACAAAAATAAGTCAAATAAAATGTATTTAATATACTTTTTAAATTGCCACGCCCCCCGGAGCTTTGGGTGGGAGGGAGTGAAGCAGGTGTACATATCGAGGTGTGAAGTTAGACTCTCAGAATTATATAGTTGTGTAAATAACTGATAAGTCAATAGTTTTGGGGAAAAAACTGCCATGTACAAAATTTTAAGAAAATCTGAGAATAAAGAAATTTCTATCCTTAAGAAAAGACTTGCATAACAATAGAAGTTAAATTCTTTATGAAAGAAAAAATAATTCCAAATGGCTGAGAGATCTGGTCTTATCGATTCCAGTGTAAGTGAAAATGTATTGTATTAGAAAAACAGTGCTCTACATACGTAACCTCTTCTTTCTAACATCAAGAAGTTTTTCCTCCAAATTCCAAGATTCCTGTTATTAGAAATGTAAAGGTTAAATAAAGCACAAACCTAGGATACTTATCACTGAACTTTATGTATATGTGTTTTCTAAAGTTGCAATCTTTAACTTCTATTTCCAAATAATAACAGGGAGAGAACAATAGCTTAGTAATTAGTAATGCTTATTTGGTCAGAAGTAATAGAGTTATAAAAAATGAAAACTGAAGGACAGTAAATTCCAATCCGAGAAGGCCCTTTGGGAGATTCCATTTAATCAATAAATTATTACTGAAATCATGAGAACACAAAGGCAACCTAACATGCGTACTTACCTGCTGTGATTTCATTATTAAATTATTTAGCTTTAATATGTGTTTCATGTTATCTATGAGCACACTGAAAAAGAATTTTAAAAAGTTTATTAGTCCTACTTAAAAAAATTTCATTAATGAATGAATCAATTAGCATATATTTACTTTCACTATATCCAGTGTACACTTCGATAGTCATCATTTAACAAAATAAAGCTAGAAAAGTTTGATGAAACCTAATTTTGTTTAAAACTAGACTTGGC
The DNA here is from genome assembly GCF_000260355.1 of Condylura cristata. Lineage (NCBI taxonomy): Eukaryota > Metazoa > Chordata > Mammalia > Eulipotyphla > Talpidae > Condylura > Condylura cristata. The sequence continues at coordinate 39,787,139 of NW_004567108.1, forward strand.
CCTGGTGGCACAGAGGGTTAAAGCAGCACTGCAAGCTAGCCACAGCTGCTTTAGGGTGAGTTCAGTGGCGAGGGAGGTGACCCGCAAGGCACAACAGACCTCTCCTGACCCACCCACCTCTCCCCTCAGCAGTGTACTCGTTGATCTGCCTGTTCTGCTCCCCACTCTGTCTCTGGTGCTCCTCTGGACTATACCCAAGTTCTGTATTCATAAATAAATATTAAGAAAAAAACAACAAAACTAGACATGCCTTTTCCTAGAAGTTTTTGGTCACCGATAACAAAAAATATAAAACTTAAACATACAGGAACATTTAATACAAATCTCTTATTTAGGACAGAAAAACTCTAACTTGCTAAATTGCCCTTTATTCTTGAAATAGACCTTATCTTTCAGAACAGTGCTAGGTTCACAGTAAATTTGAGTGCAAGGTAAATTCATACTCTGTTCCCACAATCCCCCAACTGCACAATCTTCCCCACTATCAACATTCCATGCCAGAGTGGTCCACTTGTTACAAGTCGTAAACCTACTACATCTGAACATAATTACCATCCAAAGTCCATAGTTCACAGTTCACATTAGGATTTACTCTTGGTGTAATTACACTACCCTTATAGTATCATAAAGAAATTTCACTAAATAAGCTACTTCCTATCCCCATTTATTTAAAAAATATTCTGAGCACATACAGTATGCTAAGAATTGTGCCAGGCCCCAGGAATGTAAAATAAAACAAAACATAGTACCTCTTTTCAAAGAGGAAAGATTCTGGTACAGGAGAAAAACAAATCTACAACCATAGTTGGTTCATTATAATTAGTAATGAATACAAATTACTGTAAGAGCTGTGCATGGGGTAGAATCAAGAGAAACCCCTAAGTTCTAAAGCATTTGAAGCCATGAGCTAGATCAAGTAGTCTGGCGTGCCTAGAGTAAAAGTGAAAAAATGTGAGTAGTCGAATCCCTCTTCTCTTTCTTCAGAGATTCTGAGTTAGTAATTGGGGAATCACAGCAGCAATGTGATCATGGTGGTAACACTAATTATCCTGATCATCAGCCAGACGTGAAACGCATTACAGCAGTTTATAGGTGAGACTTGACGAGGGGGGACCCTGAACAAATCTGGGAGAAATGAAACTCATTTTTACTAGTTACAGCTAAACTTAAAAACACATTAAAGACACTGCCACACCCTACTTGAACTTTCTGTTGTCTTTGGGTATCAATGTAATGTATCTGGCCTATATTCTATTAACTCAACAATGTTTTCAGCTTTTCCTTTAATAAAAGAGCAACAAAGCATCCAAATTCATATTTTAGGGTTTGTTTAATTTGGGAGTTAAATGGAATATGGAGAGAATGCATACCTGTTGGTCAAAGATACCCTGAGAGAACTGCCAGATCTATCTTGGTAATGTGGTGCTAAGGGGAGGGGATTTTCTATCACAACATTTTGGGTTTTGGGAGAAAAGATCACAGACAAGGCAGCTACTTAGTAGGAAATGACAAACTTGATAGCGAGAATCTTTATTTTGTATTTCCTGGCAAACTGTTAAACCCATACAAGCTCACTTCTGACAGTGAAAAAGGAAAAGTGTACTTCCATTCTCATTGTGGTGTTGTATTAAATGAGATAGCACTGCTCCTTTTTAACAGTAAAAATACTGAAAGTTTTCAAAACCTACCCTCGAAATGTTCAGATTGTCAGAGTAACACCTCCATTGCTTTCTAGGGTTGAAATCCATAAGGAACAAATGTCACTGGGACTATAAAAGACAGTACAGTGCAAAAGAAATTCTATCACTTTTCTTATTCCCTATGTGAAGGTGTTGGCAATGGTGGTTAATTTAAAAAACAACAACAACAAAACCCCCCACAAACTTAAAGTGCAGATGCCACCTTACGAAATCCAGAAAAAAAAAAAGACAAAACAATGAAACATACCTTCTCTTGGTGTCAACCTTCTCCAGATATTTTTTAAGTGCAGTTGAAAGTTGCATCCTATGAGAAGGAAAAAACTTTCATTATAAAATATAGATAACATTGATGGTACATTAAAAAAAAAGGATATGACAAGTTAAAAACTGTTATTTCTTTTTTGACTTTGAGATACAACTGATATATATTACTGTAGTTTTAATAAACAATGATTCAATATATGTATACATTGCAAAATGATCACTAAATTTGGCTAAGCATCCACCATGATTTCCACTTTAAAAAAAAAAAAAGATTTATTTATTTATCCATACAGAACTGGGGTTCAGGTCAGAGTTGTAGGCGGGTGAGGCTGAGAGGAGCAATAGGTGAGGCAGAAGAGGTCTGCCATGCTATATAGGTCACTTCCCTGGCTGGGGATTGAACTCGTACTGAAGCAGCTGTGATTAGCTTCACAGTACTATGCTTTAACCCATTGCACTACAGGGGTTGGAGAGGGGAACTTAATTTCCCTTTAACTGTAACATAAAACATAAATACATTTTTAAGCAGCATTGTATTGGCAATACTTTCATAAATGAATCATAGAAATATAAAATAATATCAAGATGGATGGACTGTCCATGGCCAGGCTGAGAGGCTGAGCAGACTTAAAATAGTCTGATCTATGATCTCTAAATATCTACTTTGGTACAGGACTGGGAGGAAGCTTTCAGACATTACAGAGATCAACATAGGCTTCAAATGGGAAAAGCTAGCTAATACAAAGTCACAGCTGACTGTAAACTTTAAACTACACCTATAGAAAAACAAACATAAATTACTTTTAAATTAAAAAGCTAACAATAGTAAAAAGGCAAATAAAATTCAATTCATGAAGAGGAAGTATCTTTATAGCTCTAACATCATCTGAGTTAAAAAATATGATCTGTCAATAGAAAATGACACAGCATGAAATAAGGGGGAAAAGTTTACCTGTTCAAGCAATTAAAAGGGCTTTAGCTACTTTTCAACTAAATGTATGAAGAAATTCATTTGGAGAACCCAGAAATACAAGGAAGCAATCACAAGTCATTTAGTTTCTTGAGATTATTCAGACCACAAGACTATAACACATGTTCATATTATTAAGTTATGTACCTGAACCTAACACAAAACTCAGGATAATGAACAATTTTGTTGACTGAATATCCAAATATATATGCAAAACCTATAATTAAAAATATATTTAAACTCAAAGGACAATTCTTTTACATGATTAACAGTAGCTAGATAAATGAAGCCATGTAATCCTTTCAGCTACTAAATGGGATTTAATCTTATATATGTGCTTATTGACATTGATCGACATTTCCTTTGTATTATGTAACTTCATCAAATGAAGATAGTAATGAAAGACATAATTTGCCTCTCAGAGCTCAAAATTTGTGTATTATTTAATCAGCATTCCTCTTGATTATTTCATTGGGACCAGTTAAAATAACTCTCCCAGGGGCCTCTCTGGTGGCACAAGCAGTTAAAGCATAATACTGTGAAGCAATCCACAGCCACTGCAGCATGGGTTTGATCCCCTGCCAGGAAAGTGACCCACATGGTGCAGCAGACCTCTCCTGCCCCCTCCTCCCCTCAGTCAGTGTACTTTGGTCAATTTTCCTGTTCCCCTGTTCTGTGTTCCTGTTCTATGTCTCTGGTGACTCCTCTCACCCCCTGCACCTCTGCCTTGTACCCCAGTTCTTACATGCATAAATAAAGCTTAAAAAAAAAACCAAAAAAATAAAATGACCCCTCCATACATAACTATACCCATTTTGCATTCAATTCACAGAGCTTATATTTAAAGTGCAGTAACTACCTGTCCAATGCAAGTTTTTTCACTTCAAAAGCTACTTTCACCTTTTCAATTTCATTTTCCAGGTCTTGAATTTTCCTATCAAAAAGTGGACAAAAGAATTTCAATAACATCATAAAAAATATTACTGAATTGTATACAGTAAACCTTTGGTAAACTAGTACCTTCTAAGATGTACTTTAAATTTCTTGAAAAGGGAGATGCCAGAAAGTGCTAATATAGTCATTACATATATGTAAGAATACATTTCATACTAACAACTTCTCAACAGATGCATGACAAATTATTTAGAAAAACAAAGGAAACAAAAAAGAAAAGCAATGTTACAAGAGGGGCAATATATCTTAGTGATTACTTCAAATAAAACAAAAATAACATACTCTTCGATTTGTTTTTCTTGCATGATTTGTTCTGGAGTTTTTTCTTCATCTAAAAATAAAGTTTTTTTTTCCAATTTAGTAACAGTTTACAACAAATTCAAACAGAAATAAAATTTAAGCCATTAATGCAAATCAAAAATTTGCATTTAGTTTTCACATTACGAAACAACTGAAGAAAATTTTAATATACCTTATTTAAAACAACAGACCCAAAATAGTATCATTTTGACATATAGTTAATTTAAAATTACTAATGAAATATTTCATAATTTCTAATATGTGTATTTTACATTTAAAGCTCTTCCAATGAGGACTAATTAGATTTCAAGAGTTCAATAGTCACATGGAACCAGTATCTCTCATATTGGATAAGGCAATTTTCGGAGGAGATAAATGGGTGTAAAAAGTTAAATGTCTGTATAATAGAAATTAAGACAAAAAAAATTAAATACCATGTACAAGTGCATCTAAAACCATGAAATACTCAAGGGTAAAGCTGACAAATTAAGTATATGATTGCTACACTGAAAACTTCCAAATAATGAAATGGAAAGATACACCATGTAGATGTATTGAACCATCAATACTGCTAATATAATAATTTTCTCATATTAACCTACAGGCCCTAATAAAATCTTAATCAAAATTCTATAAGGCTTTTTTTCCCTATAGGAACTCATCAAATTTATACAACCTTATCTGAAAATGAAAATACTTACTTGCATCAACCATTGATTTATATTCCAAGAGTTGTTGTTTTGTCTGTGTTCTTAGCCTGAAAAAAAGGAAAAGTCATATATTTACTGAGGTCTTATTCACCACTACACAATAAACTAACATTTTTATGGAAGCAGGTGCAACTAAATGAGTACAAGTAAACTCAACATTAAAGGCTTTCACTTTGAGCTCATTTTACTTAAAATAAAAAAGTTTTAAGTATTTAGAGGAAGCACAGAGTGAAATATTGTGGGGAAAAATAGACCTTCCTTGTTGCACAACAGGTTAAAGCTCAGCACTAAAAAGCTATCACAGCTACTGCAGAACTGAGTTTGATCCCCGGCCAGGGAGGTGACCCACATGGCATGCAGACCTCTCCTGGCCTGCCCACTGCTTCCCTCAGCAGTGTATTTCAATAAATCTGCCTGTTCTGCTCCCCACTCTGTCTCTGGTGAGTCCTCCACCCCCCACATCTCTCACCTGTACCCCAGTATTATATGCATAAATAAATAAATCTTTAAAAAAGAAAGAAATATCATGAGGAAAAACAGTATCTATGAAAAATTAAAAATGTGATTTTCAGTTTATTCTTAATGGGCCACACCAAATGGGCCTCCATTAAAACTTAAATAAATCAAAATGGTGAAACCTGCAAACACTGTAAATGTGTTAGATTCTCTATTCCCTGGGTAGATAAGCAATTGTCCTACGATTATATTGACTCCAAAATCATACATAAAAAAAGAAGAAAAACTATGGGTAAAGTGGCAATTAGTCATTAAATTGTATTTATGATATACTTCCAACTTACATGGCAGTTTCATAATTCTGAAACTTTTTTTAGTCCTATTTAAGTAGCTAAGAAACACTGAACAAGTTTCTTAAAGCTCCATGGCCAGTTCCTTGTTTCAAAATTTTAAATTAAAAGAAAAGGTTAAGTAGACAAACAAATCAAGTGAAAGAATATTTTCTTCCAGGCAGAGATGAAAATTGGAATCTTAGGTCTTTAATATTTTAGTATTTCATATTGCAGGTAGAACAAAATTTTATTTATTTTTTTCAAAATTTTATTTTTTAAAAGATTTATTTATTTATGCATATAAGAACTGGGGTGTAGGGCAGAGGTGTGGGGGGCACGAGGATTCACCAGAGAGAGCCAGCAGGTAGCATAACAGGAAAGTCTACTGAAAAACACTGCTGACGGGAGCAGCTGCGCCATGTGGTTAGCTAGCTCCCTGGCAGGGGTTCAAACTTGTGCTGCAGTGGCTGCAGATAGCTCCACAGTGCTGACTTTAATCCCTGAGCCCCTAGGTCGGCCCACAACAGAATTTTTTAAAAGGAGGTGGTAAAGTTTATTACTAGTCAAGACCTTCTAAAGCAGTAGTAAAGCTAAAATATGGCTGTAAGGCTTATGTCTCCCAGCCCTAATTTTTTCCCCATAAGACTTAGATGGTAAGGTTGCAAATTTTTTCTGCAAAGGAGCAGATAGGAAATACTTTAGGCTTCATTAGTCATACAGTGTCAGTTGTAATCACTCAACAGTGCCCTTGTATCAGGAAAAGTTGTGTTCCAATAAAACTTTAAGGATAGTGAAATTTGAATTTCATTTCATTAAATATTTTTGTAGTTCTACTCCCCCTCCCAAGAACTTAAAAGACACGAAAACTATCCTTAGCTTGAGGGGCCATACAAAAAAAGGGACAGGATGGATTTTAGCCAGTGGTCTCTCTGTTTACAGGTTCATAAGACTGACATTCTCTATCAAATCTTCCCCAGGAACTGCTTAGTGAACAGATGTAAACATTGCAGGCTCGATAGGAAAATATGAATATTTTCATTAATACCCATCACACTTCTGCACTGAAAAGGGTCGAAGCTCTCAGAGAAAGGGGGCAAGGTGATGTCCCTTGTGTAGCTCGGGGCTCGGAGACACCCCAAAACGAGTTTCACAATCCGCATCCCGGGACAAAAGAGGGAAAGGACAGGTAGCTTACAGATCCGAAGACTCCTATGCTAAACGGCAGTCCCAAAGAATTCATTTAATTCCCATAACGCCTCTGCGAGGTGTCATTTTCCTCTCCGTTTTGATGGGTCTTACGTCGACGGAGTGAATGATGCCGTCACACAGCTACCAAGAGACCCAGTCAGAATTCAGACACCGGATAACCAAAGGGCAGAGCTGAACCACCACGCCCACTCGGCCTCCGCCCTGCGGGCCATAGGGAACAACCTGAGAAGCAGGGTCACACGGTCCTCAGGGGACGTCTCTTGGGCGCCGGGAGCCTGCGGAGGACCGCCTTCCGCACCGGAGTCCGCGGGCTCCGAGACTGCCTGATCTTCGGATTGCTCGTCCATTCTGGCGGGCGCGAAGAGCTGCCCTCCAGGACCCGCAGAACACGACCCAGCGGTTTGTTTTTCCCGCCGCTACACTGACTCCCGGAAGGGGTGGGGTCCGCCACGCCCGGGCCGCCCCTTCCGCCCCAGACCACGCCAGTTGCCATGGTTCCTGCAGCTCTTGAGGTTACTCTGAACGCGCTGTTGGAAATCATTACAGACCACTAATAAAAAATTCAAGAACTCGGGCCTTTCCTGGTGGCGCAGGGGGTTAAAGCACAGCACTAACGAAGCTAAAGTCACTTCAGTATGAGTTCGATCCTGGAGGTGACCCACATGGCGCGGCAGACGTCTCCTGACCCGCCGCTGCTCCCCTCAGCAGTGTACTTCATCAGTCGGCCTTGTTCTGCTCCCCACTCTGTCTCTGGTGAATCCTTTCACTGTTCCTGCACCTCTGGCCTGTACCCCAGTTCTGTATGCATAAATACATAAAAACCTTAAAAAAAAATTCAAGAACTCTAAGCGCCACCTCACGGAGCTATGGAGCGGCAACCATTTGGCCCTCTTCTTGGGTCTTGGGAATCGCATCTGGGGCCCGGCGGGAGGTCCGGTCGCCAAAACGGTCTTAGCCTGGATTGGAGACCTGCAGGACAAGTTTTTCGGCCAATTTGTCATTCTCTAGATCCTCATCCGTGGGAGATGGGTGTGCCTTGAAGGCTGGCATTGGAGAAACATTGGTGGATTCTTTTAGAATTTTGATCTGAACTCAGGTCTAGACCCCCTCGTTTGGAGGAGAAACGAGGGTTTCAATTCAGAGACACCGAAGAGCTTCCTAAGTACTTGAAGTTCGCTTGAACTCAACTTCCGGCGTGAAGTCCAGTGTCTTCCCAGAGAAAATGCAGGACACCATACATGCTTGATGGACTTGTCGCTTTTCATTTTTGTCGGTAGTGTAAAGGACACTGTCCTTTACCGAATTAGTCCGAATTTCTTTATTGTTTTAGAGAAGTGACCGCATAGTTTTTTTTTTCACTTTACCACTTTTTTTTTTTCCTAAATGCCTTTTAGCATCTATCAATCTCTTCCTTTCAATTGGTTGTCTATAAGGTGTGTATGGCCAAATTTGGAAAAGACGACGTAATAGTTCTCCAGCCTGAGCGTGCATCAGAGAGTGGTTAAAAGAAATTGTTAGATGCATCTCAAGTTACTAATTTGCAGTCCTATTAAGTTTTCATATGATATTGCTGTTGCTGACTAGGGACAATTTGAGAATCACTGCAGTAATATATTTTAAAAGTTAAAAAAAAAAAAAAAACAGAGTAAACCAAGAAAGGTGAAGGGAGTGTCGGGAGTTTTTCTTTAAAGAAAATGTTCATTACTATAGAAGGGATAATTACCATCATATTAATCCTGTGAGATAAATGATTCAACATTAAGTATCATTAATCAATGCTGAGAATAAGAGCAGCAACTTCACAGCAAAGCTTTATCTGGTGATTATGTCAACAAGATGATTAAACTTGGTATCACCAGTAGCTTAATATTTTGATGACTCCAATAGCATGCATTAAATACATATTAACTATATTCTAGTCAAAATGCATAGCCCAAGGTAACTAGGAAGAAACAGTCATACAAGAACTATATACAATAACTTGGGTAACTTCTAAAATATTTTTGAACCATTGAGCAAATTTGAGTATGATCTGCATATTAGGTATTTTCCTAGTGTGATAGATATAATGGTTATTTAGGAAATAACCTTGATTCTTAAAATTTTAAAATCTTTAAAATTTTATCTTGACATCTAATTAATATTTACTTTCAAATGGCTTTGTTAAAGTAAAGGAGCTTGTGTACATGTACATATTGGTATGTATAACCCAGTTTGCTACTCCACATAGTTAAGCATAGTTTAATATTATTATAAATCACTATTAATTTGCCCCCTATGAAATATTTACAGAAGTCATCAAATACTTAACCACAAACAAAACATTGCTTCAAAAAGGCATTTTTACAGCCTACACCCCTAATGACTTTAAATGACTAACATAATAGATGCATTACAAAGACAAATTATAACAACCAAAATTGACAAAAAGGACTTCACACTAATTTGAGTTTTTATTACAAAGTACAGAAAATATTTTAAACTAGAAGAGTGAAGCACATACACACCTGTGTATGTAAGGGTGTGAAATTACTAAAATTAGTTTTGTAAACAAACCATAAATCAACAAAATTCTAGATGTTACTTTTTTACAATTGACTTTTAGCTTCAATGAGTTGTACTGGGAAAGTGTGGAATGATACCTATTCTTAGAATTTGTTGAGAGCATTTTAGAAGTTAGTAATTCTCATGTATCATTATATGTTTATTTTTACATCATTTTTGCTAAATGTGAATTTTAATTGTGTGCATTCCATGTTCATTAAATATTTGTTTTAAAAAATCCAAAGGAAGTCAGATAGTGAAAATGTAAAAGCCAAAACTATAAAGGTAAAAATAACTCCAAAAACTGATTGTTTTAAAGCACCAATAAAAGGACCATTGAACAAGTCTGCTGACTAAACTTATTTGATATCCAGAATGAGAAATGAAGCTTTAATACAGAAGAGATATAATTACATCATGAATTACATCTGTAGTGAACAACAGAAAACAAAAACTGTAGTAACAAAAGAAAACAAAAACTAAAAGATGTTTTGTATAATTGGGGAGAAAATCCCTAAAGATCACAAAAAACATGGAAAATTACTATTTTAGTAAATTCCAGGACAGATCACAAAAAACATGGAAAATTACTATTTTAGTAAATTCCAGGACTTTAAAGTTTAATTTAGCTGGTTTTCAATGTATAAACATTTCAAATTATAAGACATTTAGATGAAAATCTTCATCTACTTTAAAAATGTCAAAAATAAGCCAAATACCAGAAAAAATATCAACAAAAACTATGCCTATTTCCTAAATGAGGGGCAAGTTTTCTAAATAAAGCATTAGGTAATTCAATCTATCTACCATGAGTAAGAAACTATTCCACTCTAAGAAAAACCTCCAATGTGGACTTATTCCACTCTAAGAAAAACCTCTAATGTGAACTATTATTAGATTAAAATAGAAGAGTCATGATACCATAACCTTAAAAAGTAAATGTAATTCCACAGCCTTCCTATTATTAACAATGCTAGACAATATGGGAAAATACCTAAAATACAGACCACCTTGACTAATAACCAAAATATTAAATGGTCAATGTACTAAAGAACAGGAAGGTATCTATATCAGTGATTGAGATCTACAATACATCAGAATTGAATAAAATTTTTGAATTCAGGATCTAGAAAACTCCCCTAATGACAAATCAAGTAAGGAAAGTGATGTATTTTGGCTAGGAAAAAAAGCAAACCAGTGATAAAAGAAGCAAGAGACAGCATTGTATTGAAGTAGATGAAACAAGACTTGAGGGAGAAGTTTGAATGGAAAGACACTGTTAGTTCATACTAATGTACTACTACATGTATATACATAATGTGCAAACTCTCAAAATAACTTAACACTTTAAAATTCATGATTTTACTCCCAATATTTGAAAAACACGTAACACCTTACCAGATAAAATTTTTCATAGCCAACATACATCACTTTTCTTGATTTGTTAGGAGTTTTCTAGCTCATGAATCCAAAAATGTTATTCAATACTGATGCAGATCAGGGAATATTGATATTTCAATTAGGTTAGACAAGGATGATTTTAATCATAGTTTTGATGGCAGCAGCTTTCCTGCAGGTGTTTCTTTTCCCTTTGGAAAGCATCAGAGGCAGCTTCTCCTCTAAGGGTGTCCCTTGGGGACTATGCAGGCTTCTCTTTTAAGGAACTAGTCACTTTCATATGGTATTGGTGTAAATGGTAAGAATCTTGTATCACCTATTAAATGTACTGAGAACTATAGATGTAAACAGGAAAAACTTAGAATTTTAGAAGATGCTTATGGATAAAGTTCACTTTAATATTGAAAAAAAGCAATGAACTATAAAAAGTATATTTATAAAATGTAAATAATATAAAAGGACAGCATAAAGTCAAAGGAAAAACAACAAACTTGGAAAAGTTAATGTGTTGATAAGTCCACAATTTATTCAAGTAGCCATGAAAGTATTAAAACAGCAAATAAGTTAGGCAATTCTTGGCCAAAATTACAAATATTGAAGACAATGATTACTGTAAGTTTTTGCAAAAATGCAGAGAAATATCAGTACCTTTGTACATTGTTAAGTCATCTGCTAATAACTGCTGAAACTTAAAATAGACTTTGGAAAAAAATGTGACTAAGAAGGGAAACGGTGGAATGCCTTGTAATATATTCAAACAATGAAATTTATACCCAATACACACACATTGAAATGAACTGCTAAGTATATAAAGTACTGTTTTTTTGTATCTCCATAACAATTTATGCATGTGTGCTATAGAAGGCATAAGGACACATCAAACAGTTGATATCCTTTCTCCTGGATGGGTTGGCACAAAAGTAAGGAATGGCAAACTTTACCTTTGTATTTGTTGTGTTTATCACTTTATTTTCTTAACCAACAAAAAGTTTAAGTTTTGAGTATAGAATTCTTATTTTTTCAAGTGAAAGATGATAATAGCTGCAGGTGAAAATTAGTGGCAAAAAGAGAGTCAGAATATGGCAGCAAGACAAGAGAAATAGAAAAGAGGGGCAGCATTAGGGATGAAGTAGTAAACACTAAGAATTAAGCAGCAGATTTTCCAAAATGACTGGGCTTACAGGCAATATGCCCTATGGAAGTCAGTTTTTAGTGCTTTCACCTCAGTACATGCCAAGATACATAAAACAAGAGCAAAATACATAAGCTACAGTTATATACATTTGTTGCATTCCCCACCAAACCTTTAAGATAACTTTTAGATTATTCTAGAGTAGGAAGTAGCCATGAGTTAAAGGTATAGGTAAAAAGGACCACAAACTTTATTAAAAGTAAATGAGCATAATATGTACAGATAGCACATGGTGCCAATTTTATTTGCAGATATAGTATTCCAAGTCAAGTTCACAAGTTACACCTTTGCTACAGCTTTGGCTAAATCTTGAACTATTACAGAATTCAACTGTGCCAGATTGCTGACTTTGGCATGCTTAGATGTGGCATACTTGTTCTTAATAGTCTGAAAGAGAAAAGCATACTAATTAATGGAGGAAAACAAAAGATACAATAATATTCACTAAAAATACTCACTTAATAATATATGCAATTGCAAGCAAAAGCCAATTATTTTGATGTTTTCTAACATTCACAATGCATAGCTTACTGGCTTACCATGTGCTTTGTAAGTCCACGATTCACCATGACGATATTCTTAGCCAGGTGCTGCATCACAAGAAGAAGGGATTCTTCAGTGTATGACAGGTAGTGCTGTAGAGTCGGAGTCTAAAAACAGTGTTAAAAATGCTCGTTAACAATAGCATTCATAAAATTCCTAGAAACATCTAGGAATATTCAAGAGTAGCCTAGGGAGCTAAATAATGGATGTGTCACTATAACTGCAGTTCAAGACAATTGGAACTTAAGACCCCCTTCTTTCTCAGGTCCTTTTTTCTTTTTTCTCTGAATCCCCTGCTTAAACCTAGCATACATTAATACGCTCAAGCCTAATCATACTATAGTAATTGCTCATTTGTTTACCTCACAGCTAGAATCTTAAATTACCTGAGGCAAACTTCCTCATTCAATTTTATGTCTAGGTAGCACATGACATGTAAGAGAATTGATTAAATCAATGAATATAAATGGACTTTTAGGATGTAATTTGTCTAATATGGATGTCGCCATCTGTAAGGAAAAGTTGTTTTCTCAAATCAGTACTGAAAGATGAAATTAGGTAATGAAATGTGAGCACTTTAAGCTGAAAGATAATCAAGATATCATTTTAAATCATCCACAGCTAGATTGCATATTTAGGAGCCCTTTAAGTTGTACTTTAATGAAAAAAAAAAAAAAAGTTCTGTAATCAGGCAAATACAGCTACAACTTAAAAGCTTATGGTGACTATGTATGTGTGACAGAGCTTACCCATTCACCATTATCGAGAATTTTCAGTGCTAAGCAGAAAGCTCCTGCTGCAATTTGAGAAGGAGGAAAGTGCACCATATCGTAGTCCAACATAGTTAATTCCATTAAGTATTTGGCCAAAGTATGTTGCTCAACATCAACCTGGAAGAAAAACCACAGAATACTGAACTACTTTCAGAAAATTCCATATTGGCAATAAACATTATAGTATGCCCATCTCTATAAAATACAAATGTTTGACTACCAACTCTCAAATGCAATTGCCCATGCAAAGACTTGGTAATATTAATATGCAACTTGGCTGAAAACAAAGAATATTTTTATTCTTCCCCATTAGCTAGAATTAAAAAAAAATAGCTTATTTTATTTATGCATACAAGAGCTGGAATGTCAGCCAGAGGTGCAGGTTGTGTATATGTGTGTGAGAGGATTCACCAGAGACAGAGTGGGGAACAGAACAGGCCGACTGACAGAAATACACTGCTGAGGGGAGCAGTGGGTGAGACAGGAGAGGTCTGCTGCACCATATGGATCAGCTCCCTGGTCAGGGATCGAACTCACGCTATCCTCAGAATCCTTGTGCCACTGGGGAGGCCCCCTAACTAATTATATTTGACTGTTTTGGTCAGCAGTCTCCTTTAAATGTACCATACCAAAGGTTTCTCAAGAAATCTATACCTCTCCAATCTTAGAAGCTCTCCGAAGGAAGTGCAGAGGCAGAGGGCGACCCAAGCCAAAATTTAAAGCTCTTAAAATCTTCATTTCCATCTGTCTAATTTGGTGCTTAGTGTAAGTGTTGTCAGTCACAAAGGCAAAATCTCCGATTTCTGGAGGGTACATTTCTTCATATTTGCTTGCTATAAACATGGCAGTAACACCAACCAGCTGCAGCATCTTCTTGGGTACACAGTTATTCTGCAATGTAAATTGCAAATGGATAAAGTAATATGTATTTGATAAAGGATACACAGAGCACTGAAGGAGGAGGGGCAGGGAGAAGACTTCTACAGTGAAATCTCAACTAATGATACCCTGTCCTCCAAGACAGATTTTTAGCTAGGATCCCAGAAATGAGAAACATCAATTACTGAAATATGCTCACCTGCATGAACCGATCAATAATGGAAACAGTCATGTACATGGTCTCCTGAAGCAACCTGAATTTCATCTGAACCTGTACCAGCCAGTCAATTAGGATAGCTCTCATGTTTCCAGTGACTTCACGACCTAGTAGGTATTTTGGCCTAACCGCTTGCTCTTCCTGCAAAAGAAATGCTGATTATTCTCTGCAGCAAGACTCCATGTGACATTTCTGACCAGAACTATCAGTCACTACAGAATAGCTCTGTAGCAGTTAGGATTGACCAATTCTTAACTCCATATACTTATGTTCACTAAAATTAAAGACCAATACATACATCTGCGGTTAACCCACTCTTCAGAAGTATTTAAAAAAGCACCAAAAAGGGAGAGGAAATCCAAAAAAGACTGTTGGTCTGGCAAGAAGTCTGACTTGCAGGCTTATCCTATCGAAAAAGAACTAGGCATGACACTGAAAAGGTTACTGATACTGAGGTATGAATACATTATAAACAGACAATTGGGTAAATTTGGTAACCATATAGTTTGTTAGCATCTAGAATGCTACCTTGTTTTGTCCAGTGGGGAGGCAGGAGAGTACAGAGAGCCTACTAATTAATATTGATTTTCAAAAGTGGAGTGTTATGGAGGGCCCTCCCTGGTGTGCAACAAATTAAAATGCAGTATTATTATCCCCTTGATGTCACATAGAAATCATCCATATTGACTCCCAATGCCTTATGATGAAGGTGAATATAGTTTTTCAGCATTTTCTAGATTACTATCTATCTCCTGTGTATTATCCTCCTTAAACACACACTGCTCTTAACTGTATGGATATAAACACATCATTCAGTACCACCTCTCACTTTGAAAGTCTGTTTGGGCCCTCCCTGGTGGCGCAGCGGGTTAAAGCACTGCACTAAGAAGCTGAAACCACTTCCGCATGAGTTCGATTCCCGCCTGCCCGGGAGGTGACCACATGGTGCGGCAGACCTCTCCTGACCCGCACGCTGCTCCCCTCAGCAGTGTACTTCATTGATCTGCCTGCTCTGCTCCCCACTCTGTCTCTGGTGAAGCCTCTCACCGCCCCTGAGCCTCTGGCCTGTACCCCAGTTCTGTATGCACAAATAAATCCTTAAAAAAAAAAAAAAAGAAAAAAAAAAAGAAAGTCTGTTTGGTGGTTCTAGCAGGGGAGTGCAATTACTATATACCCCTGACTGCCTGAAGAAGGGTCCTTTCTGTTCAGGGAAGGGAGTTGTTTTCTACTGAGCTCTCAGCTTTGGGAGGGACCCACATGGAGTGGTGAGGGAGAAAGGGGACACCCATCTGGCCTGCGGATCAGCCCAATAAACCCTGGACATAAATGGGGTGATAAATGTTGCAGCCAGATGACGCTCACATTCCCAATTCTCACCTTTAATGTTCCTTTTACTAGTTTTTGGTAATCAGT
Source organism: Condylura cristata (assembly GCF_000260355.1). NCBI lineage: Eukaryota > Metazoa > Chordata > Mammalia > Eulipotyphla > Talpidae > Condylura > Condylura cristata. The sequence goes on from NW_004567108.1 coordinate 39,802,993, forward strand.
GAAGGAGAATTTAAAAGTGGAAAGTCACTCATGTCTTACTTGAATGACTTCATTGGTTTGTCATGTGACTGTTTCTGGTAATCAGCAAAGGAAAATTTAAAAGTGGAAAACTGCTCTGTCCTACTTGAATTATAAACTGAATGGAAAATATCTTTAATAGTGCCACATGCAGTTTAGAAAAACAGTAAGACTCAAATAACAGCACTGACCTCAAGTTGTCTCAGATAAGTATAGATATCTTTCACATATTCACTACAAAGGTTTGGATCAGCTCCATCTTCTGCATCCACATCATTTACTGCAAGAATTACATCAGAGAAAGCCTGACATAGATATTCTTCTGCAGGGGCACATCCAGATGTTTCCATTGGGCTTGGAGAGGGAGTATCAACCTTGAAAACAGAAAGCTATCTCAAAACAACAGCAAAGTGGAGTATACACCATAGTTTGGAAATGAAGATAAGAGTAATGATACCAACTCAAAAGACCATCTGCTGAAAAGATACATAATTTGTTTCCATAAAGAAATTTCTCTGTCAAATTTATTTTATTTCTCTTCAGGAAATGATTAATATAAAAGTGAAATGTCTACTTAGAGTGAGCCAGTTTGAAGTTAACAGAATCTAAACACTGACAGGTAAAATAGGAAGCAAATACTATTCAAGCTGTTCTTCAAAAGGTAACTGGGTAACTGCTAGGTAATGAATCTGTTTATCAGCATCATGTAAATTTAGTCCAGTTGAACAAGTCAGGCCTTAGTCTTTATTTCACAGCATGGATTTCTCACCGCTCAGGAAAACTGTATAGCTATTGCAGCCAGATGGCCCTCACATCCAGCTCTCACTTAGAACATTCCCTTTACAAATGACAAAGTCTTCACTGGTTTGTCATTTGACTTAGTTTTTGGTAACCAGTGAAGGAGAATTTAAAAAGTGGAAAGCCACTCATGTCCTATTTGAATGAAACTGTGAATGCACAATATCTTTATTAATGCCAGATGCAGTTTAGAGGAAAATTGGAGATAATAATAGATTTCTTATGTTACCATTAACTATATCCTGCAAAATGCTCCCTTTACATTATTGTTCAAACTTTTTTTTGAAGCTCTTAAAGTCAAGCTCTGTGCTAGGAAAAGGCTTTATGGTGTCTTTCACAGGGCTTTGCATTTAGAAGAGACAATAAATGAAGTGATGTCATTAATTCTAGAAACAATGGCAGGTATGGAGGAAGTTAGAGAAAGTTTTAGCAGTTGAAGCTCGAGCTGTTTTAAAGGATGAAAATGTTACTAGCTAAACAGGAGAGAGTGGGAATAATGGCATTCTAAATAAATGGGGATCCAAAGGTAAGAATTGATATAGGACTTTTTAAGGAAACCCTCAAGTAGTTTGACACCGCTGATTAAATATTGCACACAATACAGGTTTCCTAATGTAGTTCTTCTAACAGTAGGTGAGATATTAAACACCAGACTCAAATCACTTATTCTTATGTAAAAAAAATCCTTATTATTCTTAATTTGAGCAAATGTCTTTTATAGCCAATTTTAGTTAAATTACTAAAACTAGAAGTTCAGAATGCTCATCATTCCAATTTTAGCAAAGCAGCCTCTTCTAGATGACCTGTTTGTTTTTCCTTTACAGGGTTAAATTCATTTTTGAGGCTCTTAACTCATCTTACTGTTAGATGAGCTACATTTCTCCTTGACACTTTCATATATTCCAGTGCTGTAGTTTGTTATTCAGAGGTTACATTCGAATTAAAATTCTATGCATCAGTAAAATGAGAGAAAAGAGACAGTTATAACAGCCTCTGAATGAGAAAATAAATTTACCAAAATAGGCTCAGGAGACAGTTTTTCTTCTTTAACAGGCTCAGATTCCAGCTCAAGATTAGGCTCAGGGTCCTGCTCTGGTTCCTGTTCCACCACAGGCATAGGTGCCTTTTCTAGAGGTTTTGGTAGTTTTTTAGTCATCACTTTCCCAAGGGCTAAAGTTTTTGCTTCCTGTGGGTGAAAGAGAATGGAATGTTTCTCCAAGGAAGGTCACAGTCGATGGTGAACTCTTTAAAGAGAAGCTGGCTCGGGAAGATAGTTACCTTTTTCAGCGGCATTTTGGCCTGTGGCTGTTCACTGACTTTGTTTCCGATATCTCCAAGGGCTGTTCTTGGCCTCAGCCCGGGTTTGGAGGCTACAGCAGAGGCCACAGGCACGCGCTTTGCGCCTGCCATACCGATCTTCGCCTTATTTTCAGCACTGATTTTCGTGTTCTGAAATAAGCAAGACCATTTTGAGAACTGACCCGGCCAGGTTAGAGTAAGTCACGGGTTGGTTAATTATGGCGAGGTAAAGGGGGCTCTCCGGAGTTAAGCCAGCAGGAAAGGAATTCCCAGGGGTGCCTGGGGCACCCCTCTGGGATGGAGGGGTTGAAGTTTCGATCCCTCTTGGGGTTCCAAGACCCTCACCAAGGCAGTGCAAGTCGGTTTGACCCCATTCGCCAGGCGAGATTGCCAGGTTAGTCCCCGACGGCCTAAAGCACCAGGGATTTACATTAGAAAGGAAATCGAAAATGCCTTCAATTGCTGGCACCTTCTTTCTGGGAAGCAAGTCACGAAGTCGGTAGCTTCCTCCCAGCCCTCCATCACTTGTCTAAAAGGTTTCCCGTCGACGAACCCCTCGCCACGCAACATTTACACCAGGCCGGTTCAGCTCGTGCTCACCTTCCTCCGTATCCCAAATCCCCTCACCGTGGAGGGGACCACCACACCCCACTCTCACCCCCAAATCGTCTCCCCAGTCCGCTCCAACCCCGGTAGTGGGGGAGGCGACTACAGCAGGCGAAATGGGGCAAGAGGACCTGCAGCCAGCGAGGAAGGCCGCGCTGTTCACGGTCCGCAGCAGCTTACCCTGGTGACCCGTAGCGCCATGGTTTTCTCTTCCCCGGGCAGCAGCTCAGTGGGGAGAAACAGAGCGCGGGAGCCCCAGACCAGTCCAACACCTGAACCCTAAAGCAGATCAACAGCCGTTCCTCCGCAGCACGCCGGGAGGAGCCGCCCCGCCTTAGGTTTAAACCCCGCACCGCTCCCTCCTTATTGGCCGGTTCGTGGCACTCGCTTCCTTCCCATTGGCGGCTGCTGGTTCCTACGAGAATGCGTTTCCAGGGCGATCCCGCGAAGACATTCGAGAGGGGGCGGGCAGAGCGAGGCTGCTCCAGCGGACGCTGGGATCGGAGTCACGTGACGCAACTCCGCGCCTGCGCTCTCGGGACCGCTGCTGGCGCTGCTTGGAGAGAAGCCCGCCGCTCTGGACGCGACCGTGCGCTTCGCCTGAGCCTGCCCACCCGTGTGGCGTCGGAAAGGTGACAGTGAGGCAGCTGCAGTTTGCCGGGCATTTATGCTGGATGGCTGTAAAGTAGTTATGACTGTAGTCTTGCCTTTTGTTACACCTCTCCAGGCGGCACTGAATATATAATAGAGGCTCTGATAAGCTTCCAAAAGCACTCTGGGATGGAGGGATTGAAGGTTCGAGAAACTTTGTGTCTCGCCCCCAGGACCACAAACTAGACAGATTGTTGGCTTTTTCAATTCATGAGGTTTCTACAACAGTTATTGTTTTGATAATTATTTCCAGTTTCCTGACCTGTAATTGTTTTAAGACTTATTGTTAGCTTCTAACCTGTCAGATTTCGTAAATCAAATTGCTTTACAGAGTCAGTGTTAAATTCTGTCGGGTTAGAGGTGTGTATATATGTGTGTGTGTGTATCTGTCTATATCGATATATGTATAGATATATCCATATCTATCTGTATAACATTTCTCTCAACTCTTCCGTGTTTCCTAGGAAAAGAGAGTCCCTTACATAATCACAGTATAATCACCAACTCTATAAGTCTATTTTCTTAAAACATTTTCTTTGATCTAGTTTATATTCCAGTTTTGTCTGTTGACCTAATATTGTGCTGTATAGCTGTTTCCCACCTACAGTACATGAGCCAGATGTTACATTTGGTTATCCGGTCTATTTAGACTCTTTAATCTGAAACAGTTCCCATTTTGTCTTTTATAAACACTGATGCTTGGAAGAACACTGTAACCCTTCCCACTATTAAAAAATAGAACTTTCTTATTTTTGTTTATGTTTCTTGTGATTTAAATTGAAGTGTATGATTTCTTGTGATTTAAATGGAGGTTATGCATTCCTGGCAGTGTTACATCTTTTTCTTGTTCCTCAACTCTGCAGACACTTGATAGATGTCTGCCATAAGTAAGCTTAATTTTATCACTTGGTTTAGAGTTGCATAGTTTCTCGACTTTTTCTTTTAACTGTTATTTTTTCCTAGCAACTAACACATTCTCTTGAGATACTGTAAGAGCAACTTCCTCATCAGCTTATCCCCCAGGTTCCACATGTAGTTACTGCAGCATTTGCTTAGAAGTTGTTAAAACTGTTTCATTGCCAAGGCTTTATTTAGTTAACAAAAAGTCACAAGTTTTGACTGACCCTATGTTGACAGGCCTTTATAAGACTTAATTGCAGACTCCTTCCTGACCAATGAGAACTGGAACTTCTTTTAACCAGTAGTTCTCTGGAGTGTTTTGTCCCATGGAGACATTTGGCAAAGTCTGGAGGCTCTTGGTTATCACAATTTGGAGGATGTTACTAGGATCTAGTGTGTAAAGATCAGAAATGCTGCTAAACATCCTATAATGCATTGATCAGCCACCATCCCCTTGCCGCCCACAAAGAATTGTAAATAGTAGTGCCAAGCTTGAAAACTTTTGTTACCTATGCCTATTAAGGACTCGTTTCTATTCAGAATGAAACCTGTACTTAATTAGCCTAAGTGTCATGGTTACACCTTCTTTCTTTAAAAATGCTTAAAAACATGACTTTTCTTCTCATCAGTGTTCCCTTTCTTGACCAAGTTTATAGTGTCAATTACATAGCAGACACTGTTTTGAGCCCTACAGATACAATTCTGAACAAAACAGATGAGATCCCTGCTCTCATAAAGGTTATATTCCAGTAGGAGAGAACAAGATTACACAAGTAAATGTGTAAATAAAGTAAATAAAAATCAGATATTTTTAGATCTTAAACAGATAATGAAAGTGACTTGGTAACCACTTGGTGTTCAGGGATGGTCTGAGAAGGTGACCTTGAAGATGAGGCTTTAATGACAAGAAAGAATATTCCAAATAGAGGGAAAAGCCTATGATAATCCAAGGATAGAAATGATCTTGTCAGGTTTAAAAACGCCAGAGTGACTGTAGTATAGAGTGAGAGGATTAGAGAGGAGATTAAAGAGATAGAAAGAAAACTTTGTAAGTCCTTGAAAACCAAGGTAAGGAATCTGGGTCATAATAAGTGCATTTCAAGCCTTTGGAGAGTTTTAAGGCAAGGTGTAGCATGCTGTATATATATATATATATATTTTTTTTTTTTAAAGGTTTATTTATTGATTCATACAGAGCTGGGGTACAGGCCAGAGATGTGGAGGGTGAGAGGATTCACCAGAGACAGAGCAGGGAGCAGAACAGGCAGATCGATGAAGTACACTGCTGAGGGAAGGAGTGGGCGGGTCAGGAGAGGTCTGCCATGCCATGTGGTCACCTCCGGGGCAGGCGGGGATCGAACTCATGCGGAAGTGGCTTTAGTTTCTTAGTGCTGTGCTTTAACCCGCTGTGCCAGCAAGGAGGGCCCCAGCATGCTGTATATTTAAAAAAGATTATCTTAGGGCCTCTGGTGGTGTAAGGGGTTAAAATACAGCACTATGAAACAATCCTCAGCTACTGCAGCACAAGTTCAATCCCCTGCAAGGGAGGTGACCCACATGACACAGCAGACCTCTCCTGTCTCTCCTGCTGCTCCCTTCAGCAGTTTATTTTAGTAGATCTGCCTGTTCTGCTCCCCACTCTGTGTTTGGTGAATCCTGTCACCCTCACTGCACTGCTGGCCTGTAACCCAGTTCTGTATGCATAAATAAATAAATTAAAAAAAAAAAGATTACGTGGAGAGAATATATAGATTGGCAAAGAAAAGAAGCATGGGAAGCCACTGAGAAGTTATTGGGGGAGGCCAGGCAAAAGATGATGTCTTGGGAAAAATTACTTTCAAATTTTAATTCTGTCAGACCAACCAACAGCCAGGTAACATAGGCATTATTTTTAATTAAAAAAAAAAAATTAGGCCCTCCCTGGTGGCGCAGCGGGTTAAAGCACAGCACTGAGAATCTAAAGCCGCTTCCGCATGAGTTCGATTCCCGCCTGCCCCGGAGGAGACCACATGGCGTGGCAGACCTCTCCTGACCCGCCCGCTGCTCCCCTCAGCAGTGTACTTCGTCCATCTGCCTGTTCTGTTCCCCACTCTGTCTCTGGTGAAGCCTCTCACCGCCCCTGAGCCTCTGGCCTGTACCCCAGTTCTGTATGCACAAATAAATAAATCTTTAAAAAAAAAAAATTAAGCCATTTTATTTTTATAAAGTCAAAAAGGGGTGAGTTCAGGTATTTTGAGGTAGAGTTGCTGGGTATTGATGGCTGGAATGCTTGGAAAGAGATGAGGCAATCTAGGATGAATCCTAGGTTTTGACTTGAATAACTAAAACAAGAGGAATAGCTTTTATTGGGGAGCAGGGTTTGAGTAGGAGATAAAACTTCTGCTACCTTTGGGACATTTAGAGATATACAAGAAATGTCTCCAAGGTAGAGGTCAGCAAAGAAACTAAAATGCCCTTTTGCTCTAAATAGTATTTAAACTGATGCAGCTGAGGTCATCTAGCAAAGGAACATAAAGAAGAGTAGAAGTCAAGGAGCAAGGCCTCAGGGCTCTTCATATTTAAAGACTGACCAAAGTGGGGGAAGCCAGTGAAGAAAATTGGGCAAGAACACCAGAGAGATAGGAAGTCAAATTGTGATGACTCAAGTATTTTACATCTGTAATAGTGGCTAAACATGGCAGGCTGAATATACACATTTGTTTCATTATGATTATAAAAGAATTTTAAAAAATGCATAAACTCAAGGTTGGGAGAAAAGATAATAATGACAACATTTTAGAAGCAAGAAAGCACATTGAAGAACAGTAATGAAGTATCAGACTAAGAAAGTTAAACGCTAAGCTGGCAGTGAAAACCAAGATGCAAACTGATTCATGTTATAGGTAGAGCTGAAAACTGGGTTGGTTGATTCCCTGCATTTCTGGCACAGCTGAGAGTGTAGCTGCTTCTTAGTCCTGGCAGATCACTGGAGATTTTTTTTTTCCTGGAGAGCCAAATTACAGAAACAGTAAATTTCAAAGCCCAGATGAGCTGAGAGGGGATTAGTGAAATTCTTCACACCTGATGGTAAGTCCTTTCTTCTATTCCAGTCTCCTAATTGCTGGCAGCTGGATTTACCTCACACTTTACATGAGATGAGAACATGCTTCTCTGGAAAATGAACCAGTTCAAAAGAAAAGTTTTAAAATACTGATGGTTAAGAAGGGTGCCCAACAAAATGATTAGGTCACCCTTAAAGTTATGTTCCATTTGACATGCTTGGACCCTGACCTAGAGCATTTGATCAATATTTGAATATTGTTCTCAACTATTAACAGCTAGTTGAGAAGCACCAGACATTTGAGGATAAGAGAAAAAGCAATTTAAGGAGGAAACAAAATGCTAAAAAATATATACAGAATGACGTGGGGATTACAATTGAGATGAAAAAAAATGTGCAAAATGATGTAAAAATAAGCTTTTTAATAAAAAAAAATAAATAAAAAAAAGAAGGGAGTCTAGCTCTCCATCACTTTATAAAAAAATATATATATATATACAGAATGTAACATGTAATCAGAAATAAAAGGTCTACAGAAAAGTTTAAAAAGAGCTATGTGAAATTAAAAAGATGGTCACAAATATTAAAAGTATAATTCTGAGTTTGGAAGAAAAAGTCAAGAAAATTTCCCAGAAAAAATGGACTAAAAGACAAAGAGACACACTATTGAACAGATAAGAAGAGTGTCATTGCAGAAGGTCAAACATACAACTAATAGGAATTCCAGGAAAAATGCCAGAGAAAATGCAGGGAAGAAATGATTAAAGAAATAACATGTGGAAACTTCCTCAAACTAAAGGACATACCTTTCATGACTCCATCTCTAAGTGCACTGCACTATACATCAACAAAAGATTCATTCCTTGGTGTACTGCTGACATGTAGCATTAAGAGTAAAACCAAGATCCTAATAGGAAGCAAAACAGCATACAAAGGATCCAGAATAAAAATGTAACTTGACTTTTAACAGCAGTGTTGAAAACTAGAAGATTGAGAGAAAATTACTTTCAGTCATTAATTGAATGAAGGCATTTTTAGATTTATAGTCTAACATTTTATCTGAAGTCTAAAATTTATTACAAAGACTAAAAATTTATCCTTCATGTACTCTTAGAAAGTTACTAGAGTATGTAGTTCCCTAAAAACAAGATTAAAATTTAAGAAAAAGTTTTCCCTGGTGGCATGAGGGGTTAATTCTCAGCACTATGAAGCTGTTGGCAGCCACTGCAACAGGGGTTTGATCCCTGGCCAGAGAGGTAATCCGCATGGTACAGCAGACCTCTTCTGTTCTGCCTGCTCTTCCCTCAGTATCTTTTGTGGGTCCATCTGTTCTGCTTCTCACCCTTGTCTTTAGTGAAGCCTCTCAGCCCCCATGCCTCTAGCCTACACCCCAGTTATTGTATGCATGAATAAATAAAATGAATCTTTAAAAAAATTAAAGATACAGGTTCTTAAAAACATGAAAGACAAAGGGAACTCCTAAGATTCAGAATATGCTCAATTGGCACTCTTCTGTAGATCTCAAGAGCTGGAGTAGAGGCAACTAAGGGTGGCCTCTAAATGGGGCCCCTCCAGGTAGTTTTTTTGAACTCCTGATCTGATGCTTTTTTACAGGACTAGACGGTTACCCTTCATTATATTATAGGTCCATGGTTAATTTGTAACTGATATTGCGCTAGCTTCCTTACCCTGCTCCTAACCTTCCTAATCATAGGTTTATTAATTACCTGCTTTAAAGCCAGGATTATGCAAAACTGGGCTATTGCTGGGTTTACCCAATTCATTCGAGAGAACTAATTCTCTTGCCATTGTGTCTCCCGTCCCCTAGATCTATCAAGTGCCACCTCAGCTATGAAGCCTCACCTTTCCTTCCACTAAAAGTTACCTCTCCACTTACTCAATTTAGGCACCAAACTCTCTAAATCATGAACTATAGTTACTTACATCTTACCTTTCCTACCGTAATAAGCATATTGAAGGGAGAATTTGTGTCCATTTTTTTTTTTTAAGATTTATTTGTGCACACAGAACTGGGGTACAGGCCAGAGTCTCAGGGGTGGTGAGAGACAGAGTGGGGAACAGAACAGGCAGATGGACGAAGAACACTGCTGAGGGGAGCAGCAGGTGGGCCAGGAGAGGTCTGCCACACCATGTGGTCACCTCTGGGGCAGGGGGAATTGAACTCCATGCGGAAGCAACTTTTAGATTCTCAGTGCTGTGCTTTAACCCACTGCGCCACCAGGGAGGGCCCCATGCATTTTTTAACCTTAAATCTCAAATGAACAAATAGGCAAAAACAATATTTCCTAGGCTAAATCACCATCCTGCTTCACTTGGGTCTTGGCAAAGTTCTTCTAACTTTCTTCTTTTTCCACTTAAAATCTCCTTTCTAGTCTGATCCTTTTGAAACTCATCAGCTCAAATTAGGTCCTTACTCAAAGCTGTTCACAGGTTTTCTGTATCCTGTTACACTGTATGTCTAATCTTACTGCTATCACTGGTTTTTTGCTGTTCTACTATGATGGTAAGCATCAAATGCCTTTGCACTTAATGTTCTCTCACTTTAGAAAGGTGGACATTAGTAGCATATGGTCTAGGATGCTAGATACTGTTTACCTTCTTACTTAAATCAGGTTCTAAAATCTACTATAGAAAGCCTCACTGGCTATTCTATAGCATTTCTACAACTCTTACCTTTGTGTTTCACTTCAGAGTGTCAATTTTTAAATCAGAACGTCTGGTTTGGAAAGCTGGCTTTATCACATAATAGTTATGTGATCCAGGGCAAGTGAATTAGCCTTTTTCTGTTTCAGTTTCTGCATAAGCAACATGGGCAAATACTTATACAGTTTATTACTCAGAACAGTGCTCATCTAGTACATGGTAATACTTATTACAACCTGACATTTTTATATATTAATCTGTCTTCTCTTTGCCACCAGAACTCAGCCCCATCAAAGCAGTACTTTTATTATCATTTTATTCCTAGCTCCCAGAACAGTGGCTCTCTCTCATTTAAAAATATTTATTTTATTTATGTATACAAGAACTGGGGTGTAGGCCAGAGGTATGTGTGTGGGGGTGGGGGGTGGGGGGGAGAGAGAGTATTCACCAGAGACAGTGGGGAGCAGAATAGGCAGATCTACTGAAATACACTGCTGAGGATAGCAGCAGGTGAGACAGAAGAGGTCTGCTGTGCCATGTGGGTCACCTCCCTGGCCGGGGATTGAATTCATGCTACAATGGCTTCATAGTGTTACCTCTTACTCCCTTGCAACCAGGGAGGCCCAAAAGGATCATTTATAAAGCAATAGAATAACAAATATGGTGTTAACTGACACCTATATTGTATAACATGGAAGAGTAGAGTAACAGTGTAGCCAATCAGAATGAGTTTCAGACCAGACTGTCCAATGGGTCACATAAATAGTCCATCATAAACTAATCTCGGTAGTATTCAAACAAAATCAATAGGAGTAAACAGATGAGATGATGGAAATGGAACCTAAACAAAACATAAAATGCCCCCCAAATAAGACACTAAACAAAACAAAGCAAAAATAGTAATGAACACTTATGTGTCACTTAAATATAAAGTTTGCATTCACCAGTCAGAAGACGTTGGGTGACTGCATGGATTCAAAACAAAGTCCAACTGCTGTTTACAAGAAATCCATCTTACCAATAAAGATGGGCACAGACTTAGAATTGACAATCCTAGAAGCAAATGGTAATAAGTAAAGAGCAGCTATTATATCAGATAAAGTAAATATTTCAGCCAAAATATCTGATATTCTTATATCAGATCAAGTAGACATTCCATCCAAAATATCTGTATACACATTTTTCTCAAATGTATGTGAAGCATTTTTAAGAATAGCTCATATGTTGGGGCATAATTTGATTGTCAATGCAGCTACAAGGACAAGTACTTTCTCTGACTATAATGCCAGAAAACTAGAAATCACGACAAAAATAAATCAAGGTAAAACTATAAATACAAGAATGCTAAGCATATATGCTGCCTAAATAAAATTGAAAAATAAAGATAAAGCAAGTCAAAATATACCTTGAGACTAGTGAAAAAGAACATATAGTTACCAGAGTCTATGGAATGCAGGTAAAGCAGTCCTGAGAGAAAATAATAGCAATACAAGTCTACATTAAGAAGAAAAATTCCAAATAATTAAATACTTCGACTAAAACAACTTGAACAATTCTTTGACAACATTGATGCAAAACTCAACAAAACACTAGCATAACAAGCTCAACAATATGTCACAAGTATTATACATTATGATCAAGTGGGACACATCTAGGGATGCAAGGATGATTTAATATATACAAATCAGTATAATACATATCAATAAAAGTTAAAAATCACATAATACTAATAGATGCAGAGAAAACATTTGATAAGATTTAGCGCCCATTAATGATAAAAACTGTAAAAAAGATGGAAATAGAAAGAACATATCTTAGTGTAATAAAGGGCATATACTATAAACCAGCAGCCAATATAAAATACTTAATGGTGAAAAACTGAGTGTTCCCCTTAAGTTCAGGAACAAGAGCAGGGTACCTATGGTCACTACTGTTTAATGTAGGATTAGTCTTTTTGTCAGAGATATCAATCAAAAACAGGAAATAAAAGTAATCTAGTTGGTAAAGAAGTAAAACTATCATTCCTGGCAGATGATATGCTATATAGAAAACCCTAAGAATTCAATCAAAAAGCAGTTAGAAATGATAGATGAATAATAGTAAAGTGGAAGTTTACAACATCATTATACAAAAAAAATCCATAGCATTTTTATATACAATGAATAAAAAAATTAAGGAAATAGCTCTATTTACAATTTCTTCAAAATCAGATACCTGAGATTTAATCAAGGAAGTGATGATCCTATAGAGAACTACAAGTCATTATTAAAGTACTTGGTTACATAAGATGGAAGAGCATCCCATGCTTATGCATGGGGAGAATCAATAAAAATGACTATCCTCCATAAAGTGATAAGAAATTTAATGCAACTTCCTTCAAAATACCATCAATATTTTTCAAAGAAATTGAACAAAAAAATTGGAATTTATATATAACCACAACAGATCTCAAATAGCAAATGCATTTCTGGGGGAAAATGAGAGAAATGGAGGCCTTATGTTACCTGATACAAATTTTCAATAAAGCAACAGTATTAAAAACAATATAGTATTCACACAAAAACAGATACATGAATAAATGGAACAGAATTAGTGGTCTGGAAATAAATCCATGTGTTTATAGAAATAAATCCAGAGTAGCTAATCTCTGGTAAAGTAGTGATGATTACACAATGGGGTCGCTAATAAATGGGGCTGGAAAAACTGGAAGTCGATATATAAAAGAATGGAGTTGGACCCCCCCCCAAAAAAAAAGTTCCAAATGAATTAAAGACTTAGAAGATCTGTGACAAAATATTGGAGAAAACATTGGCAGTGTGTTCCATGACATTAACAATAAAGAATTTTTTGAAGATTCCAGCTCTATGGCAAAAGCAAAAATAAACAGGATTACCTCAAGCTAAAAGGTTTTGCATAGTGGAAAAAAGGTATGACATTGAAAAACACATCCTACTAACCAAACATTTACACATTATACAACCAACAAGGGGATTAATATTCAGGAGATCCATACAATTCAACATCAGAGCAACAATGCAGTTAGTAAGTGAACAGGAGGTATGAACAGGCAAGTCACCAAAGAGGATATCCAGAAGTCTAATAAATGAAAAATACCAATTTTTCAATATCACCTCCAATAAGATACAAATTAAAATCACAGTGAAGTTAACATTTAACATGTGTCAGAATGGCACATTAAAAAGGCCAGCAAAAGTGCTGGAAAAGATTTGAAGAGGAATACTATTACACTGTTGGCAGGAATGTAAACTGGTACAACTACTTTGAAAAGCAATCTAGAGTCACCTCAAAAAACTAAAAATGCAAATACCGTATGATCCAGCAATCCTATTGGGCATTTAGCCTAAGGACATGAACCATTAATGCAGAAAGTTATATGCTGTACAATGTTTATTGCAGCACTATTGATATTAGTTAGGACATAGCAAAAATAAACACTTAGGATAAATAAACACTTTAAGTGCCCATCAGAAGTTGTGAATATAAAAGTACTTACGTTATATGGTAAAAGTTTTGAAGAACTTGATATAGGGATATTATACTGGATTATCTGGGAGAGGCCAATTAAACTAGATAAATTCTTAAAAGTAAAAGAGGAACTAAAAAAACAAACACCCAAACCCAGTAAAGACAAAAAATAAAGGGGGAAAAAAAAGTGGAGGAGGAAGGCAGAATGGGTCAGAAAAAAGATGCAACAGTGGGAGAAGAGGCATACATGTATCTGAAGAAGATACAGTACCCAGAAAGGTATACCAGAAACTGACAAGTGATAATTCCTAGAGAGTTGTATGACAGGCTTTTTGCCTTTTATACTTTTTGAACCATTAACTAGTGAAAACATGCAATTCTACATTAACAGAGTAGATATTTTATGGGAGACTCATAAATTTAAAGTAAAGCTGGAGTGCTTTAGAGATAGCTATATTATCTTGATCAATTACATAAAAGGAACAGTAAATCTGTGTATCACAGATGTAAAGTTCATTCTAAGGGGAAGTCACCAGTTTCAAACTGGTAATGAAAAATTAATGAAAAAAACTAATGTTTGTAGAGAAAGGGAAGGGAGAGAAATTAACCTGATTAACAACTACCACTCTTCTTGAGGAAACTGAACTATGAAATAGGTTTCTGTTCTAGATATTATTTTATACTTTTTTGTACATTTAGTATCAATTATTGTCTTAGGATTCTGATTTTAAAAGAAAAGACAGATTAATGAAAACTGCATTTGACATTAGGTTTAAAATAATTCCTCAACTTTATTTAGCCCTTTTTAACTTTCACTTCATTTTCACTTACATTATTCCTTTTCTTCTTCAGCTTGTGAATTTGAAGTTTTATTCTGATTTTATGTGTGAGGAAAAACCAAAAAATCCCAGAGGGGCTGATTTGCCTGAAAGTTACTTATTTTGAATGAGCGGAGTCAATTTTCTGCTGCTCCCAGGATTTGACTTTCCTTGGTTTCCACCTGCATCCCCTTTTACCTTCCACTTCTGTTGTCTTTCTCATTTTGAGAGCTCTCAATTACATTAATTTTCCTGCTGTACATTTGCCTTCTAAAGGAAATAACAACTTTAATGGTACAACTTACTGTACCTATTTTGTAATGTGTAAAAGTTGCATTAAAACATCAATATGCACTTATTTTCCCACCACTCAAAAATTTTAATATGTTTTGAAGATTTTGAACCAGAAAATATGTAAGAGAAGACAAGGCATAGAAAATAACTTATAACAAATTTCTAAAACCTCTCACATTAAAACTGGTACCACAAAAATATGATTTGCAATACATGTTTGTCATTATGGTATAGATAGGAAAATAGTACCCATACTAAAATGAATTTATCCTATTTATCAGAAAAAATGAAAATACTCAGATACTTATAAATAGGTATTCAAAAGTTTCTTTTGGAACAACATTCTTTGGTGTTCATAAAACTTCATATATTTTATACATGTATATTTATCATAGTGTTTTCAGACTATATATTCAGTGAAAAATGGAAATGAAAAAATATAAATTAGGTATGATTATATAAAGTAGTTACGGGCTAAGTATCTTAATTTTATTGTGCCCAAGTGCTTACAGCCAAGATTTTTCATTAAACTTGAAAGTAACTGCCTATTCTTTGATAACTTCTTATATATCTACATGTTCCAGAAATTAAAAAGAGTTCATGTACAGGTAGAAATTTCAACTCTTCAGTTGGCAATTATTTCTGAATTTTTTCAACTGACTGTTCCATAACACATGGAGCTAAATGAAAACATGAAACGCCTAGCATTGCTTGGATACTAGCTTGACAAGTAACTTGGAATGCCAGATGCAAAACAAGAAATGGAATATTCTGGTTTAGAGGAGAAAGATGCATGAATAACATGGACACAACTTAGTATAAGTCTTTACCCTAACAAAGTAATTATTCATTTGCAAATATTACCAAAAGTAAAAAAATTTATTTTACAGAGTGGTTGGATTTATAATACATCAAAAAAATTGTAATATTATAATTCCCTGTTTTCACTGCTTATCTTAGATCAGTGGTTGAAGTTTCTCCCAAATAATTTAGTTTACATTTAAAGTGGCAATACAGATTCTTGAATGGATTTAAGTTACAATTAGAAACTAGTTTTATATACAGAAAATCCATAAATATAGAACCTTTATTCCTATTGTATTCTAGGACTATGCAAAAAATTGACTAAAAATTTTTCATTTGGGTCTTTGTAATAAACATGTAAATACATAATGTACAATGTAGGTGCTTTCTGACTAAGCAAACACAGAAGTAATTTTGGTCTTCACTAAAATCCATCATTATATGTTAATTTTCAAAGATGATATATCATATTAACTCAGATTTTAAGATTCTAGCTATACACATCTTTCAAATAATTTTTTACTTGTACAATGAATGCTTTAGTCTGTAATTTCCTTTAAGAAATATTCCTGATCAATGGTAGGGAGTGTTAAAATTTTTTCAAATATAGCAAAATGTTTATGTACAATTATATTCAATTTTCTTCCTTCTGGTAATATTATAAATACTGGGTCTTTAATCTTCATTGTTCATATTCCAGGGGTAATTCAAGTTATCTCACATGATGTAAGTACCATCTTTGTAGTATTTCATGGACTCCATTTGTTTTGTCATTGCCAGAACATCATGAAATCCAGTACTTAGGCCAGACATATGTTGAAAGTATGCCTCTTTTTCCACTTGGATTGTTAAATTGTTTACTCCAGCATCTTTTAGTATTCCTGTAACCTGTTATAAAATCCACACATTTTAAAGAATTTAGATTAATACCTTTAGTTCACATGTATTACATAGTTACATGTAAATAATTAATGACTACAATCAAAGATAAATCCTTAAAGTAATGTTTATTATTTAGTTAGTCCAATGTTAATAGGATCTTTTAGAAGCCTGTAAAATGTCTGACCTGACATTAAAAACAGAAAGGGAAAATGGCTGTTGCTCCTAATTCGGTATGTCAAGAATAGTAATAGTAATAGTTTGATCTTTATTCATGTTTGTCATAAATCCTGACAAATTTATTATCAATTTAGGGCTACAGTTATAAATAACTTACTGATAATCTATTTGGAGTCAGGATGGATCCAAATGAAGTTTAAAAAAAAAAGATTTTTATTTAGTATGCATACTAGGCCAGAGGTGCAGGGGGTGGGGGGGCAGTGGTTAAAGGATTCACCAGAGACAGAGTTGGGAGCAGAACAGGCAGATCTAGTGGAATACACTGGTAAGGGGAACAGCAGGCAAGACACAAGAGGTCTGCTGCGCCATGTGGGTCAGCTTCCTGACCAGGGATGGAACTCAGGCTGCAGTGGCTGCTAGCAGTTTGATAATGCTTACACTTAACCATTGTGCCACCAGGGAGGCCCATAAATGAATTTTTTTTAAAACATAAATTAAGCATGTCTTCTAATTTCTACAATTTGATTTTATTTTAACCATTTCTGAATATAAAACAAATCTCGATATAAGTAAGGTTATCTTTGGCTTGCTAAAAGATAGCTGTTTTTAATCAGTTTTAACAATTCAAGAATGAAAATTTTGCATGTATGCAATTACACATGAATTACTTCAATTAAAATTACTTGAAAAACAAAAGACCATTACCTGCTGTACTATTCTTTGTTCTAGTACATCGGATGTGACCTGTATATGAATTGTTCCTGCCACAATATTGGCAGAATGACGCCAAAAATGAGAGTCTCGGTATGATATTAATCCTTCAATTTTTTGTATCTGTTAAATAAAAGGAGGGAGATATAAATGGACTTAAAGCCCAATTTACTTAACAGAGTAACCTTTCTGATCTAGGAATCATTATTAAATGGATTAAAAGTAAATCAAACAAAAAGAGCCCATAAGTGAGAAAGGAATAGAGAAGGGCAACTAGCTTGTTCTAAAGGTATGTAAAATATGATTTGGGAGCACTGCCAGGGAAGTCAGGGAAGTGAATAAGGTTCCAGGTGTCTTTATACTCAATAGCTACACATCCATTTTCACTTTGCCTATTCGAGACACTGGGTATGTTATGCTGATAGACATATTCGTTTATTACTTTTTATGCAGAGATACATGTTCAAATTATAGTGTCTATGTTCAAAGTGAAAGAGCTAAACATGTAGGCTACTCAATAAAAATGAAATTTATTATAGGTTACCCAAAAAAATGAAAAACAACTTTAAAAATTTTTTCTTTCTAGACTGTGAAATATGTAATCTTTTTCTTTTTTTGGCGGGAACTTCTTTTAATTTGAAGTTTTCTGTAATGGATATCTACTATTTTTGGAATAATTTTTTTTTTTTTAGTAGGATGTACCATTCACTAATTAGAAGGCTTGAGAAAACAACATATTATTAAAATAGTGGATTAAGATGCTGCATCTTAAACATTCAAGATACCAAGTTTTCACTAGAAGATAATATTACTTTGATATGGCAAACCAAAAAGCTGAAATACTTTTTGTTTTTTCTATGACTTGTCTGTTTAAATTCTCAGTTCATTTTTCTATAATTTTTTTCCCTTGGTGTAAAGGATAATGTAAGCCTTTGCCTGTTTATATGTGATGCAGATATTTTCTTTTGGCTTTTGAATTTTATATTTGTCAACAGAATCTTTTGTCAATCACAATTTTTAGTTGATCAAATGTATACATTTCCCCCCCTTCACTAAACATTCTACTTTTACATTAAACTTACGAAGAGCCTTTGTCTACTAAAATATTCTTTTATTTTAGCAGTTTTTTGTGAATTTTTGTTGTTCATATTTAATCCACTAGAAATATATTTTTATATAGTATGGATTGCAATATAACTTTGCTTCTCTACCAAACGGAAATGCTGATTAGGTTAGCTCTTTCTCCCCATGGATTTGAATGCCATCTTTGATAAATATGAATTCTCTAAGTTTTCTGATAACCTATTTTTAAAATACTGATTTGTGTTTATTCCTGAACAAGAACAAAACTGTTAAAAGTTTTGTTGGTCAAATCCACAACTTTATAATGACAAAATAGGATTCTGCTAACTGGTTTAATCTGGAAATTTTTTATGTTGTTATTTATACTTGAGCATCAACTCTCCAAGTAAGTTTCCAAGTAGTATTGGACTACTAATCTCCGTCCAAACAAAAACAAAACAAAAATCCCAAAGAGAGCAACTATATAGAGATTTAAATGAAAGAAAACCAACATCTTCACTATGCTGTTTCCTATCTAGGAAAATGTTTCTATTTATTCAATGTCTATTTTGTGTTCTTTAGAAAAACCTTTATTTTCTTCATGTTTTGTTTATTTCATGTTAGGACAACTTATTTAGATTCAAATGCTATTTTAAATAGAAAATAATTATGCACAGAAGAAATAATACAAAGTACCTTTTCTAAAGCAATATGTAGTTCTTTTTCATATTCTGAAGGCAATCTCAGAAGCAGAACTTGACAGGCATCTTTAATCAGTGGAACGACACTTAGGAATATTAATATAGCAATAAAAAGAGAACAGAGGGGATCAGCAATGAACCATCCAAACTGTTCTATAAGAATTGTGGATACGATCACACCAATACTGCCAAGTGTGTCTGCCAAAACATGTAGAAATACACCTGTAAGAAAAAAAAAAAAAACATTAATAATAAAAAAAGAATTTCTAATTTAATTCTTGTATCCATTCTACAAATACTACTAGATACCTACTTCACATGTGGCATTCTGTAAGGGCTGGTACTTCAGAATGGTTAAAATACAACTGACCTCAAGGTATTCACAATATAATGATAAAAAGGATATATGTAAGGATGCTTGTGACCACACTGTGAGCACAATAAGGCAAGCTTTATGATGGTGTGGTTTGTCTGAGAAAGCCTCTGAGGAATCAAATATGAGTTAAGTTTTTGTATTACTCAAATTATTTAAATTAAACATTAAACAATTAAATAACTCAATATAATAATTGATAAATAATTTCCACATTTTTTCTTAAGGAACAAAAAAATTTCCTAGTTCTTTTGTAGTGAAAGATCATAATGGCACATTCAGTGTTTTTCTTGCAAGTAGTATTTATGCAAATGTGACTATGAAAAAGACTCTTATAATAATTTATTAAAAAACTGACATCTGGGCCCTCCCTGGTGGCACAGCGGGTTAAAGCACAGCATTGAGAATCTAAAGCCGCTTCTGCATGAGTTCGATTCCCGCCTGCCCCGGAGGTGACC
>NW_004567108.1:39823137-39890841 GCF_000260355.1 Condylura cristata
CCAGTTCCATATGTATAAATAAATAAATCTTTAAAAAATATATATTAAGAAAAAAAAATAACATCCTTGAATGTGAACATTTTCCATTATAGCTTTTTAAAGCCACAGATTATTTTTCAAAAATAAAACTGTGGCCGCCTCCCTGGTGGTGTAAGGGGTTAAGTCTCAGCACTATGAAGCTATTGGCAGCCACTGCAGCATGAATTTGATCCCTAGCCAGGGAGCTGACCCACATGGTACAGCAGACCTCTCTTGCTTCTACTGCTCCCCTCAAAAATAAAATTGCACCAGAAGTCCAATATTTAATACAGATAAACAGTTTAAATTTAGAACACAACTGAAAGGTTGAACTCACCTCTCATGTTAGCGTTCATGCCTCCTCCTGCAGATCCATGGCTGTGACCATGCCCATGGTCATTGTGTCCATGCATATGGTGTGAGTGGCTATGATCAGAGTGACAGCTTCCTTGAGAAGCTCCATGGGTATGGTTATGGGCATGGCTAAAGGCACAGATACCAATAAGGTTTACTATCAGTCCTCCAACTGAGACTGGCTAATAAAGGGAGAAAAAGAAAACTTTTATAAATTTATAATTAAAAAAGTAAATTTCCTATTTAAAAATTACCATGGCATATGAAAGGGTTTCTGTTTATAGTAAAACCATACTAAGTTCAGTAAGTAAATTCAAAATTTAAAGTGTGAATTTTACATTTTTAGAAGAAACTTTTATTTTCAAAAATCAAAGTGTTGACTTACTAGCAGGATCTGAACTGCTTGATTAAGAACAAAATATACTTGGTTAATGGCTTAAGGGCAATAAATGTTAAGATTTTCCTTTGTTTATTTAAAAAAGAACTTGAAAGTACTGATTGTTAGGTCAGATATCAGTTGTACCTAAAACTTCCTTTTCATTACAGGATAAATTTCAATTGTTTGTAAGATAATGATTATAGTTTATTTACTATTTAATGGACTCCAGGCATATAGTCTTAGGCAAGTCTTTCTGCCAGCTGTGTCTGTGCAAGCATCTTTTGCTTTCCTTCCCTTTTTATAGTATACCATAGTCTTACTATGTTTTTAATAATAAAATTCCCCCAAAGAATAATGAACAAGCAAACATGTAGTAGTAATCTCTTTTAACAAAGCAAATAGAATTAATTTAATGATATTTCAAAAACAACACCTAAAAGATAAGCAAAGGTACTTGATTATCCTTTCATACAAAATGATTTTTAATAGTAACTTGGATGTTATTTATTTACAAATATCTGTAAGTTCTCCTTTAGAGATTTCCAGTTTTATAAAAACAAAAAATAAGGGTGTTGATAATTTTATTTAATTTTCAATGGTAATAAGAGATTTACTTTAGTATACATTTATGAGCGTATTTACTTTTGTGTGACTCAAGATTTAAAAAAATCAGTTAAATTTATAAGCTTACAAATGGTTACTACATTTTGAAAGAAATGAAATGCTCTTATTGAACCCCATCACCTTATACTCATAGTGAGCAATATTTCATTTATACATTTGATAAAAAAAAAAAAGTAAATTTCCTTGTAGTTTTAATGTCAAGTCACTTTTAGGAGAACAGTGTATTTTACATGCATATAGTAATAACGAACTTTTAAAAAACCAATAACAGGATATTATAATACTGATTTGTAATATTTTCTCATTTAGTATAATTTGTAAATATTTTCCCCACTGGTATATATAGATATACTTCATTCTTTTGAATAGTTACACAGTATCCTACTAATCATTTGTATGACAAATTTATTTAACTAATCCTTTCACTGATGGCCATTGGTTTTTTTTTTTTCACCATCATAAAAAATGGTACAATGAATTATGCACCTGGGCACCCTTGTGTGAATACTTAATACATAGTAAAGGTTAAGGATATGAGCATTTGAAATTCAGAATATATTTTCAAAATGTACCATAAATGCAAATGCAAAAACTTTTCACTAATATATGATTCTACCAACAAATCTTATGCTTTTAGTCATTCCACAATCACTGATTTCTCTATAAGTCAGGCTATTAAGGGTTAATGATACAACTCAGGTTCTGAAGATATTTCACTTACGTCTTAATTATCAAAAAATGGCACACAATTATAAATAACTGTTGAAAACAACGGTTACAGCAGTGCCACTAAAAGAATGCACTAAATACAATGAGGATACTGACAAAGGAAATCTAAAACTTTGAGGAAAGAAGAGAGGGGTTTAAGGGAACATAAGCCACCAGAGCACACATGAAGGAAAGGTCTTGAGGAATGCTGCAAAGCAGAAGTGAGGGAAGGATGTGGCATTTTCAACAAATAGCACATGTAAAGGTTTATAGGCTTAGGAAGAACACTGAAAGTTGATAATGCACTAAGATAATGCACTGAAAGTTGATAATGCACAATCTATAGAGTAATATTTATAGTATTTTCTGATTTTTACCTCTAACAGTTTGCAAATTCCTTCAGGTATTTAAAAACACTCTTTCAAACAAGACCACTTAAAAGGCTAGGAAAAAAACCCACGTGTTTTAGAATGCCATCTAATATTTTCCTACTAAAATATAAGAGAAAGGATTAACTTTGAAAAGTTGGAAGTCAAAATGTTAATAAGATAGGAAACTGGTTTCAATAAGTAAAATAAAACCTTCCTAGATTAATGACTAACAAATCTTAGCGTGGAAAAAGCTGTCTCACATAAAATTCAAACAGGAAAACAAAGAGACTTACTGTTAACATGTGTGTGTCTAATTCTGGCGGATCAATTAATCTAGCCACTGACTCCATAAACACAAAGAAAGCTATTACCATTAGAAAAAGTCCATTAATAAATCCAGAAAGAATTTCTATTCGGCCATACCTAAAAATACAGAATATATTTTTAAAAAAGAAAAATGGCAAGTATTTAAAAAGAATAAACAAATTAGGAAACAAGATATCCAATTACATAAACAGTAAAATTAATTACCATGATTTTAAACATCTAATGCATAAGTTTCTTTCCATATGTGTGTTGAAATTTTAAATATTTATCAAAGTTCTTTTTTAACACTCCTTTCTACACAAGTCTTTCCTAATTTCTTAGCAAGATCTTTCTCTCCCCTTTGAAAGACAGTATCTCTCTCCCCTTGATATGCTTTTGTATCTTTTGCTATAGCATATAGATTATGCTTTGTACCAAAATTATTTTGTATTTTTGGCTCACCCATCATTCAAAATAGAACAATTAAAAATAAACCCTGAATTTGTCAATCTGTTTAGGGTAGATCGAACTGAATTATTTTTCAGGAAAAATCTACTTCAGGTATAGTTACTTCAAATTTTGAGTATTCCTTCTAACACAAAGATGTGAGTGACCATGCACATTCCATTGAATAAGAGAAACATGATGGGCAAACAGCTCAATATTTAACGGACTTTTACTATTTGCCTGTAACATTTGTTGTGAGGTATAATACTGAACTTACTATCATTTAGCAGTTATCAAAATGCTTAGTTCATTTCCTTTTATCCATGACAGATTAAGGAAAAATGAAATGCTGAAAACTTACAGTAAAATAATAATAAAATTTTATTCCATAAGATCAAATTTGTACTGAAGATTTTTCTGTTGTGCTACATTGCCTTGATAGTCAGTATACCTACCCATAGGAGAAAATTCGAGTTGCTTTCCATCTACTCATCAAAGCTGCAAAAAGTCCCATGACCAAAGCAGAGCAGTCAAAGAGCATATGAAATCCATCTGAGATTAGACCCAGACTATTGGTTAACACGCCATAGAATAATTCCACAAAGGTAAAAAGCTAAAAAGTTTAAAAAAAAAAAAAGGGGAGGAATGTGTTGGGAAATACTGTTTCAAAACAGATTTACCAGAATTTAATCATGAGGACTTTAACATTGGTCACCTGAACCTTACTTTGATACATACTTCTTTAGTTATTTAACTAGCAGTTACATCAGTAATACTTTTCATGTAAATTGTAAGAAACTAATGAGTTAAATTAGGTACATCCATCATATAAGTTATTTAAAAGAAGATAGCTTTAGGCCCTCCCTGGTGGCGCAGCGGGTTAAAGCACTGCACTGAGAAGCTGAAGCCACTTCCGCATGAGTTCAAATCCTGCCTGCCCCGGAGGAGACCACATGGCGTGGCAGACCTCTCCTGACCCGCCCGCTGCTCCCCTCAGCAGTGTACTTCGTCGATCTGCCTGTTCTGCTCCCCGCTCTGTCTCTGGTGAAGCCTCTCACTGCCCCTGAGCCTCTGGCCTGTACCCCAGTTCTGTATGTACAAATAAATAAATCTTTAAAAAAAAAAAGAAGATAGCTTTATTTATATATGTAACTTAATAAACCAGCATATAAGATGTTAGCAATTTGGTATGAAGTGAGATCCCAAGGTTTATTCTTCAATAAAGAGCTACACTGAAAATCACCCATGGTGTTATAAAGAGAATTTCCTTCAGGAATAGATTAATATCTTTAGAAATTACTAAATTTCCTGATTTGAAATAGCATAATAAGACAATGCTTCCAAAATGCCTCAAACATTGTATGTTTACATATTCTCAATATGATCCTACACTCAATCTTTCTAGCACTTAGAAAACAATGGAAATTTGGACTTTCTGTATCAGGAATTACTAAAACTGTGCCAATACTATCAAAATCAAAGGATTAAACTTTTAACATATTTAATTAGTATTTAAAATCCTTACCAGATTCAAGCACAAGAAGTAAAAGATCTGCCTAGAATCATTCTCCTCAAGAATTTGTTTTAGTGATTCTTTAATAAATCTAGGGATGGATTGTGAGCTGTGTTGAAAAGCATCACCCATGAAGTGATAAAGAGGTGTTCCTTCAGGAGAATATCCAATTAGGGTACCTTTCTGTCCTCTCTTAGAAGGAGATGATAAGATGTTGGCAGCTAAAAAGAGGAGGGAAAAAGAGTATTAGAAAAGTTTTAAGAATTGAAGTACCAGAACCAGAACACTTATCTGTCAGCAAAAATGCAAGCACTGAACAAATTTTAAAATTAAGGAAATGATTTGAGCTTCAGAATCCACAGAAGAAATTTATTAAGGGGAAAAACGCTTACACAAGATGAAGAATATTGCGCTTACTACCACTCCTCCAGATAGGACGTGTTCAGTACTCTCCTGGTGTGCTGCTTTGTTCATAGCTCGAAGCTGGTCTGTTATTGGATGTGTCCAAAAGTTTCCAAAAA
The DNA here is from genome assembly GCF_000260355.1 of Condylura cristata. Taxonomy (NCBI): domain Eukaryota; kingdom Metazoa; phylum Chordata; class Mammalia; order Eulipotyphla; family Talpidae; genus Condylura; species Condylura cristata. Next base: position 39,828,379 of record NW_004567108.1, read on the forward strand.
GTAGGGCACTAATAAAAATGGGAAAGGATCCATAGCGTGCACATTTGGAAACTTCCATTTTGACTGAACAAATGGAATCGACATAGAAATCCAGGATCATGACAAAAAAGATAACCGTTGTGAAAGGCATAATGAGAGAAAACCAAGATTCAACTTTACTCTAGAAATTAAAAAAAAAAAAAAGCAGAAATTGTCAATATTATATGGGTATAAAGTTCACATTTTATAAGATGTCTTAGGTTAATTTCTTTATAACCTTGATTCAATATGATTTGTAAAATGGCAAAATATAAGAGCTATAAATACTGGAATTTTCTCAATAGTTCCCAAATGATTAAAAAGTCAAAGCATTATTGTTTAATAATTTTATAAAGACTTGGTGACCATAATCATTGTGCCTGACATATAGTAAATATAAAATTGCTTTGGGCCATATGAAAAGGAGGGATATTTATATGTAGTAGTACTTGACTTATATTTTCTATAACACATTTAACTCCAAATAATTTTCAAAAACTAAAGAAAACCAAAGATAATTTAAGGCACTTGTAACCTCAAATTGAAATAAAGTACAATGTATTGAATTAAAATTTTTAAGTACTAGCAATTCATTTTACTGTAAACAATTTCTGCTCTTACCTCAGTTGTTATAGAAAGAACAATGACCCATGGGCACAAGAGAAGCACAGAAACAAGATGGGATAAAGCTTGAAGACGTTTGGCTCCACCAATATCTATAGAGAGCTTTCTAGAAGCTGTATGAAAACCAACTTTACAACACAAAGCCAGTACTAGCAACAAAACTCCACCCTATGAATAAAATGAGATAAATCTGATTAGAAATATACAGTCTAATACTCAGTCCTTAAGTAGACAATATTTGAAGAAATAGAACTAGAATTTTTCGCATATTCCAAATTACTAAACTACTTAAATATGACAAGCAAAACTGTAATTTACTGATTAGTAATTGTAAATGTGTCTTAGAAGTTCTAGTTGCTATGTCGTCTCAGAATCTTTTGATCAAGTTAGAAATAAAGAGGGCTTCCCTGGTGGTGTACATGTTAAAGTCTCAGTGCTAAAAAACTATCACCAGCCACTCAGCCTCCCTGAGTTCAATCCCAGCCAGGGAGCTGCCCCACATGGCAAAGCAAACCTCTCCTGTCTCTCCCACTGCTCCCGTCAGCAGTGTATTTCAGTAGATTTGACTATAGTGTTCCCCATTCTGTCTCGGTGAATCCTGTCACCCCCCCCCCCATGCCTCTGACCTATACCAAGTTCTTGTGTCCATAAATGAATAAAAATAAATCTTAAAAAAAAAGAAATTAGCAACAAAGAAAAGAACATACCTTGTGATCTGCCACACCTAGGAAGGCAATGGCTGTGTAAAGCATGTGAGTAAGAGCACTGTCATGATGTCCTTCAGCTAAGTGAGTCGAGTAAAGGATAAAACTCCAAATAATAAATGAATATAGAAGTCTTCTTGAAATTTTAGCTACAATTTGTGGCTGACTATAGACTAGTATGTGGGTGCCAAACTGAAGTATTCTCACTAAGTTTTTTTTTTTTGAAACAATTTAAAATTAAATGTTGGGACAAGATTTATAAATTAGAATGGATTGATTTTATTCTGTCATCTCCTAAACAACTATAATAGTGCTTAAGATGTAACCTCTAAAAGCCATATACATACATACTGAGAAAAGAGCAAGGACAACTTGGACGACTTCTTGGACGACTCTTATCCATTGGAGTTAAGGTTGTCCTTTTAGAATGACATGAAAAATTGGTGGTAAATGTGTTTAAGTCATTGACCACATAAGGCTCAGCAAAGCAAGAAAGGAGCAATCAAAAGAAAGTAGGTGGGGAATAGTTGTATCACAAGTAAGCTGGGATTCAGCAAACTTAATGTGACCCTCTTTCATTTTCACAAATTATTACCAGTTAGCCACTAGGTTTTAGGCAGTGTATTTTAGTAACCAGAAGTCTTAAAATTAGTCTTCTGGATTCATTTAAATAAGGAGGGCAAAGATGTGTGAAGAGGAAAGAATAAGGCCATATAGGAGAGGAAAATGAGTATACATATTAGACTGGAAAGTTGGTTTATACAAGAGAAGAGTGAGGGATGAACTGGAAATAATTTAGAGCAAGAGAATGAATACTAGGTTGAGAAACTGAGCTGTGTGTTTCAAGCAAGAAAGGTTATTATTTATTTAATTTCAAAAAGGTTATTATGCTCAATAATAATCACTGACTTCTAAAGTGAACATCTGAAATTACAACAGATTTTATTGAGTGGAAAATCATTTACTGTTTTTCTTTACCACCAGGATATTCTAAAATATTCTTTATTGTCCCTAAATTTAGGGTTCTGCAGAGGATAATTAAAATGCTGTAACATTTAATTTTGAATTAATCTATTTGTTATTTGAAAACTGATTTTGAACATCCACATTAATCTATGAAAATTTCACCCATGGTTTATCAGTTTAACTCAGTCACTCCTTCCCATTCTGCTAATCCTCTTATTTTCCTGCAAAATTCCTAACTCCAATTTATTGCAAAAGGATACGGTGTTCAGCCATTTTAGCCATGAGATCATCATTGTCAAAAAGCAATAGGCAGATGACAGCGATAATGAAAAAAGCAGCCCCTCTTGTCTGAAAACAAGAAAATATTAACAGTGGCTTTTTCAAGAGTTGATTTTTAAGATGATGACTATATTAAATGCTAATGTTTATTTTGTTTCAAGTAAATATTTAAAACAAAAATTACATTAAAACTTATACAATATATATTTATAGAACTAACAGTAAGATATAAACGTAAAGAATACTGCAGGGTACTTTAAGGACATTTATACACATAATGACAATCTCCATTGTTTTCTTGTTAATATGGCCAGACATTTCACCATGCCCAAGGGATAATGCTAAATGAAATAAGTCACAAGAAAAAAATAGTACCAGATGGTGTCAGTAATATGTGGAATATAGAGAAACCAAACGAAGGGGTCAGATGAAGACAAGCCTAAAAACTAACCTTTGAAAACTGGCTATAGAACTGCAGCATTCAAGGGAATGTTTGGGGTAAGAACAAAGAGGGAAGAAAGCCTAATGGATAATGATAGGGGACTATGGGTGATTCAGTGGTGTGTGCAATACTAAAATACTAAAATTAATCATCTTAATTATTATTTGTTTCTGGTTGAAAAGCCCAAGTAGCTGAAGAATAAGGAGTAGGGACTTACTTTATTTTATGCAAGTGACTGACAAGATAGTAAATTTACACTATCAATTTCTTAGTCTTCACTATTTTTGGGGAAAAGAGCTAAGAGAGAATGCTAAAGAAATTAACGAAATCATTTGTAATGTCTAGCAAAAGAGTAAATAGCTTAACTGATGATATGCTATTTAAGTTGTGGTCTTATTTTAGGGAAAGGATTTTGGTAAAATTCTGTAAAGGAAATACTATTCTAGTTTGTGTAAATACTTAATGATTTTGGGTAGAAAAGCAGACTAAACAGCATTATAATATATTCTGTATTTATAAATTTATAAGTATAAAATACCATATTCTTCCAGCATGTAAAAATTTAAAGTGAAAAGTGAGGGTTGTATTCTATTTATTATATGATTACACTACATTAATAATTTCTTCACTATCGTGGTAGATATTTTGACAAGTCAGTATGTGTCAGCACACATTTAAATTTTCACTGAATTAGAAATTATACTCAAAGATGTTAACAAAGAAGACAACTGAGAATTCTGTGGTGCTCCAGAAACAAACACTGATTCATAGATAAGGCTATGTAAGATCTATAATCTCATTTCTGAATTAACACAGCAGCAAAGTTTTCGTTGTTGTAATGTTTTAAAATCATTTGCGCATTTCTTTTGTGAGTTATCTTTGACTCACAATTATTGAGGATAATATCATTTTTAACTAAGTTGAGAGGTTTCTATTTTAAAAGAAAATATAAAAACTTGCGATAATTTTATTGTTGTTATTACCACAGATTTCTGCATTACAAAAGTTTGCAATCATTATGAAGTCAAATGTACTGGGTTTTCTATGTGATTATTTTCCCACTGTTTTTCCACATAATTTCTGAGACAGACCAATTATCCATCTATATTTTATTATATTTTTCTGCAAACATGTATATGCATACATATCATTTTTTTTATATCATCTTTTTAAAACCACAAAACAATTCATGCAACATTTATTTTGGAGTTATCCATGAACAATGTATATACTTTAATAATAATGATCTAATTTGAAATTGATAGCTTGGGTAGTTTTCTCACTCTGCCTTACTAGACATGTTACTTTGTTCATTTTATTTTACAAGTCTGCCTTCATATTGTATTTCATAATGCAGACTTCCATATTTTATGTCTTCTATCTCCCTCTACTACTATTCACTATGTAGAAAAAACATTTAATTTGGTAAACAGAAATATTAGATTTTAAAAACTTACAATTACAGATAGTTGACTCATTTATCATAAAGGAATAATACATCAATTACTTAAGTGAACAGGGTTGCCCAGTTAGCAAAATGTTGGATAATAAAAAATAACAGGTTCTTAGGTATTTTTAAAAAACAAACAGGGGTTAAGAATGAGGCCAGGAAATGAAGGGTGTTATTCTATACCACTAAGCCAAATACCATGTTGTAACCAAGATGTCTCAATTAAAAAAAAAAAAGATAGAGGAGGATTTATATAGCACAAATGAGATCTATATGGTGATAAATCAGTTCTATGTCATAAAGTGTTGATTACACAAATCTATACACACACACATTTATACAACTGGTCAGATCTGAATAAGGTCTGTGGAATACGCCAACATTTATTTCTTGGTTTTGATAGTATACTTGAGTTGGATAAGTAGTTGTCACTGAACTGACTAAAGGGCACAAGGATGAACTATTTCTGCAACTTTTGAAGACTATAGGATACTTTCAAAATTAAAAGTAAGAAAAAAAAGTTTGTATAAAGAAATCTGAAACCAGCAGAAATAGTTCCTACATTAAGTGCTAAAAGATACTATTTAGTTGTTTCAGATAGTAATTTACATGTACAGTTGCAATTTTCAAGTAACAAAAATAAAAATTCTACCTTTGCTGGTCCTCCTCCAGAACTAGTGAACAAAACAGTGAGTAGTGAGATGACCACAATATCGCTGTGTTCAAATAGCAGCAAAGTCCTACAAAAAGAAGACCTTCATCATTCATCTGATCTTTATTAGGAAGCATTAATTCAACTGCAGAAAATAAAAGTATTTCTCTTTTATTTCATAAAACATTAGTAAAATAAATAGGTAAAACTGCTTTGGAAAATGGCATGATATATTCAGAAAGGGTGAAGCTAAAATACTCAACAATACTACTTGTAGGATTATACAGTAAAGATGCCAGGAAATAAAGGACTACTCCATAGCCACATTCTTTATAGTAGTCCCAAAGCAGAAAAACCCTAAATGTCCACTGTAAAGAGAATGGACAATATAGACTATAGCCATTCAATGAACTACTGTAGAAATACTTAATTGTACACTTTAAAAATGCTGTAGACTAAATGTCTATGTTCTTCTGTTCTCCAAGTTCTTATGTTGAACCCAGTCATGAATGCAACAATGTTTGAAGACAGAAATACTAAAAAAATGATTATGTATAGTTGCAAATTTTACTATTAGTTTCTATTAAATTAAATGACTCTTAAGCATTTTTTCCTCTGAACTGGCCATTTACACAGAAAGATTACACAGATCATTCTTAATCTGATGACTGAAGTATCATTCCCAAGACACTTGTTTACAAATATTTTAAGCATATTCCATGCATACAAGAGTACTTTAAGAAATATACTTAAAAAAATTAAAGTTTGCTGTCCTCCATATTTGTTGGTTCTGTTTACTGTGTTAGCACTTTTAGTTTCTAAAATCAGTTATTTAAAAGGATCACCTATGAAAGGTAAAAAAACAAAAAGCACCACTATGACAAATGATTTCTCAAACTCTCTGAATTCAAACTCGTAAAATATCTATGACATATCATGAACAATGTATTAAGGGTATTCACCAAAGAACTAATCCATAAACTAAAACAGATTTACTTTCTCTTGCTCACTTTCTCTATATATTTGTTGAGTTGTAGAAATGCTATAGAAGTGACAGAAGCATTTGTACATAATTTGATATTATTGAACATAAAATTTAGAACAAAACTAATATTCAAAAATGAAAAAATATAAACATTCAAAATGTGTACTTTTATTTACCTTAGTGGTCCGCAAAGAGTAAGGCCAAAAAACCACAAGAGAGAAATGATACACCCAGCAACTGCATGTTTAAATATCTTGACCCACTATAAATGGAAACAAAAAATAAAAATTTCAGTTACCTTTTGCTCACTACCTCAGAATTTCAAATAAAACACAGGAAAAGGTAACATATTTTGAAATTAAATAGAAATGTTAAGATCCCATTGACTAAATCTAGATTTGCAAAACAGTATTCTATTTTCCATTTTTATATTCTTGTCTGTTAGAACTTGAAATATTTTTATTTTATATTTATTTATCTTAAAGAATTATTTATTTATGCATATAAGAACTGTTGTACAGGTCAGAGGTGAGGGAGGTGAGAGGACTACAAGAGACAGAATAGGGAGCAGAACAGGCAGATGTATTGAAATACACTGCTAAGGGGAGCAGCAGGTAGGTCAGGAGAGGTCTGCCATACCATGGGGGTCACCGCTGGACAGGGATCGAACTCATGTGGCAGCGGCTTGGGATAGATCCATAGTGCAGTGCTTTTATTGTGCTGTGCTTTTTAACCTGTTGCATCACCAGGAAAGGCCCCTGAAATCTTTTTAAATGAAGTGCATTTTTCTGTTTTTTGTTTCCCCCCAGATGTTTCTTACTAGGTAGCTAGTAACAGTGTTTTATTCTTTAAATTCTTTTTCATCAGGCATATTCAGTGCTTCAATTATAAGAGAGGAAAAAAAATCAAGGTGGGATTTAAAACAGTAATCTTTTTTTTTTTTTTAAAGATTTATTTATTTATTTATACAGAACTGGAGTACAGCCAGAGGTGCAGAGGAGGTGACAGGCTTCACCAGAGACAGTGGGGAGCAGAACAGGCAGATTGACGAAGTACACTGCTGAGGGGAGCAGCGGGTAGGTCAGGAAGGTTTGCTGTGCCATGTGGTCACCTCCCGGGCAGCAGATTGAACTCGCACTGAAGCGGCTGCGGCTCATTTGCAGTGCTGCATCCTACCTAACCCTCTGCACCACCAGGGAGGGCCCCTAAAACAGTAATCTTTTTAAAAAATTTACTGGTTGCTAAAATAGACACCTTTTACATTTGCCATTCTAATAAGAAAATCTTGGCACTGATTTCTAAGATGTGGCAAACAAAAACAAAAATATCATAGGTATAAGTAGCTACTGTCCAAATAGGTGATAATGGGAGATATCTGTGCTGGACATTTCCATTATGAATCTTGAACCTGAGGTGCCTGAAGAGAATAGTGATAATGGTAAGGGTGACAGCTAACATGTACTGTGTATTCACTAAATGCCAGGTGGTGTTAAAAAAAAGTTTTTATGTATTAATTTATTTATTCCCTACAGCTCCATTAGGAAGTTATTACTATCTCCACTTGCAGGTGAGAAAATCAAGGTAGAGAAATTAAGTAACTTAATAAGAGCTAATAAGTAGGATTAATAGAATATGAATTTGTCTGACTCTAGAAGTCTCACTTAACCTCTATGCTTTATTGTTTCCCAATGACATTTTGACAGATTCTTGGGCACAATTCCATGTATGATTTGTAAATCTTTTGGAATAAAGATCCTGTATTAAAGAAAGTAATTACAAGCATACTTTAGGTTTCCTCTTTCTACTTTCTTTTCTGCATTTTAAAACATTCCAGTTTATTCTTGAAGCCTCAATTCTGGAAGCTAAGTCAGGAGCAAATTAACTCTGGAAACTGTCTGCTGGGTCTATAGGTAATCCTGGTCAAAGACAGAATATCATATCCTAGATCCTGTAAGTAGGAAGCTATTAGGACAAAACGGAAAGCCGCAAAAACCCACCTGGTGTTTGCTAAGACTTTTCCCAGAAGAAAATGGCTTTTGAAACAAAACCATAAGAAATGCAGTCCTGTAAATAGTGAAACATTAATATGTTAATATTGATCAATCTCACATGTGGGTTGGTTTTAAGTAAAAAACACTTAAACACCTTCTAGTACAACTTGGAAAAATATGTCATCCTTTAAAGAAATCATACTGGAGAACTATACTTATTTTAATAAGGCCTCATTGCAACATTTAAGCAACTCATATAATACTGCCCTCACAACCCCACACAAAGAAAGGACTTGATAATTTTTCATTCTGTCAAATACCAAAAAAAAAAAAAAAAAATTCTTCCCCCAAATTTATAAGACCTAATCTTAAAATAGAAAGAATTAATTATATGTCCTTATAGTTCACATTCTCAAAATAAATTATATGAAAATGCAAAAACTGAAGCTTAAAATCTCCTAGCTATGATTACTAAAATCATACTGCCAGGAGTCTTTAACATATTTTTATTAATAAAGGATGGTCACTGTTGTTCTCAAAAGTCAGAAAATTTTTAGACAGAATTTCTTATTATCTTTACATTAGGGAGTAAAGTTTGAACTACATGAGCACTTTGTGTTATGAAGAGAACAGGTAGTGAACACAGTCTGGGATGGTTTAGCTTAGAAAATAAGACACATCTGTGTCAACTAAGTTTTTGGTTTAAGAGTATAGGCCTGCAGGAAGTTTGGATTACACCAGTGGGACAGTGTGGGAATTCCTAAGGACTCAAGACCTTTTCAGGGAGTCTATGAGGTCAAAGCCATTTTTATAAAAATACTAACACATTATAAGTCTTTTTCACTCTTATCCTCTCAGGGGTGTACAATGACACTTTTCAGAGCTAACTCAAGTGACACACTCCAACTGATTGAAGAAGTTATGAGAATCCAGCTGTCTTCTACTAAGAAATTAAATTTGCACACGTTTCACTGACACAAACTAAAGTATATATTTGGCAAATCTCATTAACACGAACTAAAGTATTTATTTGGCACTCTTTTTTTTCATATTTTATCCATATTTATTTATTTTTATATAATATAATAGTTTATTTTTACATCATTTTGTACATTTTTTTTTTCATCTCAATTGTAATCCTTATGGGTTTCCCATCACCAAGTCCATCATTTGTGTGCCATCACCATACTCCTGTGCACTTCCCTCCCCTGTTTTTGATCCCATTCCCCACTCCACCCCCACAAAATGTCTCTGGTATGTTGCTGTTCATTATTCTTATTATTTTCTTGCCTGGTCCATTATACTCCTGCTATGAGTGGAACTATCCGGTATTTTTCTTTTTCTTTCTGGCTTATCTCACTAAGCGTGATCTTTTCCAGCTCCATCCAAGTTGCTACAAAACACATGTGTTTCTGTTTTTTGGTTGCTGAGTAATATTCCATTGCATATACATGCCACATCTTTGTAATCCAGTCATCTACTTTTGGGCACTTGGGCTGTTTCCATGTTTTTGCAGTTGTAAATAAAGCAGCAATAAACATGGGGTTGCAGGTATCTTTTTGAATCAGTGTTTGGCAATCATTTTTTAAATCACTTTTAGTGATGCTTGGTTAAAATAGAATTTTCAAAGAGATAAATAATAGTAAGAGAATAAAAACCACACTTACCCAAGTTTTAATATAAAAATGAACTGAACTATGTGAACTGCTTTTAGGAGATCATATGATTCAAAAAGTCCCACAGCTTTCAAAAATTTAGTGAAACATAGTAGTACAATATACTTCGTTAATCTGTAAAATAAAAGCAGAAATAAGTTTCAATATCACTGAAATGACAAAGAACTGCTGTAATATTTTTCTTATCATACAAATAAGTCACTGTAGAAATATAAATTCCTATAAACAATACATGAAACAACAACAACAAAAACCTAAGTAAATTCATCACCTTCATTACAAGCAGTATTTTGGTACATATGACTGCTACACTGAAGAAACATCTATTTAAAAAATGGACAAACTAAGGCCCTCCCTGGTGGTGCAGCGGGTTAAAGCACGGCACAAAGAAGCTTAAGCCACTTCCTCATGAGTTCATCCCCGCCTGCCCTGGAGGAGATCCACAGGAGATCCACATGGGGAGGCAGACCTCTCCTGACCCGCCCGCTGCTCCCCTCGGCAGTGTACTTCGTTGATCTGCCTCTTCTGCTCCCCACTCTGTCTCTGGTGAATCCTCTCACCCTCCGCATCTCTGGCCTGTACCCCAGTTCTGTACGAATAAATGTTAAAAAAAAAAAAAACAAACAAACTAGAAATATTCCTGATTAGCTGAGTTACTTGGGCTATTTTATAATTTGTTTTCTAAACTAAATGATTATGATAAAGTAAAAACAGAAACCACACAAAAAGACTACAATTTAGTAGGATACAAGACAATGCTAAATGGGTTTACTTCTCTTCTGCTTTGCTAAGTGATTGCAGAGAGGGTTATGGTTGAAGAGTGAAAAACATCAGAGCCAGTCCTGAAAAGGCTCAGGAATCGGCTAGACCTCATAAGGGTATCTGAAAAGCTGACTCTTAGAAAGTTTTCAGATAGTTAGATCTCCAGATTCCCACCCGACAGAAGCAAGGAGTAATCCCTCTTTAATCGTGACTAGACATGAGGTTTATTCTGGAGAGGTCTAGACACAAGGCACAGACCGGAGGGTAAGGCATGGGGCTAAAATCATGGAGATTAAAAGAAGTTTCCCTTCTTAGCCTTCTTCCTCATTTAACTCCAATATTCTAACAGTCAGGCTTTAATTTCCCTGTAGGAGAACCCTTTTTGAGAGCCTGACTGGAGGTTCTGGTAGGGGAGTATAGCTACTCATATACCTTTGACCAAAGAACAGGACCCTCTCTATTAGTTTATCTAGCCCAATTCCTACAATCAGATTGGGAAGCTGAGCCCAGAGAATTAGCTAGATTCAAATATATCTCTGAAGTATGTTTTTTATAATAAGTAACACAGAAAGTCAAAGTTTACCCAAAAGGCACTGAGGGTTCCTATCTCTAAACTGTTCCCCATTATGCATTCACACTGGCCCATGAACAGTAAACATCTTTAAATATGAAAGAAAAAAAATGCATGTTAAAACCTAGGATTAATTTAGATTTTGACCAAATTAAGCTAAACCAAAAAGTCTTACAGAATTAAGTACATTAACTATATTAACACAGCAATTCATAATTAGACAAAAAAAATAGTATTTGAACTAGAAATTCTTTGTTTTTACAGTTTCCAACAGAGACTGGCATACTATGTGCTCAGAATATTTACCAAAGAATGCTAACTCTGATTACACATGAGATACAGTAATATCTAAAACAGTATACTACACCAGTGACATTCAAGTTATTGCAAATGTAGCCTAGAAGCAGCCCAGTTAGGAATTTATAATAAAGAATGAACTAAGTAGAGAGGGAAGCTCAAAACCTCACATGATTTACTTATTTAGCTCTTATCTAGGTGTAAAAACAAGGTAGCGGGATATACTTGAGGACAAAAGGAACAACACTATCAACTAGATGGGGAAGGAAAATGCAAAGATCAGAAAGAATAGGAGTAAATTAAAAACCACAGCAGTCTGGGAATTCCTGATGTTAGCAGAGTCTTGTGCATCCCCCAGGGTGTTATTTCGACATTTTTCAGAGTCCTTGTTCACTCACACAGAATGCCAGATGTCATATGTGACCTAAGGGAAGCCTGACAGGGTGCATTCAGGCACACTTTCCCTCCTCGTGGTAAAGGGCAAACTGCAGCTGGAACTACTTCTGACTTCTTTCAGCCTTTATGGGAGAATTTTAATCTAAAATTTATCTAAAAAATGTTTTTGGAATGTTAACATTATCTGAAAAAGTTACTCATTTTATAACAATCGTGAACATGAAAGCCAATACACTTGGAAAGGCAAAGACAAAGAGTCTGGTTCCTGATGGTATCACTGAGAGGTGGAATAATTACCAACAACCCCTGGCTTCCTTTATGGAGCAAGGCCAGGTCCCTACATGTTTTAAGTTCTCTTGATTTGGTTACTTACAACAAAACACATTTCTAAGCACCATCCAAGATACTAAATGCCTATGTAAAAGAGATTTTGCCCTCAAGGAGCTTGAGGTTTAAGAAAAATAGGCAAGAAGTATTTACATGGCCCAGGTTAAATCAGAGTTCGAAAGCAATAGATACGGAAACAATTAAAATGAAGCCAGGAAAAGGTCATCTTCAAAATTTGAGATGGCTACCTGTGTATTAAAGATGAAGAAGGAATTATGAAACCAGGAAAGAGTATTTCAAACCACAGAGAGCAGTAAATGCAAAATACTAGTACTAAGAAGTTTTTGAAGAAATGACTTGTATTTAAGCTCAGTTCACCAAATGATGCTCATAATGGGCAAGAAGTCATTATCATATTACATAAAAAAATAAGAGCAAATTACATAAAAAATAAGATGAAGTCCTCATTAAAGTATTCCTGTTGGGCTAAAGATGAAACACTAAGGTCAAGTAACCATATACTAATCAGTAGACATTCCCAGTTCATGCTGTAGAGGGGAAAAGTGAACATCTTCATTTACTACTGAAGGTAAATGTGGTGGGGGGAGGGTGGTGGTGGTGAGCAAGGTCCTTCACTAGGGGAAGTGGCTCTTAGCCACTTACTGACCCGGGCAACTGCTACACATACAACCCACCTTCCCAATTTATAAATCATTATTTTCCATTAACTAGCCTCATCAAAAATGTCACCAGCCTGTACTTGAGGGATTAGAAAAATCTCTGGTTCTCTGAATCTGGTTACTAAACTTCTAGGTATAGTAGAATTCTAGGTTAAGTTCAAACATCGTTAGGGTCTGCCTACTACATCAGCTCACATTTCTTCAGGGGGTAAAAAATTCAATGTTGTAACTCAAATTCAACTCATTCAATAAATTCAAGTGTCTACTGAATATAAAGCACTATTCATGGAATGAAGGGCTATTGATTCCTAGTTCAGTTACAGGTGTGACATTTACTTAGTTCTTCTACTTGTCAGTTTTCTGATCTGGGAAACAAGGCTGCCACTACCTTGATTTATAGCACTACTATAATAACCGTACAAAGCTGTCACAGCAGGTGCTCAATAAACACTGGCTAATACCTCTACCCTGTACTATAAAGTGGACTTACAGAGCTAAAATAGAAGCTTTTAAAAACAATTCATATTTTTGAACACAAGCATAAAAATGTCCACAATAAAGGGAATTGTCAGGTTTTGTTGCAGATTACAAACACTATTTGATTTTCAATCTGTATAAAGGAAAACTCTTGTTACCTGAAATCTATTAAAAATTCAATCAGTTTTTGAAAAAGATAGCTGCACCCTCATGTTTATTGCTGCTTTATTTACAATTGGAAAAACATGGAAGCAGCCCAAATGCCCAAAAGTAGATGACTGGATAAAAAAAGATGTGGTACATATATACAATGGAATATTACTCAGCAACCAAAAAACAGAAACATGTCTTTTGCAGCAACTTGGATGGAGCTGGAAAAGATCATGCTTAGTGAGATAAGCCAGAAAGAGAAAGAAAAATACCGGACAGTCTCACTCATATCAGGAGTATAATGGACGAGGAGAGAAAATACTAAGAATAACGAACAGCCATATACCAGAGACATTTTGTGGGGGTGGAGTGAGGAATGGGATAAAAAATGGGGGTGGGGAGGGAAGTGCATGGGACTATGGTGATGGCACATGGGTGACTAGGTGATGGGAAACCCACAGGAATTACAATTGAGATTAAAAAAAAATGTACAAAATGATGTAAAAATATAAATGTTATAAAAAAATTCAATCAGTTCTGAGTTGAATTTGATACTTCAATGAACAACAATAGGCAGTTCTGCTAAACAAACAACACAAAAATAGGCAAGAACTGTACACATCTAAAGACAGTAAGGTCTTGAGTAAATAAGAATTTTAAACTATTTAAAAAAAATTTCAAGTTCACAAAAAAGTTGCAGAGTGTACTGTTTATCTCGATTCTGTTTAATGTACTGTCCCATGTACCTTATTTCTCTTTTCTAAGTACTTTCCCCCAGAACTATTTAAGAGTAAGCTTAATACATCATACTCCTTTACCCCTAAACATGTGGGACATTCTCTTATAAAAGTCAGTAGTTATCAACTTCAAGGAACTTAACACAAAACTTTTATCTAATCTATCGTCCATAGTCCAATTTTGTCATTTGACCTGGTAATGTCCAATGTATCTGCTGCACTACCAAGCCCAAGCCAGAATCTCTGAATTCATTTCGCTGTCATGCACTCAGTAAACATCTGATATGCCTTTGACAAAACAATCTTTAAATCTCAAAGAAGTATCCAATGATTACAAACAATCTCATTAAAAATGAAGGCAATGAATAGCAGTTCCAATCAAATTTCTGGGCCATATTTTATGCATCTTTGACACGACCTCAGAACTCAGAATAGGCAGTAAGGACACACTCCAATGTGGTCACTGCACTTACCTCTTGGGAATTAATGGGCGCATTGTGAAGAGAGGTAAAGAGGAATTCTCACTTTTTTATTTTATTAATTTCTGTACTGTTTGATTTTTTTGTTTGATTTTTTTTAACGACCAAACATTTCTTACTAATAAAACCAAAAAGTAAAAGAAAATTAGATGAAGGGCTGGATTCTTGATGTGTGTGTGCTTAACCTGAGTACTGAAGCTCATCTGTACTTGAGTTTCTTCGCCAGAGAAGATGATGACACCTACCCCTAACCCACGCAGAGACGTCAGAAAAGTTAAAAAAGAGGTTCTAAACTATTTCAAGGAGAAAGAGACAACGGAAATATTTTTCATAGATCAGAAACAACTCTCACGTGAACTGGCTGGCAGCTCTGAAGTTAGAAACCTTAGAATTTTGAAACCTTGCCTTGAAAAACCAAACACACTCAAGCAGAACCCCGAGGATTCTTTCTGCAACTGGCAACAGATGAGCCAATGAAAGCTACCGGCTGACTGGAAGCAGAGGGAAGAGGACGCGGGCTCTGGGGCACGCGCACCACGCAGGCGTTCGGCGCTGTCAAGGGGTACGGTCCGGACGCGGGTCTCCACCGCACCGGGGTGCAGTCACGGACAGCGGCTGGGAAGGTGTGTCCCGAGTGGCCCGGCAGCTGCCAGGCGTCCGGGTCCAAGAGTAAGCCGTCCAACGCAGGCGCGGAAGAGCAGCTCGGGAGGCGGGAGCCGATCGGTCCCTTACCGAGCACTGGGCACGTCCACCGGCCCGAGGCCGCCGCCGCCGCCACCGGCGGGGCCGGCTAGCACGTCCCCGCCGTACTTCTCTTCCATCCCGGGGCTCAGGAGCCGCCGCTGCTGCCCCTGCCGCGAGGTCTCCTCATGTCTCGCTGCTACTGTGGAACAGCGGGCGCAGGCACGTCACTTCCCCATGGCAGCGGTTCCGTAGGGTCCTCCCAAGTGGACCGGCAATACCACTCTTCCCGACTCCCGCTCCCGAGCTCAAGCACGTCGGGACTAGGCCGCGAGCAGTTCCGGCAGCGCCGGGTTCCCAGGAGGCGCACCGGAGTAGACGTTGCCTGGCCACGTCATCGACCCAGCAGCCCTCACTCCCGGGGGAGTGCCCAGCCCTGCGCCTGCGCAAGACTATCCCTCGCTTTCCGTTGCCCTTTTTTAGGCTCCTCCCACCGAGGGGTGACGGACCGAACGCTCGCTTCCAACAGCCCCGCCCATTAATGCAGAGCCCCGCGCGCAAATCTGTTCCTGCCGCGCCACCTATGGGTCACCAGGGACTCGAAGGGTTCCTGAGGCGTAGGGCTGGGGGGCACAGAAAATACACAATGTGTGGTTAATGTGAGCAGAATTTCTTTTAAATTCCGCCTGCTAAACTGTGATGCTTAATCCTGGCACGTCTGCAAAACCAGGCCAGGTAGGACCAGGTCTGTCAGGGTTATTTCTGTTGCCAAAAAGTTAGGAAGTGGATTCCTGTTTCTTCTTGATTTGAATCCCGGTTCTACCTCTTATTGTGTCGGCTGGACTTCATGTGTTTTAATTTTCTTATCTGTACAGTAGGAATAATATCTATATCATATGTCGTTGGGAGGATTATGTAGATTAATACATTACTAATTAATATGTCATGATATGTCGTGGTAAATGTTAGCTGTTTTTATTACTCAGGGTAATTTGGGGACCAGAATTTGGAGATGAAAATGATGTTTTGAGCAGTGTAAAGTATGATTAACTTACAATATTATACTTTTTTTTTTTAGTAGAACTAGAACGTAAGCTAGAGATGCAGGGAGTGAGAGGATTCACCAGAGACAGAGTGGATTTGCTAACATACACTGGTAATGGGAGCAACTGGCATGACAGGAGAGGTCTGCTGTGCCCTAGGTGGTGCGGGTCGAACTCCCTGGCCAAGGTTGAACTCAGGCCATAGTGGTGATAGTGCTGAGACTTAACTCTTAGGCCACCAGGGAGGCCTTACATTATTATACGTAATAAAAATATACACAGAGGGTCTTAATAACATGTAAGAGAATGAGGAATTAATCTCTCCTGGAATTTTATAATCTATTGTAGAAAGTATTTAGCAATTTGAGAGAAAGCCCTTGCTGTTAAGATTACACTTGAAAGGTACAAATGCTAAGGCCAAAGAAGGTATGACATGAGTATAAGCAGAAGACTTACTGATAAAATATGACCTAGATCTTGGATAAGATTTTGAACATGGGAGAAGGGCTTTATGGGAAGATACATCTTATGTGCCCTATGTAGAATACTGAATTTAAAAGATTTGAATTTTTCAGATTTGGGGGAAATAAGAGTAAAGATAACACTAGTTCAGCTATATTGTGGGCTTAATTATTTTTTATTAAACTTTTAAAAATTGAAATAATATAAGTTTACAATATGTAGGTTTCAAATGTACAGCCATTTATATGGAGGTTTTAATTCAGGATGTTTCATAGCATGTTTGTCTATTGAATTTGTATACAAACATCCATATCTTTTGCCTGCTTCTTGT
The DNA here is from genome assembly GCF_000260355.1 of Condylura cristata. Lineage (NCBI taxonomy): Eukaryota > Metazoa > Chordata > Mammalia > Eulipotyphla > Talpidae > Condylura > Condylura cristata. The sequence goes on from NW_004567108.1 coordinate 39,845,559, forward strand.
GATAGTTGTTGGTCCAGAGTGGGAAGGATCTGGTAAAGTTCCCCACAAGTGACTTGTTCATTTTCACCAAGAAACTTTTTTGGTAGCAAATTTTTGTGTACCTGTTTATTTGTAGAGTTGCTGTTTTCTATCAGAATGCCACTGTAACAAATAACTAGTATGTTTTCATAGAGATAGTTTCTTTCAGAGTTCAAGGAACTAGTAAAATCACATATTAATTGAGATTAAATTTTACCAAAGGGGAGCCTGAACTCAGTTGATAATTTTGACTTAGTTATGATAAGCACACTTTAAGTGTGTGTTTATGCCAATAAAAGCACACTTCCTACATTTTTTTTGTGGTGGAAGTACCTTTGCTTTCCTTTCTCCCACCCACTCTCCATTCCTATCTGCTGGGTATCTACGTTCACCCCTCTTCTAAAGCAACTCTTTCAGGGATATTTTTCAGCCATGTTACCTCATCTTTCTGTAGTTTCAGTAGAGTTTTCCCACCCTTCTTCTTGAAACCTTCTCTTCCCTTGATTTTCAGAATCCAACCTTTGGTTGTCTCAAAGGAAGCTCAAGTAAGTTCTTTATGTCTCAAGATACTCATGATCTTTCCCCTAATCTTTTTTCTTTCCCTTTCCCCTGATCCTCTTCTATGTCCCCTCCCCCCATTGGATGGTACATTCAATTTAGTAAACCAAAAATTTAGGTATCATCCTTAACAACTCCCCTTCCTCATGATCTCTATCTAGTTCACCAGTGAGTCATGTCATTTTTTAAAACCTTGTCCATATTTTCTTGAATCAATCTAAAATTTTCCATCTGCATCACCAACATCATGTCTAGGCTACCATTTAATCTCTTTGCTAGTCTTTTCAAGTTCACTCTTTCCCTTCTCCGATCTCTCACATTCTGCTTCATATTTTTCAAGTGAAAGTCTTACAGTGCACTTATTGGCCCTGCAGACTGCTGAGCTCTATCTACCTTCCCACCTCCTGATGGCTTTCTGTTACACTTAAGAAAAAACTCCTATTATTATCATGGTCAACAACATATTGCATGGACTTGCCCCAATTTGTCTTCTAAACTTCATCTCAAATCAAGCTGCCCTCTGATCTCTGGATTCCAGTTATCCCTTTCCCCCTTTAATTGTGCTATTTATATTTTAATACTATTCTAATACAATTCAAACTATTTTCTGTGCTTACACTACTCCCCCTTCAACCTTTGCTCATTGAAATCTATTCTTTTTTTTGTTACAGATTGAGTTTTCTATGAAACAGACTTTGAGGGAATTTAGTATGTGGATATTTATTAAGGTTTGCTTTTGAGACTAACAAATATGTAGGGAAAGAGAGGAAACAGTTGGGCAGAGGGAGAAGTTGACAAGTGGTACAGTCTGACAGAAGCCTCAGTATATCTCCTGGAGACCTTTGGAGCCGAAACGCTTTTTCAGTAAAGTCTTTTATAGATTCAGGAGTCAATCCAGGATCAAGTGTTGCATTTACTTGTCATACTCATTATTATTATTCTTTTTAAAATCTACAACAGTTCCTGGTTTCTCAGCAAAGTCTTTTATAGATTCAGGAGTCAATCCAGGATCAAGTGTTGCATTTACTTGTCATACTCATTATTGTTTTAAAAATCTACAACAGTTCCTGGTCTCTCTTTTTACTTCATGACCTTGATATTTTTTTAAGAGAACTGAACAAATTTTTGTAGAATGCTCATCAATTTAAGTTTGTCTGATGTTTCCTCATGATTGAAATTAGGATATGTGTTTTTGGCAGGAATACCACAGAAGTGTTTTTATGTTCCTCTCAATGAATCACATCAGAAGCCACATTATTTCATTATTGTTAACTTTTGTCATTTGGTAAGATGATTTAATATTATTAGATTAACAATAAATCTACAAATTAATTTACAAATTCAGTGCAATCTCTACAAAACTCTTAACTGGCTTCTTGCAAAACTGACAAGCAAATCCTAAACTCTGTAGCCAATTTCCTAATATAGATACAGACTTCCTTAACAGTTTCCTCATATCTCTCTGGCTGTAGGGTGGCTCAGCGGAATCCATTTTGCTAACACCAACAATTAGTTGTTGCACACACAGTGTGTAGTCCAGAAGAGCCTTCTCACTCTTGGAAACACAGGCTTCAAGTTCACCAACACCAGCAACAACAAACAGGAGAGCTCAGTCAGCCTGAGATGCACCTGCCACCACAGTTTGGGTAAGTTTCTATGTCTTGGTACATCAATGGTAGTGACATCAGTGACAGTTCCATAGTATTCACTAGTCTTCAATTTGCACAGGGAGATTCATGGTGATACCATACTCATATTTAACTTTCAGTTTATCTAAGTTCCAGGAATAATTGAAGGAGTCCTTTCTCATCTCAGCAGCTGCCCTTTCACTTTTTTTGGTGGTGCTTTTGTCAGTCCTACCACATTTGTAGATCAGATGCCCAGTAGTGATAGACTTGCCTCAGGCAACATCCCAATGATGATCATTTTGCTGGAACTCTGTACCTTTCCCATTTTGGCTTAGGTTAGCTGTGGCTTTCGTGAAGTCTGTGTTCTTATAAGAAACCTGTGTCCTGTTGCAACAAAAAGTACAATACATTTTAAAATTATATAGATACACATTTCATGTATTTGTTATAGTCAGTGTTTGTACCACAGTGTTTTACTTTTTAAGTCTCTTGATTACATATTTTTATTTTCCCCCAATATTTTATTATAAAATTTCATATCCAAGAGATAGATTATACTATTAACATGTGAAAGCTTACTCTGCAATGCCTATGGTCATAATATTCTGGAACAGAGACCTGTTTTCAACACTTTAACTTGGTATATTTGCTCTGTTTAGTAGTGAATTTATAGTTATCATTTGGACTTTCTGACTCCCAAAAAAGTTCCTTAAAAGTGTAAGAAACAATAGCAAATTCTATTACATTATATACTTTGATGGCCTAAGTAGTCTGAGCTTGAGATGCTTGAATACACACTCCTGGTGAAGCTGAGACAGATCATATTACCTGTAGTCATCACGTGGTATCTCTGTCATTCAGTTCAGTTCCTCTAATAGACATTTGCTGAGCTCCGTGAATTGATTGGGCATTGTGATAGAAAAGGAAGAGGAGAAATTTTTGGAACCACTAGAGGACGATATAATACAACACAATCCACCCTGAATTTAGGCAGTGCATCTTGCAAAAAGCCAGAAAGAGGAAGGAGGAGCACCACCATCTGGCATGAGTAGTGGAGGAAGCAGATTGGCTGACTTCTTTTCCTTGGTTCTACTGCCAAGAACAACAGTGTGTGTTAGTCTTCACCGCACCCATTTTACAGACTAGTTTATATATGATCTTTCCTAAAGTCAGCATGGATTTGGCTTTCTTTTTCTTTTCTCCAGCTGATCTGCTTTTCAGGGAAACTTAATTTTTTACTTATTCCTTTGTATGAGTTGGATTTGAGAGTCTAGTTTATTTTCATCGTCATATACTTTGGTCTTCCCAGAGCTAGAAATCCTAGTAGTTCAGAACTAATTCTAAAAAAAAGATAAAGTTTTATTGAAGTAACGTTTGTTAATAGAATCACATTCCTGGTGAATCCATATCCATATTTGAAAACCACTGGACTACAGAGATCAGTCAGGTTTTCTCTTTCAAGAACTTGTTCTGGTAGTAAAGGGAGAGAAAAATGGAAGCAGATCTGGCCTCCCCAGATGGAGGGCAGTACATTGATGCCAGGATGTAGAAATCACTAGCTAGCAGAAGCTATGAATAACATAAGACATGAGATAGTGAGAAGATATTCAGAGCAAGGTGTTTGGTTGATAGCAGTTGAGCTAGAGAAAGAAAGGGAGTTGCTGAGTCATCATAACTGCAGCGTGTCAATGAAAAGAGCTGTTAACACAACCTGGGGTCCCTCATCACCACTGCCGTGTTGGTGCCTTCCAGTTTGGATTCTGCAGCCAGGGTCTGTAGTCTGCTACCCAATTTAGCTGTGTCCCATGATGCCTGGCCATTGAGCTGAAGTGAGAGGCAACTGAGCATTTATTTTGGACCAAAAAAATTGCAATTTGGACAATATACTTTTCAGGTAGAGATCTAATGACATGTGTCCTCAGAAGAGGTAAAAGTTGGGAATTTTTATGGGAAGAAAAGGGATTCCTGAGGTAAATGGCTAGAGAAGAGCATTAATTAGCTCTTAATTAATTAAGATAGTTAATTAATTAATTAGCATTAGCAAACATAAACTCCTCTTGGCTATATATACTTGGTTACTGAGTGTATCCTCTGACTAAAGTCCATAATCCTCAGTCTCTGTGATCAGGGTGTCTGTTCTGCTGCTGAGTTCTCAAACAAGAGCTCTTGAAAGAATTGCTGTATGGTACAGCGCATACAGGCAGTTTCCACCAGGACAGCTCTTACCCTATGTTAAAATGAATCTACTTATGTTTGTTTTTGATACTATGTATACTGGAGATTCCTGCTTTTCTAACCCTCTATCTAGTGTACAGTATTTCTCCAGTAATTGAAGTATCTGAAGTTGCCTTGACATCAAAGATAAAGATTAAGATACAGATACCCTGGTTTACTTAGCCTTGTTTTTTTTTTTTTTAAGATTTATTTATTTATTCGTACAGAACTGGGGTACAGGCCAGAGATGTGGAGGGTGAGAGGATTCACAGGGATAGAGTGGGGAGCAGAACAGGCAGATCTACAAAGTACACTGCTGAGGGGAGCAGCGGGCGGGTCAGGAGAGCTCTGCCACACCATGTGGATCTCCTCCTGGCGGGCAGAGAATCGAACTCATGGGGAAGTGGCTTAAGCTTCTTAGTGCAGTGCTTTAACTCAATGCACCACCAGGGAGGATCTACTTAGCTTTGTTTTAACTTATATGCAATATCTCTTATATCCTTATGATGGGTGTGAACTGGGAAGTTTCTGTACGTTGATGTACAGCAAACAGAATCTTAGCTTCTCATAGGAACAAAAATAAAATAGGAGGATGATACTCTTGCCTTGGGCCTTGATTTATATATAAAGAACTGACTCAGAAAGTTGTATTTTATAGTATTGTTTTCAAAATTGTTTGTACATTGACCAAACACGCACATGGTAAAATACTATATAAAATTATATCCCCATGTTGTAATCTCATAGAAGTCTAGTCAGAGTTCTTATCTTCATAATTCTGGCCTTATTTTTTACTTTAAACAGTATAAGGTGAACACTAGAACCGTCACAAATTGGGGAAATCTTTCTAGGCCTTTGAGTAGATTTTTGGAGCTATTTAGCACCCTTCCTTATTGCCCTCGAGAGACACTAATTCTGGAGCATCCTTTAATTTATTTTGTGTGTGTTTGTTTTAAATCTCACTGCAAGTTTTCTGAGACAAGTATAAGCTCAAGTTTTTTATTTTGTGCTTTAGAAACCAAATACTTTCACTCTTTCTTGAGCAGTTCTTTCATCAGTTTTAGGAGCTCTTCCCTCATCCTGGGTGTGATGCAAGCCACATCTATTTTTGAAATGCATGAAATATAAACAGGGACATTGGTTTGTTTCATCCGCAGGGTTGCCCAGCACAGTTTTATCACAGCTCTAATGAATTTGCCTGAAATGTGGGCTTGAATGCTGAATTTGAATCTGAATCCAAAGGTTTAAATTCTTCCTTTGTCAACAACCTCTGTAATTTTGTGTGATTACTAGGATCAGTAGAACCCTGTCCCCCTCCTGTTTTACAAGCTACCTAAAGAAAGTTTTCCATTTCGTGACATGGGGGTGGAATGAGTTTTCACTCACACACACACACACATGATGTTGGAAATGCTGAGAACAATTTTGAAACCATAGAAATAATTTAGGAGGAGGACCGACTAGGCAGTTGCTCCGCTTTCCTTCTGTTAGACAAACAATTCAAAGACCTTAGCATAAGTGCTTATTAACTCTAAATAGAAATAAATTATTCTGTTCTTTTCAGAGAAGGACAGAAAGTTGATGTATCTAGGAAGAAAGAGGATAGATGGGAACTACTATGAGTGACTGTATCTATATCTTCAGTTCAGATCATAGCACAGAGGACAAATAACACAAATGGATAGGGCAACCAGAGTCAACCAGGGATGGGGGACCTGTGGCAATAGCCTACCACATAGTTTAGGGCACATACTTAGAATAGAGCTTTAAGGAAATCATGTCTATGAAAAAATATAGTCAGTTTACAACTTGTTGGATTTAGACAACAAATTGTCAAAAGGCAGTCTGTAAGTTTTTTTATAGGCTAGAAAAAAAAAGTATGGGTGAAAAAGGTAGTCTGGACATTTGGATGGACGGATGGCATGGAAAAAAAATAATCATTGGGTTGAAAAGTTCCAAGGAAAATGATGCCCAAAATGAGTGAATTAGACAGTTTAATAGATTTCTAATGTTAGGAAGTTTTCCTGGAATTGAGATCTGAATATAGGAGAAGAGCATTTGAATCTATGGAATTGATGGAGATGTTTCTTGGTGAAAAGCAGATATTTCCCCATAGGCCTTATAAAGCTGAAACAGATAAGAGAAATAAGGAAACTAAATTATACAACTTTGATGAATGACAAAATTGTCAGGTATTGCTATATATTAAGTAATTAGATTTTTAAGAAGCAAAGCATAAATCTCCTTTAGACATGGAAAAGGAAAGAGTCAGAGATAATCATATTTGTGATACTGGTCTAAACTTGTGCTGGAAAATTTTTTTTGTTCTTACATTATTTTTTAAATCAAGGAGGATAAGCTTATAGAGGCCTACACTTTCAAGATCCCTGATGTAAAGACTATGTATAATGAGGCAGGGCACACTTGGAATGTGAACAAGCAGTTGCTTTGGCATATGACTTATTAAACTGTACAAGAATGACAACTACATTGAAATGTCATGGCTGTGATATGAAAAAGATGGAAGACCAGCGGTAAGAAAGAGGAAAGATTAGTGAGTCTCTAGAACTATTGTACCTAAATGTTATGCATCTAAGGGTAATGATTTCTTCTTTTAAAATTCAGAAACATTCTAGTTGTAAGTATTATTAGGTATATATACAGGTGTAACTGGAAAATAAGATGAGCAGTTTGCTGCATCTTATCTTATCTTATGCTATAGTGCCCCCTGTAGGAATCTCATAGGAACTACATGTAGAAGTTGTCAATGGCTATTATAATCAAAGATGAGAATAACAGGATTTATCTAAGAATAGAGGCTATTAGAAAGGTGGGTGGATGGTGGGGTGCCCAGTGACTCTAATTGAGGATTATTGGGACATGGTATGGCAACAAACATCTGAAGAGGTATGAACAAATACCCCTAACTCATATATAGTTGTTGTAAGCCTGTTACCACGATAAAAACGACACAATTAAAAAGGATTTCAGAGGTGATAGGACTTTAAAGAGCATTGCAACTAGGTTTCTACCCAAAGTTTGAATTGTTTCTATAATATATTTGATTAGCAGTTTTATAACTTTTGTTTGAACCACCCTTGTTTTATTCCTGTTTTCACACACTTCTTTTTGCCATGTGCTTCACTACTTGCCTGCTTTCACTACTTGAAAAATCTTAGGCCTTTTCAAGATTCTTCAGTGTGAATTGACTTTCTTCTCATTGGTATCCCCTTTGCAGGCACTTTGGTGGTGAGTTCTGCCAACTCAGTTACTGTTTACTTTCCATCTTTCAAATGGCTACTTAAATTTCCTGTCCTCTATTTCATCTCTTTGTTTTTGTGGCTCACACTTTTTTTTTTTTTTTAAAGATTTATTTATTTATTCATACAGAACTGGGGTACAGGCCAGAGATGCGGAGGGTGAGAGGCTTCACCAGAGACAGAGTGGGGAACAGAACAGGCAGATCGACGAAGTACATTGCTGAGGGGAGCAGCGGGCGGGTCAGGAGAGGTCTGCCACGCCATGTGGTCACCTCCGGGGCAGGCGGGGATCGAACTCATGAGGAAATGGCTTTAGTTTCTCAGTGCAGTGCTTTAACCCGCTGCGCCACCAGGGAGGGCCATTGTGGCTCACACTTTTAAAAAAAGTTGACTTGCCATTGGCTTACAAGGGTTGGCATCTTTACTTAGAAAAATTAATCTACAATATTTTAGTAGGTTTTAGAAGAGAGAAGAAATGAAAATTGAAAGTAAAACCTGGGGCCTCCCTGGTGGTCCAGGAGGTAAAGTCTTGTGTTAACAAGCTATCAGCAGCCACTGCAGCATGAATTCAATTCCCAGCCAGAGAGCTGAGCCACATGGCATGGCAGACTTCTGCTACCTACTCCCACAGCTCCCTTCAGCAGTGTTTCAGTAGATCTGCCTATTCTTCTACCTACTCTGTCTTTAGTGAGTCCTCTCAGCCCATGTCTGGCCTACACTGCAATTCTTGTATTCATAAATTAATAAAATAAATATTAAATAAAAAAAGAAAGTAAACATCACCACGTTTAATTGGAAGCCTTGTCATGTTGTTGGGTTTTTTTTTTTTTTTCTGATTCTGTTATTATGAATTATAAAAAGCAAGTGTAGGCCTTTATATTTATTCCAATTAAAAAATTTCCCCTTAAATTTGGTTTATTGTTTTGGTCTTTGAATCTTCAGTCTGCTAGCTTCTTCTCCCAGCCGTCAAAGAAATAGATAAACAAGCTACTCTATAGCTATTTACTCAGTGAATAGAAGACGAAAGCCAAAATTCCAGGGTAGCAGAGACTCTATATTGATACCCATTCATAATGATAATCTGGGCCATAGTCCTCTGTCTTGTTCACAAAGTGAGTCTCTGTTAAATCCATAAAGTGCAGTGTTGGCAGCTTCTCTGGTTGACCAGTCTGGCAGAATTTGGATAAAGATATAAGTGCTGCTAATTTACTAAGTCTCACTTGACCTTTCTGACCTTTCTGAATCCCATGTGTGTTTAAATGCTTCCCATCTTCACTGTTCAAAGTGATATTTGTTAACCTGTCTAAGAATTGCAATTTCATTCTTGTTGCATTTTCTAAATTATCTTGAATTTTCTAACAGCAGTTCGTTTATCACCAAGTTCTTTCAGTAATAGGCTGAGATGTAGTTAGTTGGCTCCAGGAAGTTTGCAGTGATTGGTAAGCCTCGGTGTTCTCTTGTAATCTCTCCAGCCCTTTAGATTTTGAGAGCTCTCATCTGAATGATTGGTATAATATTTTTCTGTACATTCATCAGAGTGGCAGAGATAAAATATGGAGAATAGGAGATGAAGTGTCTCTGCCCCCATTGTCAATCTTTTACTTTTCTTGGCCTTAATACACAGATAAAATGTCGCTTATATAATTTCAAAAAGTTATCTTTAGCATTAGAACTTCACAGTAGACACTTGGGTTTATAAGGATTTGTAAAAATGGCTTTTTATTGGGTTGGAATATGGTAGTCTACACTTGCAGGTTTTGGAGTGGAATCTTGACTTAACAACTCATGATTTAAAATCCTATTCAGGCAGAATGAAAAATGTTCCAAAATTCTTCATAGCTTCATTAAATTATTTGTCTACTCTACAGGAGTAGAATCTGAATAGTTCGGACAAGGGTGTTGAACTTGTTCAGTGTTGCCTCTAGGTTCAGTCTCCTCTTTTTTCCATACCGTGTTCTGATCTGGGAGGTTGTTCTTCCTGGGTCACATTAGTACCTGCGTTGCTGGCTTTCTACAGGGGGTTGGAGGGGGAAGACAATTTGGGGTCAGGGCACTTATTCCCTGGCTGCTTCTATGAAGCTTCGCAGGTGCTGTGTCCTTGAAAGAACAGAAGGTCGCAGCTATTGTCTAGGTGCCTACTCTATAGTTCTCTTCCTAGAGGCTAGGAGGCTCTCCCTGCCCATACTCCTCTGCGGATGGTTACAGCTCCACTGTTAAAATTGCTATGGCTTCCTTATACACTCACCCTTTTGTGATTAGGCTTTCTTTGGTAAATCCTCTTCAAAATCTGCTAATTTGAAATTTGAGTGTAACATCTGTCTCTGTTTGGGGGCTGGGTGTAGGAGGGCTTTGACTGGTACAGAAAAAATTTTAAACTAGTCTGAGGGAAGATTCTTCTTTTATGTCAAGTTTTATTGAACCATATGAGAAATATTCTTGGACACTCTAGGAACTGGCCCTTCGTAGAATTTTTAGTGTACTAGAGTCAATAACAGAAACTATTTTATGAAGTTTTAGATCAGAAAATCCAGTGATTTTTTTCCTCTCAAAAGAAATGTCTATATTACTGAATTTTATTCTATAGAACTGATTATTGATATTTTGGATTACAAAGTTCTGGATTAAAAATAAAAAATTCTGCTCAGATATATCAAACCAATGAATATTTTCCAGAATATAGAAGAGACTCCTAGAAATCAATGTGAAACAGACAAAAATGTAGCAAAGTCACAGATTGGAAATGCATATAAAAAGATGCTAAACCTCATTAGTAATGTAGAAAATGCAAACTAAAACAAGAAAGTCCTCTGTATGTATCAGAATGGCAAAAAACAAAGGTCACATAATATCCTGTGGGGGTGGGTATTAGTATAAGTTGAGACAATCAACTTGGAAAACAGTTTAACATTGCTTCGTAAAATTGGACATAAGCATACTGTGGGATCCAGCAATTCTATTTCTAAGTCTACATTAGTCTAGTCTGGGGAAACTTTTTTGTATATTTATACCAGGAGACATGGCACCAGGATGTACATGGCAGCATGTTTTGTAAAATGGAAAAACTGGAAACAATCTCCTTTTCCTTGGGAATACATAAATGAGCATGCTTTGTTGGTAAGGGGCATATAAAGTGAATGAACCAGATCAATGTATATATCAGGAAGCAATGATTTTTAAAAAAGATTTATTTGGCCTTCCCTGGTGGCGCAGCGGGTTGGAGCACAGCACTGAGACTCTAGGGCCGCTTCCGCGTGAGTTCGGTTCCCGCCTGCCCCGGGGGTGACCACTTGGCGTGGCAGACCTCTCCTGGCCCGCCCGCTGCTCCCCTCAGCGGTGTGCTTCGTCGATCTGCCTGTTCTGCTCCCCACTCTGTCTCTGGTGAAGCCTCTCGCCGCCCCTGGGCCTCTGGCCTGTACCCCAGTTCTGTATGCACAAATAAATAAATCTTTAAAAAAAAAGATTTATTTATTTATTCATATAGAACTGGGGTACAGGCCAGAGATGCGGAGGGTGAGAGGATTCACCAGGGACAGAGTGGGGAGCAGAACAGGCAGATCAATGAAGTACACTGCTGAGGGGAGCAGCGGGCGGGACAGGAGAAGACTGCCACGCCATGAGACTAACGTCAAGGGCAAGGCAGGATCGAACTCATGCGGAAGTGGCTTAAGCTGCTAAGTGCTGTGCTTTAACCCGCTGAGCCACCAGGGAGGGCCCAGCAATGATTTTTTTTTAAATATATGTGCTGCCGAAGCAAGCACGTAATGATTTTTTTTAAAAAACAAGTTGCAAAAATATTTATACTGGATGATACCATTTTATCCAACAATGAGTAAAAAAACACACGAACACCAGCATTTGTTATTTAGAGGAGCATCTAAGTAACACGACACAAACAGAAAGACTACACCTAATTCATGAGAATGGTTTCTCCTGGGGAGCCTAGGAGGGTGCTGGGCATACTGTTTGATCCTCTTCTACTCTTGGATCCTTCTGAAGTTTTCCCTCAGCCCTCTACCCCATAAGGGCTTGCCTGTTCTTCTCTAGTACAAAGATCCCCTGGTAGACATTCTCCTTAACCAGCAACTCAAAGAGTGGGCTCATAGCACATTCTTATGTTGACTTCCCTCTTTTTTTCCCCCTCCCCCCTTTCTTTGTTCTTTTCCATCCAGTTTATGCTTGTCCTGTAACCCATCCAGATAATTACTGAATCCTCATGTATTGCATCTTATATTTAATAAAGGAGAAAGTGCAATTCTTTGATTCACGTTTGCAATTCCATCCTCTCTTCCTCTGCTACCTCAAGGCTCCACGTCCCCTCTCCCTAGTCCCACGCTACCACTGTTGGGTACTCTCTGCATTTCTAGGGAGAGCCTGTGATTTGTAAATGTAGATTTGTACATTTCTCTCTGTATTTCTATGGAGAATCTTTTAGAGGTGACTGGCTACTTTAGCTCTAGCAAAAAATTGAAAAAAAATAGTTTATTCAAGAGTAAAATGTTTTTAACTCCAGTAATACAGAATGTTTGTAACTGTCTTTTTGAAACTTCTGGGTAGTTACTCCCAAGGCCATGGAAAAGAGGAAGGAAAGGAAAGAGACTTCTAGCAGCTGGGATGGTGTTGAGACTCTGCTCCTTATCATACCAGCACACTCTCATCCAGTTGGCCTTTTCTGAAAACGGATTTCATAACATTTGCTACCTTATAATTCAACACATGTGATATTTCCTGTCAGTTTAACTTCTCCAAACTTCTAACAGTGAACAGAAATTCTCAGAAATAGCAGGACAGTAAACATTGCCCTTCCTCTCACCATCCTGTCATTTCCCAGGAATGACACAAATGCTGACTCTGAGCAGAGCCCAGAAGTCAGGCAGGAGCAGGGGGCTCTCCCTGAAGGACCTGTGTGAGTAGGATCTCTCCTTTTCTTTGTCCTGCCTGACCTATGAGTCTGTTTTACCCAAGTGTGTACCTCTCTTTATGAGTGACATTTCTTTGACTTTTTTTTTTTTTTCCAATAGAGTGTTCTATAACCAGTGGTAACTGAAAAAATAAATGAAAAACCAAAAAACCCAGGCCAAGTTGGCTGGCTGGTAAGTACTATACCAGCTAGGCCAGGGAAAGAAATGGTGGGAGAAGGTGGCAGATTGGACTGGATCTCTTAGTACAAACATAAATCTTACTTTCTTTTTGGACCTGGAGGTCACTCTCATGAGATAAGCAAAAAGAGGTCCTTTGCGACTTGCCAAGTTCATGCTTATGCCTGGGTTCTTGTAAATGACTTTATTCATGGAATAATTAATGCGTTTTTGAATTGAAAGATTCATTTGTCCAATGTTGAGATTTTGCAGATAAGGTGCCCAGAGAGATTTCCCCAATAACAGTAGTATTATCTTATATAGATTGCAAGCCTCTTGCCTCCATTTTGCAGGGCAAGAAAGGGGTGATCAGAGAGATGAAGGGTAGAGCCCTTACCAATTCTGAGAGTTGACAACAGAGGCTGGACTTGAAGCCAGATGTCCTGATTCTCAAGATGATGCTCTTCGATGGATACTACACAGCTTCTGGACATGGGAGGGAATGTTAGAAATAGCTAGTCTGCTACCTGGAGACCCACTTAATTTGCCATTCTATACTTTGTGAGCCAACACACTACTAAAAATGCAGAAGCATTAAGAATATTAAATGATATTTATTTATTCTTCATTGGAAAACATAAAATCCAAAGGGTATAAAAGAACATACAGTGAAATAAAAAACAGCTCCTAGTCATTTAGTTTTCCTCCCTAGTTTTATGTTCTTCACATGTGCTATGCTCAGGTAAGCAAATACATACACAAACAGCTGGGAACATACTCATTTTCTACCTTGATAAATTTTGGATATTGACCCTTATCAGTATACCTAGAACTGTGTCCTTTTCTTAGTGGCTTGCAAGTGTTTCATTGAATGGATGTGCTATAATTGGCTTATGCAGTTATTTATTGATGGACATCAAGGTACTTTCTGTTCTTAGACTATCACTGTGAAGAATAGAGTTTATGTGCTTTTGTATATATGTGCTAGGATACTTAGAAGGGGTTGGCAAACCATTGTCTGCAGGCCAAATTCAGCCTGTGTTTTGTTTCTTTAAATAAAGTTTTATTTATTAAAAATTTATTTTTTATTTTTTATATCATTCTTCCTTTTGTACATTTTTCATTTCAGTTGTAATTCCCATGGACGTCCCACCAACAATTCACCCATGTGCCATTACCACAGTTCAGTCTACTCTTCCGACCCCAGTTCTGATCCTATTTCCCTTTCCACCCCCATAAAATGTCTCTGGGTTATAGTTGTTCATTGTTTTCAATTTTACTCTATTACATTTGTTTCTTCCCCCCTGCCCCAATACCTTATGCTCCTGCTATGAATGAAATTATCAGTATTTTTCTTTTTCTTTCTGGCTTATTTCACTAAACATGATCCTTTCCAGGTCCATCCATGTTGCTACAAAAAGCATGAGTTTTTCTTTTTTCAATTGCTGAGTAATATTCCATTGTGTATATGTACCAGTCATCTACTTTTGGGCATTTGGGGTAATTCCATGTCTTTCCTATTGCAGATAGAGCAGCAATAAACATGGAGGTACAGGTGTCCTTATCAGTCGATTTTTTGTGCCTTTTGGGTAGATAGCTAGGAGTGAGATTTCTGGGTCATATGTAAGCTCCATTTTTAGCATTTTGAGGAACCTCCAAACAGTTTTCCATAGTGGTTGGACCAGTTTGCATTCTCACCAGCAGTGTAGGAGAGTTCCTTTTTCTCCACACCTCACCAACACTTGTTGTTGCTAGTTGTTTAAATAAAGTTTTATTAGAACATAGTCAATTTTGATTGACTGCTTTTATGCTACACAAGCAGAGTAGAAAAGATGCAACACTGATATGCGATCTAGAGGCCTAAAATAGGTTTCTATCTGTTCCTTTAAAGGAAATGTTTGCTTGTATCTGATGTATAGATAAGATAAATTCCCATTAGTGAAATTGCTGGGTTGTACATTTCACACTTGATAATTAATGGCTCAGTCTCTTCACAGAGGTTGTGTTGGTTTATTCTCACCCTGCCTGAGTAATTTTCCTATGTTCATAGAACTTTTCACCTTTGCCAACTTGAAAGGTAAAAGAAAAATTCCCTTGATTTATTTTGCATTTCTGTAAAAGTCTGTACTTCCTAAAGGACTCAAGAGTTGCATCTATTCCTCTCACTGACAGGGAGGAAGGGATGAGGTCTAGTTGCTTAAGGGTCCAAATTCAGAATTTACAAGTTTTTGTTTTCCTTGTGTTTAGAATGGAGATTTGTCCTTGATCTGATGCTAAGAGACTCTGGTTGTGGGATTTAAGACCTACAAGGGCCAGAAGCTAGCTGCATCTTTATAGTTTGTCAGATTTAAAGATAAATTACTTTGAGAATAAAGCTTTATTCCAAAAAGAGATCAAGGTACTAAATTCTTGTAGCTAATGAGGTTGAAGAAAGGCTGCTCAGCAACTAACTAGATACTTAAAATGTGGCGAGGCTGTAATTGCATTTAAACGTGTAAGAATTAGATTCTTAAGTTCCCAGAGAGGAACTATTGGAAGCAACTGTACTGGAAATACGCTAAATTAATTATGATAAACCCATTTAATGAAATAGTGTGTGACTTAAAACAATATAGCAGGTCCATATGTATGGATATGGAATCTCTTCCAAGAAATCAATAAGTAGAAATGTCAAGGTAAAGGGCTGTAAGTATCTTTCATCAGTGTTTCTGGAAGCAAAGACTAAGACAGGGATTCTTGGGCTTTTAGGAGGGATTGCTCCCAGGAGAAGGGGGAGGATGGGAGTTGGGTAGGGGAGGGGAAGAAGCAAAGCAAAAGGTAATCCCAGTGTACCGCAGCTTTAGTCTGATTTTACAGGGAATTCTGGAGCAGGAATTGCAACCCTGGGTTGTCAGATAAGTTTGTACACTTGTGTTGGCTGCAGGTTGCTGTAGAGTGGAAGGTGGTGTAGATTCTTTATAGAAATGGGTAACTGTGAACTCCTAGTCATCAATACTTGTGGCAGCAGGGGGATGGGTACACTGGCTC
The DNA here is from genome assembly GCF_000260355.1 of Condylura cristata. Taxonomy (NCBI): domain Eukaryota; kingdom Metazoa; phylum Chordata; class Mammalia; order Eulipotyphla; family Talpidae; genus Condylura; species Condylura cristata. The sequence goes on from NW_004567108.1 coordinate 39,861,339, forward strand.
TCCAGAAGTGCTGGGCAAAGCTCCAGCTGCAGAAGGCATGCTGTCATTTGTGGGAAAGGATAGCTACATGCACATACATGCTATTTTATGCCTGGGAACAGTGAACAGAGGCGCTTATGCTGGGCTCCATGAATACCTAAGGGCTTCATGGATAGAACTGTTATTTCAGAATCACTGGTTTCCTTTGTAATCCTCTATATCTTATTTGACATACTTCGGACATTATAGTGAGAGGGGCATCCAGAGTTTTCATCAGGCAGCTATGGGGTTCATGTAACACATACACAGATTAAAGAGGTGCAAGAAAGTGAGTGAGTGAAGGATGCGGGGGGCTGGTATCAGGAGTGGCAGACACATTTCTTCTTTGTATGTCCTTTTGTATTATTAGAATTTTTGCTTTGTGCATGGATTGTATTTTAATGAAATTGTATCTTAAAGAGAAACCTACTGCACCAAAGAGCCAGGGAAGAGAGAAGGGAGAAGCCCAGTTATGGGGGAAAGTGCCCCTCAAACAAACTGGATTTATCACAAGATCTTTTACTACTATTGTTTCCCATTTTTCCCCCCTTCTTATTTATGCCATTTCCCTGATTGCTTGCTCTCTTCTTCAAAAAGTCCTTTCTTATCTCTTGAACGCCTGCAATTGGTTTTGAGGCTGCTTTTGTACATTTGGATGGAACCCTGAATAATTATGTTTTACTAATTTTTGCCTAGCTCCTAATCAAATGATAACTAAAGTGTGGAATCATTTCTTTGCATATATGCACATACTTGCAAAATAAATTACCCTATTCTGCACTATATTTTTATGGGCAAAGTATGCCTTTAAATGAAGAAAATATTTCTGTAATGAGAATCAAATTTGAAGGTTGTTTCATGCTTAAGATTTTTTAAGGTTTTTAATCAGAAAAGATTTGAGGACACTTGATGCCTGCTTTATTCATGGTACACTTCTAAAAAGTCATGATTTACTAAATTCTATCTCTTGGGATTTTAAAATGAATGTGCACTCTCCACCACTTTTGTTGCCAAGGGAGCTCACATCTGCCCTGAAAACCTTCCTGTGGAGTGGAGTCAGCAGAGATAAATGAATGAGAGTACATGTGGTTCTGCAGTAATAGTGCAGCTTGGCTAAAGGGTGACATCATCTTTTTGCTGTCGTATCTGCCGTTCTAAATAGCAGTCAATTCAGCCTCACTAGAGAATGAGTTACAAAGAAAGCACACTGGTTAGGTGGGATAAAAAAGAAAAAAATGGAAAATAAAATGGAAAAAGAAGGTAACTTTGGATATATCCAGTCCATAGTAATTTTTATAAGGTTTTGATTCAATTATCACATTATAATTTGCCATCAATTTGGATTATGTGGAAAGAGACAAAGCTTCTTCACTAATGGCTGGTTTGCACATGTGCCACCAGAGTATAAATAGGGATGTTGGAATTGATTTTAGTTTTTAAAGGGCACATTTAAATGCTGGCAGATAAAATGCCTTTATCGGTTCAGTCTACTCACTGTGATCCTGCATGCCTCACTGGTAACACTTAAAGGAGTGTTTGTTGGGCTTTATTTGGATACCAGGAGAAGAATGTTGTTATCCTTCATGCTGATGAATTCTGGACACGACTTGTTTTTAGAAGGGGGAGGAGAAGTATGAATCTATCATATTTTTCTTTTTAAGTAACAGCTTAGTTCACATGCCAAAATCTAACTTCTGTTTGATAAATTTCTAAAGTGCAAACAAGACCCCTGATACCTTTCTGTCCCCTAATGTTTCTAGACATCAGACAAATTTCTGCAAAGGCATTGATAATGGCTAAGAGGGATAAATAAGTATTGCGGGTGGATCAAATCAAAGAATCAAATTTCAAAGTCAGATTAAGGAGTCATGAAAAGGAAGGAGAAGTGGAAATGAAGTAAAAAGAGAATTATAGAAATAAAAAGAGTGGTTGAATCTTAAAAAGAAGTCTTCTTCTGTTTGAATGAGGACTATAGGGCTTTCATTGCTGGCTCCCCACATGGTTGTATCTTTTTGACACAAGTCCCAAGATCAAGAGATCAGAAGGAATTTACACTTCAACAAATTAGTTGTAACAAAAATTTACTAAACGTCGGTAACATATTTAGTAGGCAATTGCATTGCCAAAGCACATTTCCATAAAATGCAGGTAAAATGATGTTTTCATAAACACCATTTTAACATATGATTTTATTTGCAGAAACTATATTCTTGGCCCAGGGAACAAATAGCTTATTGAAACAGTACTTTGCTAGTCTGGTTTAAAAAAATTCTATGATATAAAAAATTCTGTGGAACAGATTGGATTAGAAGTCCCTGAACAGGCATATCTGGTAATGAAAATGTTCTTTTTTTGTATAGTTTTATGTTTTAAAAGTATTAATATGCAAGGAACTCAGGCAAGAAAGAAGCAGGAATAATGCTTTATATTGAAATAGGCTTTATAATTTCTGAGATACTTAGATCTCACCAAAGACTGGTGGCAAAGATGGTCCGCATTTTATGGATGAAGAAGATGCTTCTCTGTGTGGAGGTTCCTCAAAATATTTAAAACTTAATCTATCACATGACCCAGTGATGCCACTTCTAGGAATCAACCCATAGAACAGAAAAACTCTGTCTTGAAAGGAAACTGCATTCCTATGTTTATTGCTGCACTATTTACAACAGCTAAGATAGGGAAACACCCCAGATGCCCCCAAACAGATGACTGGATCAAGAAGATGTGGTATACATATTCTTGGGGATTTTTTAAATCAGCAATTAAAAAGAACACATGCCATTTATGATAACATGGATGAACCTGGAAGGGACTATGCTAAGTGTGAAACAAGTCAGAAGGAAAAAGATAAATATTGAATGCTTTCACTTTTATGTAGTGTACGAGAAACTGAACAAAGGATCAGGAAAAAGATAAAATTTGCAAGCTAACCATAGATCTAAGTGAAGCAGGACAAGGGAAGGGTCAAACAGAGAAGGGAAGAGCACTAGGGATGTGGTGACGGACCCTTGTCCTATGGTGGTGGGAGAACCACGAGGACTACAGCTTTGGGGGAGAAATGAAATATTGTACAGAAATTAACAACGAAATAGAAAATAAATAAATAAAATGGGAAAAAGCAGATTGCAGCATCTATATCCAATTTAATTGCTCAAAAGTTAAAAACTCTCTGAAAACAAAACAAATCAAAAAGACACATGCTTCTAAGGATGTATTATATAAGTGACAGAAAATACAACTCAAACAGCTTAAGCAATGAAAGGTATATATTTCATTACTTCCCTCCCTGCTTGCCTTGTTTCTTCTTTACTCACAGAATTAAAAGTCCAAACAGGAGTTAAACTTTCAGTGTGACTTCAAGCACATGTCAATTCATGCCATTATATTCCAATTTCTCTTGACAGAATTTGCTCCATGGGGTGGCAAGATGGTTGTGAATAGCTCTAGGCTTCTATTCTCAGCTCTAAATGCAGTAGAATAAAAGAAAGTACCTCTTTTTCACAGTCCTAGCAAAATTGCAGAGATTATGTGTTATTGACCCTGGATGGGTCATATGTTCATTCCTGAATCAATCATTATTGAAAGATGTGGTTATTTGATTAGGCCAGACTGGAGACAAAAATCCATTCCTACTTTATTCAAAAGTAACAGAAGTACAACTCTGTATTGGGATTATTTTTTTAAAAAAAGATTTATTTTCTTATGTATACAAGAACTAGGCTATAGGCCACAGATGCGGGAGGTGAGAAGAGTCACCAGAGACAGAGTGGGAAGTGGAACAGACAGATTGACTGAAATACACTGTGAGGGCAGCAGTGGGTGGGACAGGAGAGGTCTATTGTGCCATGTGGGCCACTCCCCCCCCCTCCCCCCCCAGGCTGGGGATGAAGCTTGTGCTGCAATGGCTTCAGGTAGCTTCATAGTGCTTCATTTAACCTTGCGCTGCAAGGAGGGCCCTCAGTATTGGAATTCTGTAGTTCTTGTCACTCCAATCCAAAGAGCCAGTGATAGAATACTTGGACTTCCTTGCTGTGAGACTAGATAACTTAGTCCCTAAAGCAGGGGAGAGATCCTGCAGAGGGATGTTGTTTGGTGGAATGTTCTTTCTTTTTCTTTATGTCTTATCTGAAGTGCATGTAGGTGATGGGAATTGAGTAAAGCAGTTTTTTTTTTTTTTTTTTTTTCAAGACACCCAGGCTCTACCTAAGAATTGAGTGGTAGGTGTCTGGTCACACAGTCATCGACTTCACATTGAAGGTTCTTCTTCTTCTTTTTTTTTTTGAAGATTTATTTATTTATGCATATAGAACTGGGGTATTGGGGTATAGGCCAGAAGCTCAGGGGCAGTGGAGAGGATTCACCAGAGACAGAGTGGGGAGCAGAACAGGCAGATCGACTAGAGTACACTGCTGAGGGGAGCAGCAGGTGAGTCAGGAGAGGTCTGCTAGCTATGTGGGTCACCTGCCTGGCTGGGGATCGAACTCGCACGGAAGCAGCTGCGGCCAGCCTGTAGTGCTGCGTCTTACCCGTTTCGCCACCAGGCAGGGCCCTGAAGGTTTCTTCTTAACTGAAAGGAGAGACTCCAATAAGCCTCCTTGGCTCCTATGATACTTCTTTTATTCCACCCAGTCCTCAGGTTCTGATTTCAGCCTCGGCTGCTTGTTGAAGTCTTTCTTGACCTCCAAAGCATATAGCAGTTTTTTGTCATCTCAGTGGTGGTTATTGAATTAGCCTTCTGTAACACCTAGGCTATAGGAGGTGTTTGTTAGACTGGGGACTGTGGATCAACAAAGATGAATGAACAGATCCCAGTCTGCTTTAGATATGCTATTTGGGAGAATTGTCAAACCCATATTATCTTTACTACGGAATACAGTCTGTTCAACATTTCCAGGGAGACATCATTCCTTGTTATTTTCTATGTGAATGGTACCCTCTCGAGTTGTTCAACTTGGAGGGCAGTCTGATTGAATGTGAATCTAATATTGATATACTTTATTTTTGGCAGTTGGATTTAAAATGTTGAGAGTAAGGATTATATTTTGATAGTCTTTGTGTCTGTATGCAGTGTTTAGCATGCTGATTTTCCTTTAATCAAAATTCAAGAAATACCTAATTGAGTTATTGGAATCCTGGTGAGTTTATTAAGTTAACTTGTACATTGTTATGTTTATCAGCTGGATTGAGGGATTGGAAGGGAGGCTGGAACATCCATTTTGTAAAACTTTCCAGGTGATTTTCTTTAGAGCATTTAAAAATTTTTGCCTTAAGATTTTAGCATATGAAATCAGGAAACAGGTTGACTGACATGAAACTCTTCAATGTAGCACACCCAAGGAAGTGGTGTTAAAATTAAGACCTGTTAAAAGCTCTGTAAATAGAACGCAACTATAAAATTCCCCCAAAGAACAAACTCAACAAGAAATAAAATTCAAGGGAAAGATTTTGGTTAAATCATTATGTTTCAGTTACCTACTGCTGCATAACAAGTCCCTCCAAAGTGGCTGGCTTAAACAATGCTCATTTATTATTTCTCTTGAATCTGACTTTCTGCTGTAAATTCTGACCAGGCCAAGCTGGATTGTTTTGCAGCTTCATGCGGTGTAACTGTGGTAACAGATGTAACTCACTCATCAGCTGCATTTGGTTGGGGCTCAGCTGGAGTTGGAACATCCAAGAAGGCTTCTTATTGTCCAGAGCCTCTCTCTTTTGTGATGTCTTGTCATCTAGAGTTGAAACCTAATGGTACAGCATGATAGCTGGCTTTTCAGAGGAGAAAGCACAGTTGCTTGTTCTCTTACCTAGGCTTACAAACTTCAGGATTTGCTGCTGCTATGTACTGGATAAAACGAGCGACAGGTCAAGCCATATTCTAGGGGGAGGGAAAGGGAGTGTAGAATCCATACTTAGTGTGAAGTGTAGGGAGGGTGGGGCAGGATTTTAGTGACCACATTTGGGTACTTTTTACCACATGTTTTCATAATCCTATCTGGCACACAAAACAAGAAGGGCTATGTCTTTGGGGCACCTAAATTTAAGCCTAAATCAATTGCAGAATCCTGGTCATGATAAAGAGGGATTAAAAACTGATACATGCAATGACACAGATGCACCTAAAAATTTCGAGCTGAGTGAAGGACAACAGATGCAAAAGATCACAAATTGCATGATTCCATTTGTATGTAATGTTTAGAAAAGGTGAATCTACGGAGACGAAAAGTAGATTAGTGGTTGGGGCTAGAGGTAGGAAGGGAATTAAATGTAAGTGGGTGTGAAACATTTTATTGTGGTGATAAATGTTCTAAAAGTCACTTATGGTGATGGTTAAACAATATATAAATTTACTAAAAGTCATTGAATTATACATTTAGAAGGAATGAATATAATATATAAATTATACTTCAGTAAAATGTTTTGGAAAATATAGGATGATAGTCTTCCATTTAAGACTAGATAATTCAAATCTTCACAACTTAAGGCTAATTTCACCATAGGAATAAATGTAGAGGAGAGGGGCTAAATTATCAAATCACAGAAAGCCACACCTATTGTGGCCTATGTTTGCTTCAACTGCCTTTTGTTTTCCTAGACTTAAGTCTTTCACATGGTGCTCTCTCCTAATTTAACAATAGGGCATATATATATTTTTAAAGATTTATTTTATTTATGTATACAGTAACTGGGGTACAGGCCAGAGGTGCAGGGGTGAGAGGATTCATCAGAGACAGAGTGGGGAACAGAACAGGCAGATTGACGAAGTACACTGCTGTGGGGAGCAGTGGGTGGGTCAGGAGAGGTCTGCTGCACCGTGTGGGTCGGCTCCCTGGTGGTGATTGAACTCTTGCTGCAGTGGCTGCCAATAGCTTCATAGTGCTGTGCTTTAACCCCTCCCACCATCAGGAAGAAGCCCCAACAGGGCATATTGAGGCTGTTATCTGGCTTTCTGCCATAACTCTGATGGTATCTAACTTTGAGTTTGAGCTACTGATTTTCCTGTATGCTTTTTAGTAATAGGCTATCACTTTAATGAACACCTGGATGCACTGTTATACAGTATTCAAAAGATTTTAACTTTAGCAATGTCAACTTATATTTTTTATTATTTTTGGTAGCTATTTTAAGTACTCTCCCCACCCCCGTTTTTAAGGTATCATTGGCTTATAACACTATACATGATTTAGGCGAATAAAGTCATACCTTGGGGCCTCCCTGGTGACACAAGGGGAGTTGACCCACATGGCACAGCAGACCTCTCCTGTCTTGCCCACTGCTCCCCTCAGCAGTGTATTTCAGTCGATCTGCCTGTTCAGTTCCTCACTCTATCTCTGGTGAATTCTCTCACTCCCCATACTTCTGGCCTGTACCACAGTTATTGTATGCACAAATACACAAATCTTTAAAAAAAATAACAAGGTTACACTTCTTCAGATGTATGTCATTACCCCAACCCCATCACTCAAGCGCCCACAGTCCTATACCATAGTTCATTTTGCCCTCTTTCTCCTTTGTTCTCACCCCTTCCTTCCTCCCAATGTAATAGCCTTAGTTCTGCAGTCATATTTCTTCTTTTTAAAACTATATTTATTTATTTATTTTATATCATTCTTCATTTTGTGCAGTTTCATCTCAGTTGTAATCCCTGTGGGCTTCCCCCCACCAGTTCACCCATGTGCTGTCACCATAGTCCCGTGTGCTCTTCCCCTCTCCACTCCTGTAGAATGTCTCTGGTTTATAGTCGTTTGTCTTTACTTTATTACAACTGCTTTTTTCTTTTTTCCTAATCCCTTATGCTCCTGCTATGAGTGAAACCATCCTGTATTTTTCTTTTTCTTTCTGGCTTATTTCACCAAGCATGATCCCTTTCAGTTCCATACATGTTGCCACAAAAGGCATGAGTTTTTCTTTTTTGATTGCTGAGCAATATTGTGTTGTGTATATGTACCATATCTTCTTGATCCAGTCATCTATTTTTGGGCATTTGGGTTGATTCCTCATCTTCCTTATTGTAAATAGAGCTGCGATAAGCATAGGGGTGCAGGTGTCCTTTTGGATTAATGTTTTTGTGTCCTTTGGATAGATACCTAGGAGTGGGATTGCTGGGTCATAGGGAAGCTCCATGTTTAGCAGTTTGAGGAACCTCCAAACAGCTTTCCATAGTGGTTGGGCTAGTTTGCATTCCACCAGCAGTGCAGGAAATTTCCCTTTTCTCTATATCCTTGCCAACATTTGTTATTGCTAGTTGTTTTAATATGTGCCATTCTCACTGGTGTGAGATGGTGGTTTTGATTCGCATTCCCCTTATTACAAGTGATGCTGAACATTTTTTCATATGCTTGTTGCCCATCTGCATTTCCTCTTTGTAGAAATATCTTTTTAGCTCTTCTCCCATTTTTTGATGGGGTTGTTCCCTTTATTTTTGTTGAGTTTCATCAGCTCTTTGTATATCTTTGTGACCAATCCTTTGTCATTAGTATTGTGTGCAAAAATTTTCTCCAAATTAGTGGGATGTCTCTTTGTTTTGTGTAATGTCTCTCTTTTTAATTTGATGTATTCCGAACTGTTTATCTTTTCCTTCACTATCCTTACTTTGGGTGATGTATCTTTAAGGTGTATGTCATGTAGTGTTTTGCCAACATTTTCTTCTAGATATTTTATGGCTTCGGGTCTTACATCTAGTTCTTTAATCCATTTTGAGTTGGTTTTTGTGCACGGTGCGAGATAGTGATCTAGTTTCATTTTTTTTTTTTTTGCACGTAGCAGCCCAGTTTTTCCTGCACCATTTGTTGAACAAACTTTCTTTGTTCCATTGCATATTCTTTGCTCCTTTGTCAAAGATTAACTGTCCATAAAACTGTGGGTTTATATCTGGGTTTTCTATCTGAATCCATTGGTCTGTATGTCTATTCTTATTCCAGTACCATCTGCCATCATATTTCTAGGGTTTATTTTGGTTTAGTTTTGTGAGTTCTTTTTGTTTGCTTGTTTGTTTTCTCTGTATTCCACATATGAGTGAAATCATCTGTTATTCGTCTTTCTCCTGACTTATTTCACTTAGCATCATCTCCTCCAGTTCCATTCATGTTGTGGTAAATGGCAAAAATTCATCCCTTTTTAAAAAAATAGCTAAGTAGTATTCCAATGTATATACACCACATCTTCTCAATCCACTGTTCTGTTGGATTAGTATGTTTGTCATAGCTTAGGAAATCTTTGGGTTTGATTGTGGGTGTGATAATTATGTTCACTAAAGAATCTACACATTGATATATTATCGTTTTCTAACATAGTGTCCAGCTTGGTTTAAAACACACACACACACACACACACACACACATAAATACACACACCTTTATGGAACATAGTCTTTAGGTGCCTTTGTTTTCTCAGCTATAAATGGTAAGAATGGTAATTAAGGCTAAGAGCAGTGATTATGTCATAGTGCTTTTGTTGTGAAGATTATGAGTTATTAAATGTAAAGTGATTGGCCCAGTGGACACAGAATACACTGCACAAGTGTTTATTATTAGATTATTCAACAGCATGGACTCACTTTCTCACTCCCCCTTTAGAGGGAGCCTGCAGCCTTCCCTTTGCCACTGTGCTCATTGGACTGATCTCACTGATTTGTCTCAGTCCAGGAGGCTTCTGAGTTGCTTTTATACTTTCTTTTCACAATGCCAGTTAAATTTCTCATCATATTTTCTTTCAAGTCAATATATGTCATTGTTATCAGTACTATTTTAAGACTGCCATGTTTATCTTATAGTGTATAGACCATTATGAAGACGAAGAGTTAGATAATATAAAAATGGAGAATATTGGGTCAATTGAAACAAAACTGTCAAATTATACATCAAACCAAACTGTCTAAATTGTAGTACAAAATTGCCTTAGGCTGATCATTTAATTGGTAAAAAAGCTTACGGCAAAGAATTTATGATGACTCTACAAAACACAGTGATCCAATATGATTGGTAGCTTTATAAAAAGGGTGTGCATATCTCTAGAGATATGCACACTTGGAGAACACCAGGTAAACATCAGGACTTAACTCAGGGTGATATATTTACAAACTAAGAAAGGCTAATGACTGCCTGCAAACCAGGAAGCCAGGGAAGAGGCCCGGAACAGATTCTTCTCATGCTGGCACTGGGAACCAGCCCTGCTGACACCCCATCTCTGGTTTTTAGCTTCTAGAACTGTGAGATGACAATTTGCTTACATCACTCAGTTTGCAGTACCATAGCAAACTAATACAGCAGCCCTAGCAAACTAATACAATTGGTAAAGTAAGAAAACAGACAAATGGCATTTACTTTGGATTTTGATCAAATACTTTCAAAGTGTTGTATCATGTGGTTTTCATAAAGACTCAGAAAGGTAGTTATAAATATTGCTGGACCTAAGAGGAAATGAAGGCCCAGAAACTTAGCAAGGACGCCACAGCTCTTTCTTTAGTTGACCGAGGAGGAAGATCTGACTCCTACTCTGGTCCTCTTGTGTTAGTGGTAGTTTTGGGGAACTAAAGGCAGGATTAACAGAGATGCTCTTGATCTAGGAGTTGAAGTAGGTCATAAGAGTTAACATCTGTTCATCTCTATGTGTCAGACACTGTTTAAGGCTTTACAAGTTAACCAACCACTTATTTGCTCCTCATAACAATTTATGAAATAAGTGCTATTGTTATTTCTATTTCATAAAATAAAGGTGAGACAGATGGTATAACTACGGTAAGGTTCTAATCATGTGAATGAGTTCCTAGGAGAGGATTAGGAATTTGTTGAATTTCTTTCTCTGATGATTTTAACGTATTTTCATCTAGAATACAGATATCATATATCTATTATGAGGAAAATATTCATGAGAATTTACCACAATAGCAGATAAATTATTTTAATATTTCCATGTTGTCTTTTAGAAGTTTTATAGTTGATGTCATGCCAGAAGACTTTCTCCTGTTTTAATCTATTACCCCTGTGATCATTTGTTTATTTATTTTTTAAAGATTTACTTTATCTCTGCATACAAGAACTGGGGGTGTAGGCTAGAAGTGCATGGGATGAGAGAATACATTAGAGACAGCAGAGTGGGTAGCAGAACAGGCAGAATCACTGAATACGCTGCTGAGGGGAGCATGGGGTTAGACAGGAGAGGTCTGCTGTGCCACGTGGGGTAGCTTCCTGGCTGGGCATTGGACCCATGCTGCAGTGGCTACAGATAACTTCATCATGCTGAGATTTAACCCCCTGGGCCACCAGGGAGCCCTACCTCCTGTGATCATTTAATTAAAACCTTCCGATACTCTCATTAAGCTTTAGAAGCCCTTCTTTTTGGAAGAATTTAAGAGCAAACTGGCTAAAGTTTGAGGAAAAGGTCAACATGACTTTTTAGGTTACCTGAAATTCTATGTTTCTGGGCTTTGATGTTTAATTAGCAAACATCAATGATGTTTGTTGAACAAGTAGTTACTATTACTGTAACTCAAATGGTTGTAAAACAATCATTCATGGGTACTGTGGGTCAGTTCAGAATGGGGCCGCCAGCGTGGTGGGCACGGTTTATCTCTGCCCCGTCACATCTGAGGTTGCAGCTGGGTGGACATGAACATTATGACTGGATGTTTGTCTGAAATCGTCCACAGTCTTTTCATTCATGTTTACTGGTTGATGCTCACTGTTGACAGAGACCTTGGCTGGAACACTGAGAGCTGGTTTCTTTGTTCTTGAATTTCCCCACATCATCGTATTTAGGTTCCAAGAGCAAGTGTTCCAACAGAACCTGGAGGAAGCTGTGAGCCTATTATGAACTTGTTTTGGAAGTTCGCAGTGTCACTTCTAACATGAGGAGTAAGCCCCTCCCAGATGCAAGGCTGGGAACTTAGACCCCATATCTAGAGGTGGGGAGATTTTAAGCATCGCACTGAGTGCTTGTGGGATGGGACAGGACTTACTGTTGAGGCTAGCTTTGAAAAATAAAATCAGCCCTCCCTGGTGGCGTTGCGGGCTAAAGCGCAGCACTGCAAACAAGCAAGCCGCAGCCACTTCAGTGCGAGTGCGACCCCCAGCCCCAGAGGTGTTCCACATGACGAGGCAGACCTCTCCTGACCCACCCGCTGCTCCCCTCAGCAGTGTTCTACCATTTCTGCTCCTTACTCTGTCTCTGGTGAATCCTCTCACCCCCCTGCACCTCTGGCCTCTACCCCATTTCTGTATGAACGAATAAATAAATCTTTAAAAAACAATCTGCCACAAGGTCCTTGAAGTACAGCTTGCTGTCTTTTGTGGTTGCTTTCAGTTTGATTTTACAGCTCTTGGAATAAATATACTTAGAAAATGTAACTATACTTCTCCTTTCTTTAGATTTTAAAAATGTGACTTGTTTGATATGTTTTGCCCCTAATGAATAGCTGTTGAAACAATAAACTAATCCCGATTTTACCACCAACTTTATGATTTTGGACAAGTAATCTTTCTTGCCCTCAGTCTCTGAATTTGCATGATAACAAAAACTACTTTGTTGGGATTTTGTTAGGGCTAAATATCGTAAAACAGTTAGTTTGAGGTCTGGTTCATATGAATACTTCATAAAATATAGTGCTATTGTTGTCATCACTGTAACTTGTATACTTTTTTCCTCCTGTAGCAGTTGTAAGTGGTATCTTGATCTGGCAATTTCATTAAAAAAAATCTTAGTGTCAGATTGTTTTAAAAGCTCAAACTAAATGGAAGATGCAGGATAATAAAAAGATGATTTAAAAGGATGGCAGGTGAATTTAACTGGAACTTCAAGAATAATATGTTTATTTGGTCTTATGAGGGTTCTTGAAAAACCCAAATGGGAAGGAAGTCCAATGAATCTTAGAGAAATGGGGTCTTTGAAGAGTTGACTTTATACTGAAATCCTCCGTGGTACCATCTGCAGCTCCCAACCCATTCTCCATCTCCTTCCTCTTGGACATCCAGACACATCCTGTACCCTTCCTGCACTCTTGTCATGCCCTTGTTATAATAAAGCGGTCTCCCCAGTCTCCACTTGCATGTCTTTTCAGAACCATCTAGATTTCATCTTCTGCACTTTCTTGGAGCAAAACTTTGCCTATTCCAGGACTTATAAGAAATGAGAGGACATTTATCATGTTTTTTAAATAGGTGTGGAAAAGCCATCGGTCCCAGAGGGAAAGTCTCACATTGTGGAGTCTTAACAGGTCTGCTCTTTCTTGCCCCACCTCCACCTGTCCCTCACTCTTGATCTCCTTCAGGTCGGCACTCCAAAACCCAAACTTGATTTGCCCCAGGAATGCAATTTACCAGTCACAGAGAGTAGTAAGTAAAGTAAAAAAGAAAATTAAATAGAGAAGGAATTCAGGAGAATCAAAACAAAATACTCACATATATGAAGCTTAATGCTATTTTTCACCATGGAAATACAGTCTGACTGGACCATGTTGAAATATGTTTTATTGATGATACCCCACTCCACCCTGAGACCAGCACTATGATGTACTATTATTATATCTCTATTTTACAGATATAAGGAGGAGACTGAGGCACAAAGAAATAAGGTGGCTAAAGTTATTTAATGCCATGATGCCTAATGACAGAACTTGCACCTTTAACTATTATCTCACACTATGTAATTGAAAACTGTGTTCTCTTTCCTGTTACTGGGATAAGAATTTTTCAGACTCATATGGTCTTACGAAAGAGTTGTATATGTTCTGTGACCTTTAGGAATCTCTTCATTTTTTAGAGGCATGTGTTTGTGGTCTCTACAGATAAATTGATGCTCCCCAATTTTGCCTTTTCAGAATATTTTTTATAGTCTCACTTAAATATTCTAATAGATTAATAACCAATGTGAAAAAAATTACAAGTGAATCAATATACCATAAAAGATGTTCACTAGGAAGATAGGACCTCCCTAGGTTTTGGGCAATTATTTCATGATATTTCTGATAAATGATTTCATTTGGGCCATTTCAGTGTTCAGTGGTCTTCATATTGTTACTCATTGTTGATTATAGGATGCTATGCCTAGTTGGAATCTACTCTTTTTGACCAACAAATGTGAATTAAAATCAATAGAAATGTCATTAGTATTCCAATATCATGAAAGATAATATGGCCATTCCTCATGCATCCAGTTTATTAAAATTTGCTAAAGTGTGAAATATGTAGGACAAGTAATGATGTTTTAATCTTTCACCAAGGTAACAATTGAAAGCTGATTGATTTCATTCAGTAATTATAAAATCAGAATGATGGAAGATTGTAATCAAGTGGGATTCATTCTCCTACTTTGTCACTCCTCCATGCAAGATAAAATTCTCATTTGCATCATCTCTTTTATCTGAAAAGAAATCAAACTTTATTTGCTTCAGTAAATCCAGGAGATAGATAATAGCCTTTTCTGGCTCTGGCGGGGATGGTGAGGAGGCCACTGCTTACAGAGAGCAGAGAAGATCTGAAGTCTAGGTTTTCTTGATGAGAAGGGCCAACTGTGCTGGGATCTGAATATTCAAACTATGACAAATTATGCTAATCTTCTGTATGGCCTACAGAGTGAGGGAAGGGCTTGTATATTATGATCTTGCTCTTCTTGGCTTCCTCATGAGAACTCTGGGTAATCATTGCTGACCAAATATTATAGTCCTGCTTTCAATTCATGCCACTTCTAGATTGCTTGTTCCAAAAAGATTGGCAAGAAATTTTAATTTTCTTGCGTTGAAGATAAAAGAGAGTTGCTACTGGCTGTGAATCTATAGTTGTAAGGTTGGGTGTAACAGCGAGGTGGAATGGCGCAGTGGGGGAAGGGAAAAGGGATAGGCTGGGATTCATGCTGTTAGGTCCAATGCTAGACATATAAACTCATCAAGAGGAGGTGATTAGTAGACTCAGTAGGTGTCTACAATTTTAATGACTCATATCATGGACTTGGTTGGTACCTTTAACATGCCAGCATTTAAGAATTTGGAGAGTAGATCATACCTTAATCATCATTGTTTCATCAACTGAACATAAGACAGCTTGGGAACAATACATTCTTACTGGAAAAATTAAAGTTCCTCAGGGAAGTCTTTCTTCATTGGGCATGATGCCTTCCTGCACCAGCCCTCCATTAGATCAGGGATCCTGATTTATATGCTGTCATACAACTCTGTGCTTTTCCTTAATAGTACTTTTCACTTTTGATCATATTTGTGAGCCTATTTGAATAATTTCTGCCTTCTCACTATTAGACTGAAAGCTTTGTGAGGGCTGGGGCTTCTGTGTGTGTGTGTGTTGTATAGGTGCATGTTTTTTCTCCAACATTGTACTTTGACTATGGTTGAATAAATGTTTTTGTCATCTGCCCACAATTCTTTTCTCTCTCAAGGAACCCAACCTGCATAAGAACTTGCAAGCCTTGTTAGAAAGTCTTTTACTAGTTGACTCAAAAAATATGTCCATCTGCCCCTTGGATCTTTTAGTTTTTACTCTTCCAGCCCTGCTGATTAAATATCTGCAGTGCCAGGTTATAAACCATTTGTGAGTGACCTATAATACATCACTAAAGTTAGTCCAGATGTAGTTCTATTCTCAAAGGACATGGAGACTCTAAAAACTTAAAAAAAATATATAGTTGAAGATGGTAAAACTGGGACTTAATGTCTTCCTATGGTTCTGGGAATTAGGAGAGAACATTGGGGTAATTCTACTCTTTGCTATACAAACATCTACTTTTATTGTTTTGTTACAGTTGCTGACCTTCCAACAGATTTTCTGTGGGCAGAAGAACATTGTGAAAGGATCATTATTTTTGGAATCAGACAGACCTGAATTTGAGTCCCAGCTCTAAGAGTTACTAGCTAAGAGGCTTCTGTTAACTTGGGAAAATAATGCTTATTTGCAGGATCGTCCTGGACTAGAGGTAGTATACTTATAGTACCTAATACAGTGCCTGATATAACAGTTAAATATGAAGTAGGTTATTGGAAATTTATTGCCAAATTTCAAAAAGTTGATGGTTACAGAACCCAGATAATTTGCTTTAAACTTACTTGTGCTTTGGAGACATGGGCATAGCCCTGTTAGACTCTGCAGACAGACATATTTTTCAGGATGTTGGAGAGAAAGTTTGCTGCTCAGGAACATAAGGCATTGACTCTATGTCCACTGTCTAAGTTGTGGCTTTGCTGGTGAATCTACCATAGGCTCAGAAGAGCTCAGCATGAGGACACATCCCTTTTAATGGAGATACATAGATGATTAGTATAAGCTCTGATATGCTAGTTGGATATGGCATTTCTTGATATGGCAACATTAGGCCTGAGTTTAAAAGGGTACTACTTTGGCAAGGCTTTTTTTAACTATTAGAAATCCCAATACATTTAAAGTGAAACAAATAGATATTAAATGTTACATTTTAACCAATTTTTTTCTTGAAAACATGAAATCATATCTAAGAACATTATTTATATAGTATATGTATATAAATTTACATTCAAATAGTACCTGTATGCAAACCACAGCAGAGAATAAATAAGAAAGTAGTAATTCCAAAAGAGAAAATGAAAACAAGGAACATGAGGTAATACTTTCTACTGCATAAAGTTTTGCAACTTTGAACTTTCCATTCCAAACTTGTAGTTTGGCAAGAATTTGATTTTTTTTTTTTAAACTCGTGGTAGGATCCATGCTTATTTGAGGAATGTCTGTGTCAACTGCCAGCTCTATAGAGAAAACCCAGACCAGAATATTATAGATTATTCAGTTGTGGATGGAACTTTCCTTAGGTTAAGAAACGTTGGCTAAAACAACTGAGAACATAAAGCAGGTGTTGTGAGGTGCTCTGGCTCCTCTCAGCCTCTGGCAGCATTGGGCTCCATTAGCTGAGTGGTTCTCATGCTGGTCTCACATAGAATTGTGAGGAGTAGCTAGAAAAGGTTGACATCAGGATGTCCCTCCCCAACCAAATGAATACAAAAATTTTAGGAAAGGGACCCAAACCTTAAAGCAAAACAAAACAAATGCTGGGTGATTGAATGTCCCCAAGTTGAAGATTACTGTTGGGCCAAGTTCCTCAATACTCATCACTACTATGAAATCTCAAGAGCTTACATGTGGGGCAGCAGCATGTAGAAGAGTGACTGAGACTTAGCGAGCTTATACCTTCACTTTGGTGTGTTTGGTTGAAGGCACTGATTTAGGAATTAGGCTTTTGCTGAGATGGCCTGGAAAAAAGCTCATTCTTTTCCAACTAATAAAATCCCTTAGGAGGTGAGGTGATGGGTTCTGGGAATGGGATGTCAAGATGTGTGCTTTTAAATGCTGAGTTTTTAGGAAATGCTCTCCTTTAGTGTCTCCTGGGTCCTGGTGGTTTGGCAGCTTTACATCCAGCACTTAGCTGCCCTTCCCACAGGGATCCTCCCTCTGATCCCAGAATGCTGAGGATGGTTTTATTAACAAAGGCAGCTTTGCAAACCAGCACCTATGATGAGCTGCTGGATTGTCAGCCAGCAGGTGAGGACTGACTGTTAGATACCCATTTATTGAGTGTTAACTGAGCAAAGGCGATCATCTCATTGTCTCCATGAAGTAGTCGTGATCACAGCTTGCTAGAATGAGAGGGGTGCCAGAGCCATGTTTGGTCATTCCTCTCAGTGGGGAGATTGAGTACCAGAGACTAACCCCAGAGCACAAGTGAGGCAGTGAGTTATGAAGTGGCTGGTTCATAGTTTAGACCTTTATAAATATAAGGTTAGGGCTTTTCCCATATTATATTACTATCTTCCTTTATTTCTTTTTCCCTGCCTTTTTCTCTTTCTCTCTCTCTTTTTTTTTCCTTCCCGGCTTCTTTTTACTCCAAGTGTATTAGAGTTCTGTGGAGAAACAGAAGCAATAGGAGATATAACTGTATCCTTATCTATATCTGGTTTATCATAAGGTGTTAATTCATGTGATTGTGGAGGCTGAGAAGTCACATAATCTTTTGTCTGCAAGCTGGAGACCCAGGAAGGCCAGTGGTATCATTTGAAGACCTGACAGCTGCAGATTCTAGTCTGTGTCTGGAGACCTGAGAACCAGGAGTGCCATGGGCAGGAGAAGATGGCTGTCCCCCTTCAAGTAGTCAAGCAGAGGAGATG
The DNA here is from genome assembly GCF_000260355.1 of Condylura cristata. Taxonomy (NCBI): domain Eukaryota; kingdom Metazoa; phylum Chordata; class Mammalia; order Eulipotyphla; family Talpidae; genus Condylura; species Condylura cristata. The sequence goes on from NW_004567108.1 coordinate 39,879,481, forward strand.
AGCCTTTCTCTTCTTTCTTCTGTTCATGCTCACCATGAACTGGATGATTCCTTCTGCCATTAGGGAGGGTCATCTGCTTTGCTGAGTTTAGCAAATCAAATGCTAATCTCTTCTTGGAACATTGGCACAGACACAGCCAATAACAGTGTTTAACCACATAGCTGGGTGTCCTGTTGTCTGGTCAAGTTGACACAAAAAGTTTAGCCATCATACCATCTTTTCCTATTTCCACCATTATTCTTTTTTGTTTTGTCATCTAGGTAAGGTGGTATGACATAAAGCCTTTGTTTTACATTAACTGAGGCATGTGGATTGGTGAAGACTGGTAATTCTTAGGCTCAGGTAATAGTTTTAGTGAATAAGGTAGTTGCTAATGTTTGTGAGTTATAGTTCAAAAGTACAAAAAATTAGGTCAAAAGTAGAAAAAAATTAATAGAAAACCAGTGAAAAGGAAACTCAAAGTCAAACATTTCTGAACTCCGTCTCAGAGGCAGATGCTGTGAAGTGAAGGGGGAGTGAGGCCACTGTTCACAGATGGGACTAGAAGATGTTGGACAACTAGATTGGAATGTGAAAACTCATTTGAAGAAAACTTCTTGTGGCATCTCAGCAGGAGGACATTTTTATCAACAGGATAGTTATTGTCTGCCTGGTTGGAATTTTTCATTTTCTGCATCATTCTATTTGAAATCATGGGGATTTGACCAGAGGGCATTTCTTTCCATTTGTGGGATATTTTATATTTGGGATAATAGCTTCTTTCCACATTTTAGGATGTAAAAATGTGTTACAGCATTATGTATTTTTCTCTCAGATATTATTCTACCAATTCCTATAAAAGTAGAAAAGACTTTGATGTAAATGTGTTTTTGTGTAGTCTCTTTTCTGTTTTCTTAACCTTCCTGGAATAAGTGATTATCATAGAATTCTCTAGGGGGCCAAAATTTGCATTCTAAGTTTGGGGAAAAATGCCCCTGCTTAAAGTTCTTGCTAACAGGTCATTTTAATGGACACAAACTTATTTTTGTTGCCCAGCATCTTTTCAACCTCTGTGAAATCATTTCTTTCACATTTACATCACATAGTTAAGTGAAGCCAGCCTTGCTCCCAGGGACTGAGCCTATGACCCAGACCTAAGTCAATGTGCATGAAATATCCTTCTGCCTCTGTCTGTTGGTTTGAGATTGGTACAGAGCCAATGAGGTTATTGAAAGGGAAATATGGGAAGTTTTACCATTTGGACTTAAAAGGGCATGAGCTGTCTCTGTCAGTCTTAAAGGGAAGGTCACATAGTAGATGAAATGTGATAAGGAACAGAACATGTTTGCTTATACTCAGAGAAGGCTTAATGAACTGGGCAGCATTTGGGGGTAAATTAGTAAAGGTAAATGCTGTGAATAGACTATAGTCCCCCAAAAGTTATATTGAAGTCCTAATCCTGGGTACATGAGAAAGTGACCACACTCAGAAATAAGGTCTTTGCAGAGGTTATGAAGATGTAAGTAAAGATGATATATAGGAATAAGGGGAACTTCAATCCAGCTGATTGGTGTCCTGATAACAAGAGGAAATGCAGAGACACAGATGCATATGGGGGAAAAAAAGCTGCGTGACCGTCAGGGCAGGGGCATTCCCACAAGCCAGGGGGCACCAACGCCTGCTGATAAACCGCCAGTTAGGAGGAGGCAAAGCAGTTCCCTCCCTGGGAACTTTCAGGGAGCATGGCCTTGCTGACACCTTGTTCTCAGACTTCCAGCCTCCAGAACTGTTCTTGATAGCCATCCAGTTTGTGGTACTTAGTTGTGGAAGCCCTAGGAAACTAGTAAATTAAGTATATAGAGAAGTTAGTGTGAAAAAAGGGAACTTTCTTTTTAACTCCAGGGAAAATAAAACTTGTTGAGGAAAGAAAAGGTAAATATGGTATACCACATGTTATTTAATTTAGTCATCAGAATACCATAAATGTTAATTATTAATTTCACCAGAATTCTAATATACTTGGAAGATACAGTGTGATGGGATTGTACGTGTGTGTAAACATGTTTGAAATCCCTTCCATAGTGTAGTCAGTATTGGTGCCAAAAATGAAATATCCTAAAGAACAACATACACATGTTATTTAGAACTATGGAGGTAAATAGTAAAAGGTTCTGTTAAAATATCTGAAAGTCGCTGCTTCTTGGCTGTAAGGAACAGGAGATGAGGACTGCTGGGCCTGCGGGTTTTAGGAACAAGACCTGTAGAACAATTTGACTCTTCAACAACAAGCTTCATATGAGGGAAAAATACTTAAAAAGAAAAGGAAAAATTGAACCTCTGAATCCAATTACTAGCAGAACTAATGAATGTGCTGATCTTGGACAAAAGAGGCGAAGACATTTATTTGGGGGGGCTAGTTACTCACAGATCTATTTCCTGGGCAGTAGGTGGATGGTCAGAGTTCCTCCATAAATTCATCCTATTTCCCCTTGTTCCATAGTCAGATTCTGCTTTTATAAAAGAATGAGAGCCTCCACTGCCCTAATTTTGTAATTAGTTTTAAACCATAAAGGGGTCTTCCCTGAAATCTAAAGGAAATTCTAAAGATGAATGAGGGGCACGTATGTTTCCTTTGGGTGGGAGTCACAAGCACTTTCTCATGCCACTGGAGTTCGGAGTCACGTTTATTCTCGCCTAGTAACTGGGAATTGAGTCTAGTTGGCCTTAAGGCAGATGTCCTCTCTGCCAAGCTCCAGGCCCTTATTTCTTTCTGATGAGCGGCGGCTTCCTACCTGCACTGCTGCTTTCTACCATCAGAGGGCAGTGGGGCCTCAGAATGTAGGGAAGGAGGGGGGAAAGCTGCTTAGCACCTGGGGAGTGGGCGAAAATGTCTCACAGTGTTTGCACTTAAAGCATCTCAGTAGCTAGATACTGCATCAGTACAAATGATGCGGTTTCTTCCAAATTTTGTGCCAATTCAAAAAGGGAGGAAGTTAGATCTTAATGCACTTGCCATGGCTATCTATTTCACTATGAGCCAGGAATTTATTAAGGAAAATGAAGAGAATTGCAAGAATAAGTTTAGATTGGCACTTCCCCATTTTCTTACTTGTAGAATGGATTTGGTTCTTGTTCTGAAAGAACAAGCGGTGTCAGCTGGAACACCGCTCTGCTTTCTTCCTTATTATTCTAAAATAGATGTGCTTCTCACACGCCTGGATAGGCCAGTTAGCCCTGATTTGTATCTGAGGGACAAATCTGGCTTATTAGCTCCATTATTTGTAAACTGCTAACCTGGTTCCCAGTGCTGTTGCAACGCTATCTTGATAGGTTGCTGCGAAAATGTGAAGATGTCTGTCAAGCAGGAAAAATTATGTAAAAATGAGGTGGTATAGAAAATGGGATCGACAAAATGTAATAAACTCCTCCTGGGCTGAAGAGCAGAGCTGCATATGTAATGAAGTACTTTAGGATTACGTCACCTTTTATATAACATCTGGCAGTGACTTTTATTTCAGAGTTAATTTGAAGAAGCCAGGCTCTTTTCTTTTCCCCACCCCAAGACTGCCTTTATCTGAAAGAAGAAAGAAAGAACTGTTACATTTTGCATGCAAAGAACACCAGAGTATTTAGATTACTCCCTTAGGTAATGGAGAAAGAAAAAAGAAATTGAAAAAGGTCAGGTGAATACTGCAGAAAGAATGAAGAGGTTGGTGTGATTCTTAGTGAAATTGGACCAATCTAAGCAGCCAGCCAGGTAATTTGGGTGACTCTACCCATCCCCCTTCACTCTTCTGCCTCTAGAGAACTGATCCAAGAATACTATGGGTAGTTTTTCCTTAAAATTTTGATCTGAAGTGAGAAGTTGAGAAAATTATTGAGATAATTTAGGAAATCCCTAACATTTCTTACTTTGGCCCCTGAGAACAAAGCTTTCCCTCCAGTTAACATCTAACTAGGGGAAATATCCAGACTTTTGGATCTGTTACAATAGATAATTCAGGTGGTCAATTTGCCATTTAAATTTGTCTCTGTAGACAGTAGTGAAAAGTACTCAGTGGATCCTCACTCCTTTGGAATCAGGAACTCAGGAGGTGAGAAAACTTCCTTTTTACCCTCCCCCCTTCTCCTTCTTTTGGCTTCTCTGTTCTTGCTCACCTATGCATGACCTAGACCTTGCTGAACCATGTTTTATGGCCTCATTGTCCTCCTGCATAAAATTGTTTTTAAGTATTCCATTCTTGCCTCAACCCTGGAAATGCCCTTCTCTGAGTTTTGAGGCCATGTCTACAATTCCGAAGAGGTGATGTCTTACTTTTGTGCCTAATGGCTTTTCAACAATGTGTTTGAAAGTTAGTTGGATGTTTGAAAGTTAAACAATAGATCTGCATGTTGTAAGGAAGAATTTGTTCTCAGGGAACTAAAGTATATGATGAAATCCCTAATTATGGTTTCTGACAGTGCCACCTCCCTCAGGCCTTGGCACCCTGTGGGTGGGTGAGAACAGGCACATGGACTGGTGTGGGTGGTAACTGCCAGTCGTTGTGGGATGGGGGAAGTTAATCCAGGAATTTCTCCTTCTAAGACTTAATTTTCATTCTCTCAGCCAAGCTTGAAAGGGCAAGGGCTGGAGTAAGAGGATCTGTTTCTCATTCTACCTCCAAGAGTAACCACATATGATCCCCATGAAGTGGTGGTGGACATTGGTAGAAATGGGTTTGGTGGTACATTGGAGTGGTTGGGGATGGTGAAAGGACACTTTCAGGACCTGTGGTCCAGTCTCCATGGCTCATGATTCCTAGAGTCCTCCGTGGCAGGAACTGACCCGAAAAACTTGGCCATGTAGATTAATTTCTAGCATCTCTATAGAAGAAATTCTTCTGTTGTTTCAACTTGGAACTGTCCCCTGCTGCCACTGGTGTGAATGCCTGGCATGGACAGTTCTATATTATTCTAAGTCAATTTAGGGAAAAACAAATGTCAAGTAAGGTAGATTTGAATACATCAGTGTTTATTATTTGATAGTAGGGATCCTAGTCATATGTTGCTGCAGAACATACTTCTTGAAAACCTCGAGTCTTAAAACAACCTTTCATACTATCTCATAATATTGTTGTGGACTAGGAATTTGGGTATTGCTTGGCTGGGTGAGTCATCTGCTCCACAATGCTTTGCCAGAGGTCACATGATACTCTTTAGCTGATGATTGGTATGGGATGAAGAATCCAAGATGGCTTTACCCACATGTCTGGTGCTTTGGCAAGAGTGGCTTTAAGCCCCTTTTTTTCCTTCATGTTGTTTTTAGGGCATCTTCACATGCATTCGTTAGGAGGGCATTTGGAATTTTATGTAGTGATTTTCTTAGGCCTCTAAGAGAAAAAAGGAGGAAGCTGCTAGCTCTCTCAATAACTAGACTCAGAAATGGTATAGCACCCATTCTGTCATGTTCCATTGGTCAAAGTCACAGGGAAACCTAGAATCAAGGAGAATAGAAACAGATCTCACCTCCCAAAGTGTCACAGAATTTGTGGTCATTGCTGATCCATCCAAAGTGGGTTGTAAAAATGTAGACTGTGTGGGTGTGGGGCAACAAAGAGGATATAAGGGTGAAAGACATTCCTTTGTGTTTCCTGCCTAGCTTGGGTTTATCAGGAGGCATAAGCTTCTTGAGGGTATGTACTTCTGCTAAACCAGGGTAGTATCAAATTTGTGTTCTCCTTCCTGCTTTTAGTTGAAAATAAAGCTCTTGTTAAAGTGCTTAGGAGTACTGATGGTAGTGCATTGGAAAAACATTGGTGGGCAATGTGTGAAGGACACTGTGGAGATACTATTGGCAAGTTTCCAAAAGAAGAGTTGGGAACATTTTTCATTTTCTCCACTGTGTCATACAGTTGTGCCAGTGCCTAAACAAGCAATGGATTATGAAGGGTTTGAAGACTTTCTAGATTTTTTCTAGAGCAGAGGAGGAGAAAGAAAGAGAATTGCTTTTTACTGGAATTTAGCTACTTATAATTTCCTTTCTTGATTCATTCAATACTAGATCCCAGCAGAGACTTTCCTAAAAATGATAGCAATAGTATATCCCCCATTACTGTAGATGAGATATACTACTGGGAGTGCCATGGGTCAGTGTCCTCTTTTAGCCACTTTTCATTTTTTGGAAAGATAATATGCAGTATAATTTTTTAAGGTTTATTTTCATTTATTTATGTGGGGAACAGAACAGGCAGATCTACTGAAATACACTGCTGAAGTGAGCAGTGGGTGAATCAGGAGAGGTCTTCCACGCTATGTGGGTCACCTCTGGGGCGGGGATCAAATTCAAATTCATGCTAAAGTGGCTTTAGCATCTTAGTGCTGTGCTTTAACCCACTGCACCACCAGGAGGGCCTGTAATATAATTTTTAAAAAAAGATTTTATTTATTTATGCATACAGAAATGGGGTACAGGTCAGAGCTGCAGGGCCAGCAAGAGGATTCACCAGAAACAGAGTGGGGAGCATAGCAGGCAGATTGAGAAAGTACACTGCTGAGGGGATCAGTGGGCAAGACAGGAGAGGTCTTCAGTGCCATACGGATCACCTCCTGGGCAGGGATCAAACTCCATTGAAGCAGTTAACCTAGCTTGCAGTGCTGTGCTTTAACCTGCTGTGCCACTAAGGAGGGCCTGTAGTATAATTTTTTTTTTCCTGTAGTATAGTTTTTTTTTTTTTTTAAGATTTTTTTTTTATTTATTTGTGCATACAGAACTGGGGTACAGGCCAGAGCTCAGGGGCGGTGAGAGGCTTCACCAGAGACAGAGTGGGCAACAGAACAGGCAGATGGTCAAAGTACACTGCTGAGGGGAGCAGCGGGCGGGCCAGGAGAGGTCTGCCACACCATGTGGTCACCTCCGGGGCTGGCGGGAATCGAACTCATGCGGAAGCGGCTTTAGATTCTCAGTGCTGTGCTTTAACCCGCTGAGCCACCAGGGAGGGCCCCTGTAGTATAGTTTTTAAGGGAACAAAAGAGCATAGAATAAAAATCTCTCCCATGTTACTATCCATGAGCCTCCCATGCCCCATTCTCAGAGGCAGGCCCTCTTTTTTTATGTATCTGACACATTATATGCATCTACAAATCCCCTCTCAATTGTGTGCTTGTAGCTATAGGATATGTAATTACACATTCTTTCCTTCCACATATAGAGGCATGTTGTGTTCTGTTTTATACCTTGCTTTTTCATCAAATAGTATATTGAAAATTGTTCCATATTAGTAAATATAGATTTAAAACTCCTTCTGGGCCCTCCCTGGTGGCACAAGGGGTTAATGCACAGCACTGTGAAGCTCTCTGAAGCTACTGCAGCATGAGTTCCATCCCAGCCACAGAGCTGACTCAACATGGCCTGGCAGACCTCTCCTGACCTGAGGGCTGCTCCCCTCAGCGGTGTATTTCAGTTGATCTGCTTGTTCAGCTCCCTACTCTGTCTCTGGTGAATTCTCTCACCCTTCCACACCTCTGGCCTGTACCCCAGTTCTGTAAGCAGAAATAAATAAATTTTTTTTTTAACTTAAGATCATGTAGTATTACGTTACATGAATGTAGTATCATCATTTTTTTTTTTTAAAAGCAGTTTCCTATTGATGGATATTTAGGTTACTTCCATCAAGGTTACTTGCTATCACGAGCAACAGTGTAATGAATAATTTTGGGCATACAGTAATACATGTGCACGTTTGATACTATATGTAGAAATAGAACTGGAGAGTGAGGGATGTGAATATTGTAATTTGATATCTTTTATCAAATGGTCCTCCATAGCCATTCTGTTAGCTTACATTCCTCCACCTAGGAATGGTTTTGGCTTTAGATGCTGGGGATTTTCAGTGGAATGTGTTCTGTGGAGATGAAGAAATTAGCTGAGTCTGAACAAGGAAAGATCAACATTTGTGCTTTTATTTCATCCTTCATTTTATGAGATTTCAAAGTTACCAAATATTCTGGCAAAATAGACCAATTATCAGGCAGTCCTCTCTGCTAGGAAACCTGTCACATGGAAGAATGAGAAGATTGGACACAGAGTGATAAGGATCTGTTTCCAGTCTGACATTGCCAGTACCCACTGTGGGATCTTGATTAAGCCGAGTACCCTGTCTTTGACCTCGGTTTTCTTATTTATCAAATGAGTATTTGGAGTAAATGACTTCAGAAGAATCCTTGGATTGGAAATTGTTTGATTCTATGAAAATTCCTTCTCTTTTCAGAACATAATAAAACCTCTTATACAGGAATTGCTACATAGTTGGCGAGATCCTGTGCAAAATGAGAAGGTCAGTCTCCCTGTTCAAAAATGAAGAATGTCAAAATGGCCACAATTGGGCATTAAGCAAAATGTGGGCCCTTCTAAGCACAGAGATCCTATGCAGAGGTATAGACCATAAGCCCACAAAGCTGACCTTGTTCCAATAAAAACTCTTACCCTAATGGTTTATTTCTATTTATGTATTGGGTGGCAGTTTGCCATAGACAGGTGCTTGAGACACCCACCATTTTTTTCTCTCTTTTTTTTTCACCCACCATTTTTTTTCCCTAAGAAAAGTTGCTTTTATCCCTAGCCCCTTTCAGAAGGAAGCTGCCCCAAAATGTACCTTGTACATGGTTTGACAGAAAAAGCTCTAGCCAGTGGAAGGGAAGTAATTACATTGGTCAGTAAACTCTCTGGAGTCTGAGTGGAGAAGTATGAAAGTATGGGAAACTGGATAGGGACTGAGGGTGAGAGTGGGGCAGAGAGGTAGAGAAAGGAGAAGTCATGCAGATCACCCTGAACAGTGACCCCTACTTATCTGAGGGAGTGTAAGTGAAACTATTTGTTCTTCACAACTCTGGAGATTGTAAGTAGCCCAACGTTATGCTACATCTTATCTTCAGTTTACTAAATGCTTAAGCACCCATGGAGTGTGGATTAAGAATAATTAGAAGCATGGATAGCTGCAAAGCCTGGTTTTCTCCTTCACCTGCCAGCTACTGTGCTGGCACGGGTTGGATGAATACCCTGTGTAGGCCTGGTGAGGGGTGATCTGAGCTTGCGGAGTGTCACCCTTCTGCTTTTTTTCTTGCATCACTTACTCATGTCATAGACAGCTCTTATATATCCCAGACTTTTTTTTTTAACTTACTATAAGTTATTCTTGACATCTTGTTCTACTTCCAGTGAAGTAGCCCTAGGAAAAATGTAACTGTCAAATGTGCAGCAAGACACACATTTTCTTGGTATATATCTTTTTCGTTCTGTTGGACTATGCTAATGGATCTCTGGAGTCTGCAGCAGGCTGAGGCAGGAGCTTCACTAAATGACCTCACCAGGCCTTTTGCAGTTTAACCATACTAAGAAAAGGATTCCAATATCGTAATTTCCCAGCCCCTAATTATAGAATGTCTATATAATCATTTGATGCTTTTCCCTTGCCTTCACAATTCAGTGGAGACTGACTTTTGTTGGTCAGGAATGTCATATAACTTATCATTGACAGTAATTTGCTTTCTAGGATGCATTAAAATCTGTGGTGTGTGGGCACCGTATTTATACCAACACATACTGCACAGAGTGGCCCATTTCAGTGGAGCATGCATAAAGCTGCATTATGCAAAATGGATCCTGATACATAGGAATCATTTTGTAGCCTGAGTACCCTGGGTAAAAATGAGATCAGACACAGAGGGTTCATCATTCTCACAGGTGCCTCTTGGCAGGGCACATTTATGGGGTAGAGTAGGAAAAAGCCATGTAAGTGGTGTCAAATGTGGACAAAGAGACCTTTCTGTTTGCATTTACATGCACTGATGCCCATGTCCTTTCCTGAAAGGGCCCCAGTCCAGAGGGAAAACAAAGGTGAAACAACCAGAATTTTATATTCTTCCTGGCTTGGGTCACTATCTACACTTTGCCAACAACCAGAGGATATTTTGGCAAGCACCTGAGCATTAATGCAAGGATGGCTTGTGTGTGGTTATCACTCTGAGAGGATTACGGGTCTGTGATCGAACCATGCGCAGGCATCTAATGAACCTAACAGAAAAGGGGAAAAAATCTGGTAATATTCCAGGATTAGACTTTGCTGTGAATTCACAAATTTAAGTAGTTTTATGTTTCTGTTTGTTTTTCCTTTTAAAATAGAGATGCTAACTTTGACATTACCCTTAATGCTGAGACTTAACTTCCCCATATATTATTATAACAGGTCTTATTTAAATGAATCATATCTAGGTTTTTGAGGTTAATAAACATTTAAATCATATTTTCTTAGTAGAAGAGTTTATATTTGGGGAAATCTTACAGATTAAAAAGTAGCACAAGAATGGTTATCTAAAGGCTTGATAGTAACGATATGGGGCATATTGTGGCAGAGATATTGATATCTGTGTCCATGTGTAGGTCTGTTGTCTGTATCTAAATATCAATATCTATTTTCTCTCTTGCAAAAGACCATAACATTAAAAGAATAGTTGATAGAGTTGACAAGGAAGATGGCATTTAGCATTGTTGTAGAAGTGTCCCTCAGAAGTCAGAAACTCAACCTGATTGGAAGTGAGAGGAAAAGAATTCTCTTGGATTAGAAACTGACTATCCTGAGTAAATCCAGAAGTGAAATTATGGCGAATTCCTCAGATGCAGGGGAAGTAATGGCAGGCTATCATTACAGTGATCTCTATAGAAACATTTGGTTTATTTTATCTTTTCTATTTCCCATTTGTTTATGAGAACATTCTCAGAAACTTACATATTGCACAGCCCACATGCTAAATTCCAAAGCAATGTCATTTTAGTTACAACAGAATATAGACCTGTCATTGAACACTACCTGTTTATACACTGTAATCATGATTCTCTCTGCAAAATCCTCAAAGAGAACAAGATAAATGACATAGACTTAACACCAGGGCAAAGTCTACTGTTTCTATGTGATGTTGCCATGACTTTGCAGTTGATGAGTAATGTGGCTTTTTGTCCCTAGAGTCAAGGCTGGTGACAGCTGCCCTTAGAAGCCACCGGCTCTGATGTCGACAAGGAGATAGCATGCAATTTGGAATTAAGTATCAGTAGACAGTAGAAATTTGGCAAAATTATGAGAAATTCCAGAGGTAATAATGAATGAGGGAATAGGGCAGAGTGATAGGATGTTTGTCTTAAACATTTGCCTGCCCTCATTTATTACGGTTGTAAAATGTTCAGACAATCCAGTATGAATAAAAGGTAAGTATCTTAACTTCTTAACTCATGAATTTAAATCCAGTTTCCAGAGATAACCACTATTTTGTATTTTCTTTTATCTATCTATCTATCTATCTATCTATCTATCTATCTATCTATCTATCTATCTATCTATCTATCTATCTATCTAT
>NW_004567108.1:39890941-39907213 GCF_000260355.1 Condylura cristata
ATACAGAACTGGGGTACAGGGCAGAGGTGCAGGGGCGGTGAGAGGATTCGCCAGAGACAGAGTGGAACGGGTAGATTGAAGAAATACACTGCTGAGGGGAGCAGTGGGCGAGGCAGGAAAGGTTTGCCACACCATGTGGATCATCTCCTTAGTCAGGAATCGAACTCTTGCCTAAGTGACTGCAGCCTTCATAGTGCTGCATTTTAACGGGTTGTGCCACTAGGGAGGGCCCTCCATTTTCTTTATGTGTAGCTCTTTTACATCCAATATGTACATATTCCAATGTGTAAGTTAAAAAAAAAGTGAATCAGATTTTGTGTACACACAACATTGTGTTAACATTTAGCAATGTCATCAAGGCTTTCTTTTAAATTGCAGTTTGGTTCTCCTGTAGGTGGATTTTTTATTTTCTCTACCATAGACAATACTACCGTGACTATTCATTTCTGCTTCTTTGTACACAGGCACAAACATTTTTCTAGAATGGAGCCTTAGCTGGTAGAATATGCTTAGAACTGTACATGTATTTACAATATCAACAGAGGTTGCTAACTTGCCTTCCTAAAAGAATACTGTTTCCATTGCATTACAATGGAGAACATCCATCCTTTCCACATCTTTGACTAGCTACTATCAACCTTGTTAATGTTAATCTTGTTAATAATGTAGTGGATAAAGAGTGACTTAGTTGTTTCATTTCCCAGATTAGTAAATGTTGAGTATATTTTTCTGTACTAAGTGACCATTTACATTTATTGTTCTGTGAAATGTATATTCTTACACATTGCATATTTTTCCTATTGTGTGATTTGTTATTTTATTGACTTCAAGTCACTATGTATTTTGTGGATATAAGGTCCAAGTAGTATTTCACCTACCTCATACACTTGACATTTATCTTTTATTTTTTCATTCATGGTGTTATACTTTGTTCAGAAGTTTATGTAGTTCATTCTGTCTGTCTCTTCCTTTACAGCTTAATGATCTTATACCTGCTCCAGATTATAAAAATATATATTCCAGATCATAAAAATATTTTACCTTATGCTTTAGAGTTACAAATTATTTGTTTGATGAATCCCTTGTATAGTTTAGTGTAAGGTAGGAGGTAGAAAAAATTTATCCTGGAAGGCATTCTTATTCCAGACACAGCTACCTTCAGTCCTTCCCATATGTTTCCCTGTTACACCTTGGGTTTATGGATGCTTTGGGCATCTAAAGAGACAATTCATGAAATTGTATGCAGAATTTTTTCCTGTGGAGAGAGTCCTTAATTTTCACCAGACTTTTAAAGGAATGCATAACAACGGTTAAGAAAGTCTGTGTTAATTCTCTCTTCTGCTTTCCACAGGGAAGTTACAGAAAGGCAAACATTTTGCTATGACCTCTCCAAACTCTCCCCTTTCATCTCTTAAATGCTTTTCATCTAACATCAGTAGCATTTTATCAATTAATTCATTCAACAATCTTAAGTGATCACTTAATAAGTTTGTCATGGCATCAACAAAATTTACTTAGAATCTGTCCTCAATTGGCTAATAGTCTAGTTGGTGAGACAACACATAACTCTGAATGTATTAGGATACAGTATGTTAGGTGTGTAAGTAATGCTTTGTACAGAGCATAATGAAAGTTCATAGGAGAAAGCAAATCCTGGCTTAAAAAAATTATATATACTTATTTTTGTGTGTAGTCATTTCAATCAGATCATTCTGGCTTCAGTTTGGAGAATAAAGAGAAAACAGAGACCATTAGGAAGCTGATGTATGTTTGTATGGTAGAAAAATGGGAGAAATATTAGGAATTCAGCTGAAGCAGTGTTGGGGGAAGAGAATGGGTGTGAGAGAATCAGGACATACTAACAAGGTAAGGTAGATGGGAATGATACATTGAATTATTGAATCTGGGGGTAAGTAGGGAAGGGAAGGCAGGGATAACTGCCAGTTTTCTGATTTGGATGGTTGATTGGTTGTAGTCATTGCTGAACTAGGAGATATGGATTGAGCACCAGATGTAAAGGAAAAGTTGAGTTTAGTTTTGTACATTTATAATACTGCATTTTGATATAGAGACAAAAGTGAACATGATCACCCTAAGTGAGGGTACAGACAGAACGAAGATGTGGAATTCTCCAGTGTTTCAGGGGTTTGTGGAGGAAGGGGAAGATTATAAGGTTGAGAAAAAGAAAATCAGGAGAAAATGCCATAGAAGACATGGAGGAGTGAGTAACACAAAGCAGGAGATGGTCAATAAGATGAAATACTGTATAGAAATCACTTGAGGTAAAGAGAGGAAAGGACCCCCTGAGTAAGCAGTTTAGAGATTATTGTCGAGTTTCTTGAAAGCACTTTCAGGAGTATTTGATATTGGTGGGAGATAAACGTGATGGTAAGCAATGGGGATGGAAGCATGAGCGGAAGGGGAGGTGCTGGAAGTACGTGTCTTGCTCAAAGATTTGTTGGGAAGGTTTGATGGTAGCTGGAGAGTTAGGTAGAAAATTTCTGTTTATTTGTTATATATTGGAGTCATGGTGTAAATTTATTAATAAACTTAACGCTGAAGCTGACCAATTCAGTTACCTAATAAGTACCTTTTATATTTGAGGAACTTGATACCTAAATTTGATAAATATTTTTGCTTAGTGAAATAAGCCAGAAAGAAAAGGAAAAATACCAATGGTTTCTCTCATAGCAGGAATATAACAGAACAGGCAAGAAAATAATGATAATGAGGAACAGCTATACACCAGAGACATTTTGTGGGGGTGGAGTGGGGAACGGGATCAAAAACAGCGGGGGGAGGGAAATGCACTGGGCTATGGTGATGGCACACGGGTGATTTGGTGATCGGAAGCCCAAGGGGATTTGCAAATGAGATGGAAAAATGCACAAAATGATGTGAAAATAAACTATTAAAAAAAAGTAAAAAAAAAAAACCCCAAAAAACAAATTTATGCTATGCAGATAACATTTTGAAATTGGATGTTTGGAAAGGTTTCATGATAAGAGTCTTTTGTTGTTCAAAGCAATGTAAGTGTGGCACCCATAAAAAGTCTTGTATACACACATTTACAAAATGTAAACAAAAACTTCTAACAAAAAAAATTGATAAATATTTTATTCACAGTGTTAACAAATAAGCTGCTGAGATGACTGGGGCACTGACTGATCAGAATAAATTCTTTAATCTATCAAAACAGATGCTGGCCACAAATAACTGGTATGGTCAGTCAGTGAATAACCGTTTTGATCTTATTGCCAGAGACAATCTGGATATATGTGCTTGCGTCTTTCTCAGAAATGCCTTGAACAAAGGGACCGATTGTCAAGACTGGATTAGTAGGACCTCTAGGGTCCTCAAAGAACAAGTCACAGAAGTTTTAGCCAGCATTTCAATATGCAAACACTTCTGCTGAATTTGATTGAAGGTCACTTTTGTAATCAAGAGCTTTGGGTATAATAATAATAATAATAATAATAATAATAATAATAATAATAATAACAAAACCCCAAAGAGGAACATGTAAATATTTTGTTTTTTCTCCCCCCACCAACGAAGACTAACAGCATGTGACAAGTTGTAAAGGAAGAACAAAATGAAAGGAATACACTGTAGGTAAAAATAATAAAGACAAAACGATTTTAGTTTCAAATGGTAATTTCATTTTGAGCTATAAGATGAGAAACAAAAATTGACTTTTTCATTGCAGAGCACACATGATAGGGAGATTGTTTCTGATGATGGCCCCTCAGTGGCCAGTGCTAGTGTTGGGATTAAGATGAGATGTGTGTGTGCTCTGCGTTTTTATGACAGGATGGAGTACTGGGGCAGGAACTGCAAATTCACATGCCTCTTTAAAATAGATCCACTTAAACATTTTCTCTCAAGACTCTTTCTCTTTTTTTCCCCATAAGTGTACAATCTTGAATTATCCCAGGAAATAATTTTTTCAAATAGGAACTACAACATATTTTTTGACAAATGCCACATAGACAGACCTCTCAGCATAATTGGCCCTCTTTCAAAGACTTTCATGTGGAATATTTATAGTGAAATGTAAGTCTGTCTAGTATATAAACAGAGTTAATTACAGCTATTATACTCTCCTTTACACTTCTCAGTGATTACTTAGAATGTCACATCTTGATATACTTTCAAGAAAATTGGAATTTAAAAGTTCATTTTGAAAAGGAGGAAGAAAAAAATAAGAATTCTGTGGGAAGGATAAAGTGCTTAATGTTCTTTTGGTGGGTAGAGTCAATAATATTACCTTACTTTAGTAAAGAGAAGGAAAAACTATGTTTGTTTACCTGAATTTAATGTCTGTTGTCATTGTGTGCTTGTGTGCATTTTTGTGGTTGAGTTCTTTTATTTGAGTTGGGTGTTGCAGTTGACTAGATAAAATAAATCAGAAACAGGCTCAACTGTTGCCATCTCTTAGGCTGGAAAATTATTCTTGCCAAGTAAATATAAGAAAATGGAGAAATACCTAGAGTTAGTATTTTATCTATAGATATGATATTATTATCTGACAATGTTTTAAACTCTTTTTTTCCAAATCACACCATTATGAAAGGCCAGACTTAGAAAACCAAGGTGAGCATGATGGTCACAAATATTTCTGATCAGGAAGAATTATTGGAATGTCCAACCTTCCCTCCCATTTCTGCTTTCCATACTCTCTCCCTTCCTTTGACCTAGTCTTGGTTGTTGGACATGTTCTCCCTGGAAACCTCTCAAGCATCAGTTCTGCTGTCAGCACTGATCTTGGTTTTGCAACTGGTTGGCCTCCATTAGGAGATTACGTCCACTGCCTTGATGATCCTGTACCTGTCTCTAGATGCTTCTCACTGCCTTTCCTCACCACTGACACAATTCTCTAAGTGAAGAACACTTCACAGGGTTATCTGGATCTTACTGTTTTTCTACAGCTCTTTCTTTTAAGAAGTTTTAGATAACCAACCCTAGTAATGACTTGAGGACGTTTGAAGGTCACACCACAATGCCACAAATATCATCTTTTAATCAGCACCAAACTCTTTTGTCCCAGGGGACATCCAAACAGTTCAGTAGCCTTTGACTTCAGCAAGTCATTTTCTCTCAGAATATTTTCTTGGAGATGGGAGAGGGCACAGAGTTTTGGAGAATACCAATTCATTCTCTTGGCTAGGAAAGCATAAATTCCTCAGGCACAAGACTCCTTGAGAGCTCACTGTTATCTCATCTTGTTCGGGAGATGGACATACAGAAACCCCACTTCTACAGACTGTTTGAAACATTTTAAAGAGGAAAATTCTTCCACAAATATGCTGACCTTATATTTCACTTAAGTACCTATAGTCTTAATTAAAACAATATTTCAACCATTTTTTAAAATGATTCTCTAGGGTTATCAATAGCTTTCTCTGTTTTCTGAAAATAAGAATGAGGTCATGGAAATTAGACTTTTTAGGAAACAAGGCATCTCTCTAGTCCTCTCCTCATCTTGACCTTTTACTTTGCATCTCTAGAATTTGCATTAGGTAAAACTAACTGGATATGTTGCTTCTAAACATAGCCTTCCTTGGTGACAGTCAAGAGAATTTATTGCCTACCCATATGGATGGTACCAGATGCCTTAAGAAGTTATACGCCTTTGCTCTCAAAATCAGAGTGTCACTGGCCCTATTGGGTCAGGGAGGGCCTAATGTATGGTCTTCAGAACATCAAAGGTCACATGTATTGTCAGTTCAGGAGACAATACAGACATATAATATAGTCCACAAAATCAACTGCAGGGGTCCAGCCCTTCAGATGGTCAGTGGCTTGGTAGTATAGTAGTATAATCTAGAGGATGGGCTTTTAAGTTAGATAGGTTTGGTTGCAAATTTTGGCCCCACTATCTGTTTACTCTCTACCCTTAGGCAAATTCTTAAACTCTTTACATCTTAGTTTTCTCTTTTGTAAAATAGGAGTGATAATGTAATACCTACTTTATGTAGTAAGAATTAAAGAAAAAAGAGAGCCACACCACATAGCCTGGAACACAATAAATGCCTAACATATGATAGCCTTTATAGTTAGTTGCCCACTGGCTTCTTGAAATCAGCTTGTCTCAAGGACAGAAATAACTAAAGAGATATTGAACATTCAGACTGTACCAGGGAGAGGTGATTTTTTTTTTATGTTGAGAGCCACTGACCCCTGATAGAAAAGGATCAATTGAAGTCCTTGTAAAAAAACTAATTTGCTTTCTTCCCCTCAGGGAAATATAAGATATTGAATTTACCTACTTTTAAGAACAAGGAACATAGCACTCTACTCAATAAATATCTTGAATAGATTTCTACAACTTTAAGGGGCCTCAGAGACCATCTAGTATAATCTCTTTATTTAATAGATGAGACAGCTGAGTGACAGAAATATAAATGGACTTTGTTATAATTACTGTCCTTCATTATGACAGGCCACGGAAATAAACCCTTCACTTCTAACTTTTAACACTTCTCCCATAATACTGTGTACTTAATTCTATAAAATGATAAGAGAAAGGAAGGGTGGAAGAAGAAAAGGGAGAAAGAAGAGAAAGGAAATAGAAAGTGAATGTGGAAGATTAATCATAGCAAGATAGTAAAGCGCAGAGAATAAAAAGGGAAGAAACAGACAATCCTTTCCAACTGCAATAGGGTTTCATTAAATGTACATTATGTCAAGTTATTTTAACCTTTTCTTTTTCAATGAAATCTGTCATTCTAATGTATGAATGAGTGACAGAACATCATCACCAGTGAGAATCTTTTGCAATAATCCAGATGAGAAATGTTAATGGCTTTGACTAGGGTAGAAATAATAGAGAGGGTTCCAGAAGTTAAATCTGGGATATATTTCAGTAAGATAGAGAGAGCTAATGTGGATTGTATGTTAGGAGTTAAGTGGATGGAAGGGTGAAGGGTAATTTCAAAGCTTGACTTGAGTAATTAAATGGATGGTGGTAAGCATTTACTCAGAGGGAATAATGAGATGGACATGCTATATTTGATTGCCCAGGAAAAATTCTGAGTGTACAGTTGGATATTTGCATTGGGGCTTCAAGAAAGAGCAAGACAGAAGATATAAATTTGGGAGTTGTCAATATAAAGATATTTATGAGACCTGATGAGCTCATCTAGAAATGGAATGAAAATAGAAAGAATGCTGAGGTCAGAGTTTAGAGTACTCCATCATTTAGCGGGGTAGCAGAGAAAGAGGTAGCAGCAAAGAGATTCAGGAATTATCAGTGGATAAATATTGAAAATTGGGGCCACCCATGGTGGCGCAGTTAGTTAAAGTGCAGCACGATGAAGCAACCCGCAGCCACTGCCCATGAGTTTGTCTCCAGCGAGCAAGCTGGGGAAGTGACCCATATAGTGAGGCACACCTCTCCTTTCTTGCCCCCTGCTCCCCACAGCAGTGTATTTCAGTCAGTCTGTCTGTTCTGTTCCCCACTGTCTCTGGTAGATCCTCTTACCCCCTCCACCTCTGGCCTGTACCCCAGTTCTTGTATGCATAAATAAATACATCTTTAAAAAATATTGAAAATTAGGGTTATTTGAGCTTGGCGTAATTTACAACAATCATTTATAAGAGAAGAATGGAATATGGTGGAATGTGAGTAGATTTTGTATGGGTAAGTGGATTAGGACTTTTGTACTGAAATAGTGTTGAGCAACAGATCATCCGGGACTTGAAGGAGAGCTATGTGATGGTGCTTAAGCTCTCACCTCTGCTTCATTAATAGTTATACATATATAACATAGTTATAGAAACTCCCTTAAGGATACACCATGGACTATGGTGGTGGACTATGGGTCACTGGGTGGTGGTATCTGATGGGGAGGATTTTAATATTACCTCAATTAAAAGAATAAATCTGGGCCCTCCCTGGTGGCGCAGTGGGTTAAAGCACAGCACTGAGAATCTAAAGCCGCTTCCACATGAGTTCGATTCCCGCCTGTCCCGGAGGTGACCACATGGCGTGGCAGACCTCTCCTGACCTGCCCGCTGCTCCTCTCAGCAGTGTACTTCATCGATCTGCCTGTTCTGTTCCCCACTCTGTCTCTGGTGAAGCCTCTCACCACCCCTGAGCCTCTGGCCTGTACCCCAGTTCTGTATGCACGAATAAATAAAGCTTTAAAAAAAAAAGAATAAATCAACAAATAAACAAATAAAATGTTTCTCAAGTAGAAAGAAGAGGGATCAGATTTGTAGTGATACAAAGATGAGGAGATACTACATCAGATTGATTAGTAGGTTTTGAAGGATATAGTAGGTTTTGAGCTATTAATATATGTTTTGTCTGCTGTGCTAAATCAAAGCTGGGTTGATGAGGGCCTGGCCTAGCATGGTAGCTCTGGGAGTAGAGAACTGAATTCTACAGGTGTTTGAAAAAAAGAGTTGGCAGGGTTTTGTGACTGACTGGACTTAGGAGGTAAAGGAGAGGTGCAAGGCCCAACTGATTTCAGGATACAGTATGTTAATGCTGTTATTGTGGGAGGGAAGAATAACAACAACAAAAAAATAATTCTTTACTAGAATTATTAGCAACTATAGTTGAATTTGTATAGCTTGTTCCATAAATTGAAGGGAAAAATTTAGTAAAAATAATTATTGCAAAACGACTCTTCCAACATTAAACGATTACTAATTAACCAATTAATATGTTTCTGTTTGCACAAAAGCTGATAGCTGAAGCCAAATGGTATAATAAGATCAGTTCAGACTTTACTTTTTGATGGTTTGCCAGTTGAATATTGATATGACTGCATTTATTTATGAGGTTGCTGATAATTTGAATTGCTCTGTGAGGGCTTGAGTTATTTTACAGAACCATTCTCTCCTGCTTAACTAAATGACATTAATCTTACTCTTCTGAAAGCAGTGACTTCTGGCCAAGTAGAGATTTCTGTCCTGCACTAAAGATGCTCTTAATGATTAGAATGTTTGAGTGCATTGCCTGAAAGGCCTGCAGCTTTTCCACACCTCAGAGACTTTGCTAGGATAGTGTTCAAAGGTAGAAGGAGACATGTGCAACTTTCTTAAGGGAAATAATACTATCCAGCACTCATTTACATACAATCATTTTGATACCCTCGTTTAAACTTGGACAGATCCTTAAAAGGAATGACTATTATTATTTTAAATTCTTAATAAAAATTTTTAATACTCCTTATCAACTTAGTCCAAGCCTGTAAGTTTTACTCTCTCTGGCATTTTGTGCACTTTACATTTGATTTGCTTGTGTAAGAACATCATCCACTTCAACTGAGAGAAGAGCTTTTACTTCCACTTCCCAAGTTTGGAACATGATATCATATATTTAGTTTAGTTCAATAAGCATTAGGATAGTAGGAGTTTAGATATGGGGTGGAAATTATACTAGGAAGTCTACTTTCTTCCTTTATCAGATAAAAGATTGGTGGTCTAAAAAGCTAATTTCTTTGGTCAACTTCCTACACCTAATTGATGACAGAAATGCTGTCTTCTTAACTGCATCCTGTCAGATGGTACATGATATAGTTTGTCCCATTACTGGTCATGTTAACTTAAATCATTTGACAAATGTCTGTCAGGTTTTCCACCAGGAGGTTACTCATTTCTCTTTTGAAACGAGTATTTTTTTGGGAAGTACTTTGAGACTCTATTTCTTTCTTCATCAAACTTTTACTATTATCCATTGATGATTGTTAACTGAATAATTACAGTGATGATTACCAAGTAGTGATTTTTGAATTCTCTTATTCCTTCAAGATCAGTTTGCATTTTACAATGAGGAACACTTTTCTCTTTCTTCCTTTGGACTCCTCTGTTGGTTTGGACTCATGGACTTCTGTTTTATTTAGTGGCCTGTAATCTACTTCTATTATTACTTATTTTGATGTTCAAATTATTCCAGATGGGCCAGTGGGAGGTGTTTCAAATTGACTGTGTCTTTTTTTTTTTTTTTTAAGATTTATTTGTGCATACAGAACTGGGGTGCAGGCCAGAGGCTCAGGGGTGGTGAGAGGCTTCACCAGAGACAGAGTGGGGAACAGAACAGGCAGATCGATGAAGTACACTGCTGAGGGGAGCAGCGGGCGGGTCAGGAGAGATCTGCCGCGCCATGTGGTCACCTCGGGGCAGGCGGGAATTGAACTCATGTGGAAGCGGCTTTAGATTCTCAGTACTGTGCTTTAACCCGCTGCGCCATCAGGGAGGGCCGATTCTTGTGTCTTTTTGACATGTCTCATTTTATTTTTCGTTTAAGGCAAAACCAAAAAACACAAATTTGACCATATAAACCTTTTTTAAAATACAAGTGTGCCATTAAGTGATACTTAAGTACATTCGTGATGTGTGTGACCATCACCATTCTTGAGTTCCAGAAGATTTTCATTCTGTCAAAGGGAAACTCTGCACCCATTAAGCATTCATTCCCTATTTTTTCTCCCTCCAGTTCCTGATAATCAAAAATCTGCTTTCTAGCTAGTAAATTAGGCAATTTTGCATATTTCAATTAATGGAAAGTTACAACATGTAATGTTTTATGTCTGCTTTCTTTCACTTAGAATAATGTCTTCAAGATTCATCATGTTGTACCTTGTCTTAATACTCCATTTCTTTTTCTGGTTGAATACCATTCAATTGTATGAATATACACTATTTTATTTATTAATTCATTTGTTGATGGATATTTGGGTTTTTAGCAATTGTGACTAGTGCTGTTATGATAATTCAAATATAAAGTTTTTTTTTTGCACACTCATTTCCATTTATTTTAGGTCCCTACCTACCAGTGGAATTACTGGGTAATTTGATAATTCCATGTTTAACATGTTAGTAACCTCCAGAATGTTTTCCACAGTGGCCAAACCATTTTATATTTCTACAAGTAATATGTGGGGGCTCCAATTTCTTCAATGTGGCTAACTTGACAGAACCTCAAGTGCACCTGTCAGCCCTGGCTAATGTTGTGCATGGGTGAGCACACTCCCCAGTAAGGCCAACAAACAAGCCAGCAGAGCACAGTGCACTCTGTCCTGCAAATAGCTGCAGCCCACTACTTTGTTTCAAGTAGAAGCTGTAAGAAGCCCCAGGCCCTGTACCCCACTCTCTGCTTCATTCTCTCGCATCTAGTAGAGGCCTGGTAGAGTCCTGCACACCTCTCCGTGGGTTAGCAGCACTTCAAATTCTATGCGAAGAAACATTAATTTTTAAAATTATGGCTAACTGATGAGTGTGAAGTAGCATTGAGTTGTGTGTGTGTGTGTTTTTTAAAGATTTATTTATTTGTGAGAAGATTCACCAGAGACAGAGTGGGGAGCAGAACAGGCAGATCATCTGAAGTACACTGCTGAGGGGAGCAGCGGGCCAGCCAGGAGAGGTCTATTGCACTGTGTGGATCACCTCCCTGCCAGTGGGGATCGAACTCATGCAGAAGTGGCTTTAGCTTCCTAGTGCTGTGCTTTAACCTGCTGCGCCACCAGGGAGGGCAGAGCTGTGGTTTTGATTTGTATTTCCCTTGTGACTGGTGACTAAGAATTTTTTCATGTGCTTTTGGTCATTTTAAAAACCTTATTTGGAGAAATCACTTTAATCCATGTTAATATGCATTGCTTGTCTTTTTGTTGTGAATTGTAGGAGTTCCTTATATATTCTATACTAGAACTTGATCAGATATATGACTTGCATATTTGTTCCATTCTGCAGGCTATATATTTACTCTTGATTCTCTTTTTGATGTATAACACATTTAAAATCTTACACAGTTTAACTATTTTTTTCTTTTGTTGGTGTGCTTTGGTGTCATATCTAAGAGACCATTGCTAAAGTTAAGGTCATGAAGATATACCCCGTGCTTTCTTCTGAGAGTTTTATAGTTCTAGCACTTACATGTTGGTTTTTGATCCATTTTGATTTTATTTTTGTATATGATGTTCACAGAGGTCTAACTTCATTCTTTTGTATATCGATATTCAGTTTTCCCAGAAACACGTTTTTGAAGAGACTGTTTTCCTTCCTCTTCCATCATTTTGGAACTTTTTTTTTAGATTTCAGAGTTTTATCCAAATACTATGATTTTATATTTGTATTTATTTATTATTCCATAGAGAACCTTGTTTATAAATTTATAAATTTCTTTTCAAAATACCATACCTAGTAAACATACTTAGAAAAAATGTAAGATATCTTTGCCATCTCTGGCTTATTTTTGCCCAGTTTTATTGAGCTATTAATTGACAAACAAAATTGCATATATTTAAGATATACAACGCTATGATTTGATATATGCATATATTATGAAATCATCACCACAATTAAATTAATTAATAAACCTATCAACTCACACAGTTAGATTTTTTTTGTGTGTGTGGTGTAAGAACATTAAGAATTATTCTTAGCAACTTCCAAGCATAAAGTACAGTATTTAACTAATCACCATGTTATACCTTTGGTTTCCAGAATTTATTCATTTTATAGTGCAAGTTTATATGTTAATATCTTAGATTAACATCTAAACTTTCAAGATGTTATTTCATTAACTTCTGTTTACTTTTGCTTGCACAGAGAGTGAACCTCGACTCTCCTGCTGCCTGAAGTATTTTCCTAGTTAATGGAGTTCTGAGTATTGGGATGGAGGACACAGGTCAACTATTCTTATATAAACTTCTAATTTACACTTCCTGTTCTATTTCTGTGCTTCTTTCTTTATCTTCGCACTCTCACCAAAGTTTGTTTCTTGTCTTGTGGATATAGTCCATGGTAGCAGGGATGAGATGATGTCTCATTGTGGTTTTGATTTGTATTTCTCTGATGATAAGTGATGGCAAAACAATTTTTCATGTGCTTGTTGGCCATCTGGATATCTTTGGATGAGTGTCCATATGAGACTTTTGTCCATTTTTGAGTTGTGGTTTTTGTTTTCTTTTTTGTTGTTGAGTTATATGAAATCTTTATATATTTTGGTTTAATTCCTTGTCAGATGTATGAGTTGGGAAAATCTTATCCTAGTTATAGTTTACTTTTACATTTTTATGGTTGCTTCTTTTGCTGCATATAAGCTCTTTAGCTTGATATTGGATTATCCCTACTCACGGAGGTGCTTGGAACCTTAGTCTCCAGTTTTCTTTGGTGGGGACTTGTTTTCCTTCTTATATTTCTGTGTTGATGCTTTCTGTATATACTATAGTTTGACATCATAACTTTGGGAGTGCCATGATGCAATTTATTGGGAACTCTGTTCTTTCTCTGGGAATTACTACTTTTGGTTTTAAGAAGTGGCTTTTTCAAATTTTTATAAGGTTTGTAGTGACTGATAAGCAATGGCATTGTATTTTTTATTAGAGAAAATTACTTTATAGTTTTTTTGTTGATTTTGCATATCCATAATCATTTAAAATAAACATTAGAAAACACAAACTAGGAAAAATGAAAGAAAAGTCATCCACAATTCTGTCTTCTATTTTGGTATGTAGACTCATAGGTTCAAAAATTCATCTATATCTTTATATATTAAATACTACTATAGAAATGATTATTCTGTAGTTACTGGTATGGAATACACACACACACACACACACACATAAATATAATTTGTTAATACAAGGTGAATATAATCCTGGATTAATACCCATGGAATCCATAGCATATTCTGTTGTATTAGTTTCCTATTTAGATCATTTAGATTCCTTTCAACATCCTGCTATTTTAAACAATGCCAAAGTGAAAAAACCTAAACATACCTTTTTGCTCACTTGTCAGGAAGATTTCTAGTAACTAAGTTCTAGAGATCCTTTGATTACCTTTAATCAGAAAGTTAAAGGGAGGGCTACTGTGATCATATCTTGGGAAATGCCAGGCATTCAAATAAACAAAAGTGTCAAAGTTAGCACTAGGGGTTTTGGCAAGATGGGTGAAAAAACAAACAGCTCTGAAGAGTTTGAAGAGACAACTGAGAAATGGTGTATGCCCCTAAGAGGAGTTTTTGTAAAGACTGAAAATCTGGAATATGCTTATAGCAACAAGTCTTGTCCATTACCCATTTAAGTCCTGAAGCAAAAAAAAAATTTTTTTTTTTATGATTGAATGAGTTCAGAATACATTATGCCCATTCTTATGTCTGGAATCATCTTTATTTTCTTTTATTATATTAACTCCAAATATACTTTTCCAATTTTCTGTTATGTACTTTGGGGATCTTTTTTTTAACCCTCTCATTGAGGTTATGGAAAGAGAGTTGAAGTGAGGCGGTATTAATATGTGAAGATTTTGAACAAGCAGGCAGCTGGAAAAGAAAATATAAAAATCTTTGTATCTCTCTTTCTTTTCCTCTTCCTCCCTCTATTCACATTTTTCCTCCTTCTCATATCCTCCTGCACCTCCTTCTCCTTCCTCTTCTAAAATTTTCAACCTTCAGTCAGTTTCCTTCAAATGAAAGTTCCCTTGTTCCTGGGGTCATTGAAGATATTATTTTAGACATAGTTCCCAGTTACAACTTGAAATAGTGAAAGCCAGAACTTACTGAAATGTCTGTTTTGTGTCATCTTCCCAGAACATAGTAAGAACCAGGAAGTGGACAAATATCAGAACAGTCGACCTTAGGCGGCATCAAGCTGATGACTGAGGTGTTAGCATTTTGCTCTTAGGACAGGCTCTCAAACCCTACACTTAGATGTGCTGAAACCAATCAGTCTTGACAGAGGATTCTGAATACCCAACAGATTATTATCTGTGAATTAGAAAAGGAAACTAGGAAGACTGGAATGAAGTAGAAACAGTGAGCTCCCTAAAGGAAAGAAACAGAAAAATGAAAAGCTCAGAAGAGAGCAGTCGGGGTTAATGAACCCTCTGCAGCAGTCCCCTCTGAGGCAATCACTGAAGTACATGAGGATGAGTCACCAGGAAGACAATAAGAAAATAACTCTTAGCCTCTGAAAAATATGGTGGTTACCAGAGGGGAGGATAGGGTAGAGGAGTTAAAGTGAAGAGGATTGGCACTACAGCTTCTGTGGTGGATGAGTGAAGATTGTATATTAGCCAAGGTATGAAGCTGTACTCTCAGAATTATGTTGTTTTGTAAATGAATGGTAAATCAAGAACATTTGATTAAGAAAAAAACATGTAAAGTTCAGTGTAATATGTTTAAGAAATCAGAGAGCATAGATTATGATGGAGAAGGACTTCCATTTCAAAACCATGAATGTCTTAAAAGTTTTGATGCTTGAATGGGTAGGATTGTGGTCTTCTAGGAGGCTGAGCTTTCCCCAAAGAATCCTGGGTGACTAGAGAGTTACCAGGTGATTGAGATTTGTTCTTTCCCTCCTGGTGTATAGGGCTTTAAAGTGGTAAATGTTTGGAGAGACAAGGGGATATTGGTCACTTGCCAGTGAAATCATACACATGACTAGGGGGTGTGGAAAGGACAGGTAATGGGAAGTAAGGAAAGCAGTTGTAAAAATTAATTGAGTTTAAAAAAAAATTAATTGAGTTTAATGGAAAATATGAAGGTGCTGGATGCTGGGCATAGAATGGATGCTGAATGCATATGTAAAAAATTGAGGTGAGTCTCTTAAGACACTCTCATCAGAAGATGGTTGAGGGAGGAGAGGGGGAGGGGCATCCTGGGGAGTTTGGGCAGGACCATATCCAAGTGAAGGGCTCTTGAAGCTGCATCTGCTTACAGTAATTTGTGCTGCTTGTTTAGGTGCTGTTTTGTGTAGCGTTTTGATTTCAGAAGTGAGGGTGAGAAGCCTGGCTGACCTTGCAGCCATGCCTTTGTGGCTGCCCTGCTCAATCCAGGGTCTGCAGTGGTCCTCAGAAGGTTGGTAAAGAGTTCCTTCCATTCCCAACCCTTCTGGCAACAGAGGCTGTTTGTCAGTAGCAAAACCAGAAAAACCCTGCAGCCATTATGTTGATAAGTCTATCAACATAATCTCCCTCTCATTGGGAGAAAAAAGAGCTGAACTATTTAGGTTATTGATGTAGATGGGCTTCTTTTTTCTTGACTCATCCATGGAGAATCACTTCCTAATAATTTACTGACTATCAGATAAGCACAGGCTTAGTTTTTACAAGAAAAGAGATTTGTAGAGTTTTAAAAGATACAAAAGCCACTAAAATTCCCACTATCAGTTGGCATGACATCATTCCTTTCAAAGTCTTTGATATGAAAACTGCATAAAGATCATTTAATTATTTAAGATATAATTTAACACCATTTTATTCATTTACAAAGCACATCTTATTGGAAAAGTTTTAACTATTTACAAGAGCCTGATG